>NW_004524601.1:4306892-4324846 GCF_000260255.1 Octodon degus | reverse complement strand
GGGGGGGGGACTACATCTGTACTGGACTTGTACAGGCTCTGTCCCCTGTCATTATGCCACAAGGAGTACACTCTTTCTACAGCAGTTACATTGCATCAGGTATTGTAAGAAATGCAGGGATGGTTTAACAGGCAAACACTATGTCACTTTCTGCAAGGAACTTGAACTGAAGACCCAGGGAGGGCTGCGCCTGCTCCCCCGTGTGGCCGGCTATCCCGCTAAGCACACGCAGAAGGCTCCCCACTCCTAATCTTCACACCCACTGATTTGCGAGTGTTGTGGGAGCAGAATAACCAAGAGGACTTTTGAAAATCTTTCCACCTTCTGTATTCTAGTGAGCGTGATGCGATTTTGTCCAATTTTTCAAAATTATTCTGCAAGGCTACTCCAATTAATTCTGTTATTGAACCCGTAGTTACTTCTGGTCAATCGCCTTCCCCAAGAAAGAAGCAAAGAGTTTGAGCCGAGGAGATAAAGGCATAAACCACAGGATTAGCTGTGGGTTAAGGATGATGCTCTCCCAGGGAAGTCTCTATGATGTGAGAAACTGAAAGTGCAAATAAGAACCACAATGTGTAACAGATACTGAGAGACAGGAAGAAATTTCAACAAGGGGAAATGGGGGGTGAGAAAAAAGGATAAAGGGGAAACAAAGCTTTGTAAACAAGGAGAGGAGGAGGGGCTAAAGAGAGGAGAGAAAAAGAGGGAAGAGAGAGGAACTAAGACACGTCCTTGTGCACAGGCACAAATTCCCCATTGGGTAGGTCTAAACTGTACCAATACTCTTAATTTTAAAAAACACAGTTTTTCTTTTTTAAAAAATGAATTTTAAATGGGTATTTTTGCTCAAAAGATGGAGTTTAAATTGATCTTCCTGAATCATCTACTAAGGCTGATTAACAGTGACCCCTCTCTCTCTGCTCTGAACAAGACAGAGACCTCTTCCAAAAGCCTGTAAACATTCCTTGGCGAGCACGTGGTGTCTCTGCAGAGAAGACAGACAGAGCACCAGACCTGCAAGTAGGTAAGACAGCGCGCTGCGCCGGAAGGCGACGGAGCTGCGGGAGGAAGTTGCCCAGCTGCGAGGAGGAACCCCCACAGTTCTCACTGGAGCGATGGGAGGAGGCCTCACTGAGCGCATACTGGAGACACACAGCAACTGGAGGGAGGGGCTGAGCTTGATCCTTCCTGGGGACACTTCCAGACAAATAGTTCAGCTGAGCTAAAGCCCAGAGGTAGAATCGTGACATCTTTGTGGCCACCAAGGAGCCAGAGAGCACGGGGTGGAGGGCGGAGGAGGGGATGCAGCTACAGCAGCCCCTGGGCCGGTGGGCGGCCCTGTCCTGAGGCCGCTCTGAGCCCAGGTGGAATGAAGCCTGGCCTCTGTGAAGGAAGCAGGGAGCCGCCAGGGAGCCGAGACATGCTGCCCCGGTCCTGCGTTTGCAGTGGATTCCTCCTCAAGCCCTCTCGGTCTTTGATCATCTGTGTTCAACAGAAACACTCGGCGTGTGTTTGCTAACGTGGTCTAAGTGTGTCTTCTCTCTGCTCTTTCTGCAGTTTTCTCCTGTGACAAAATGAGTGCTTAACGGAACAGCCTAGAGTCAGGGATCTAGACCCGCGCTTCCTGGAGGCGGAAAGCGCTGTCACAAGGGAGCCAACGCAGAGCCGCGGGGCGAGTCAGTGCACAGCGCCGGCCGTGCCCTGGACCGTGCACCCCTCGCGCACGGCTCCCGCACCGCCCACTCTGACCACAGCGGAGAGCCTGGGACCACCCCGAGGAGGATGGACAGGCAGGGGGACAGAAGAGAGGGAAGTGACATGCCCCGCGCTGAACAACGCAAGGCCATGGCGCCCGCTGTGTGCCGAGGGGCGCAGGAGGGCAGGAGGACCCTCGCAGCTCGGCCGGGAGCACGCGCACTGCAGCCCTGTGCAGCCCGACCTCCGGCGCCGCCCTTCCTGCGCAGAGGCACACTGAGATGAAGCCACAAACAGCACTGCGGCCCTCGGTGCAGCCGCAGCGCCATCCCTGACCTCGCTCAGTGGCCTTCAGGGGTCACAGTACCGAGCCGCGATTCTCCGCCCTCAGTAGCTCAGGAAACCCTGACGCCTGTACTTCCGCAACGCCGCCCTGCGTGCCGCGGGCTTTTTATTCGCCGAGCGAACAGCATCTTGTGCTTTTGGGGACAACCATGCAGTACTTGGTACTGACACTACCAGGCGCAGCCTCTAGGTTACAGGACATGGAGGGTGGCGGTAAACTCCGTTTCTTGAACTTGCTGATTTTATTTTATTTTTTAATTTCTTTAAACTCATAACCCGTGGCCGGTCTTGCTTAGGAAATAGTGACAGGAGCGGCTGGCTCGGAGTGCAGGAAGAGCGCCTGAGCCTGGTAGGAGCGGAGTCGAGGTTTTACAGTTTTTATCTGCCTTCCTTCCTTCTTTGGAGGAAAGCTCTATTTTTACTTTAATACCTAAAAGCACAGTTCTTCACCCTTGTTCTCTTAAACTGTATTGTAGTCTAATTTTTCATAAATATACATGTCAAAAGAGAAGTGTGTTTATGTTTTCTGAAATTCTGCTCTTTTTCAATTTCAATTCTGTTTTCTTAATTAACAGCTGCCAAAAGCCCAGGCAGTCAGGGGAAGCCATTGACTGTGAACCACAGCGGGGAGTTTGTCACCCCATAGCTCTGCGCGAATGCTCTCCACACCGCCCAGGTCTTCCACGGAGGTCCCCCAGAGCTCAATTTCTGCCACTGAGCTTCAAGCCTGGCTTGAGCTGGCATTAGCAGAGGTGCTCTCCTCTACACTCACAAACACACAAGGGCCCTGACTGCAGTGTTCACTGGAGGATCCGGTCGGACAAATTTTCCTGGAATAACAGTGTGGGTTTGGTACATCGCCTTCTTTCTCTCCTCTAATCATTTAAAAAAAATACCATGTATATACTGAACTGTTACTTGGAGATAATCCCTTGTATACTAAGTGAAGTTTGAAAGCAAACTGTCCTGGGCTGTTACTTTCACCCTGCACTTTCTAAAGCAGAAGCCTCTGAGAAGTGGACAAACCATTACCATGTAATGTTCGCCACGGAAAGGTCCCCTGGTTAGGGGCCAGTAATTCCTCTGCTCTTGGGAGCTTGTGTGATACGGGTGGGGAGCTGCAGCCCTAACTGTGTTTAAAGAAGGAGCCTACTCTTAGGGAACTGAATCGAGCATTTGCTGGAGCCAAGCAAAAGCCAGCATGAAAACGTTTGAAGCCTGTGAAACATTTATTGCTAACTGATCTTAAAGAATAATTTCACAGAAGTGCCCCCTTCCTGTGGGCCACTCCCCAAAGAGGAAGCCACCTTGTCAGGAATTAGACTGCTCACCTGAATCTCCACTAAAGCATCAGCTTTTAATTACTTGGTAAACTGAGCTTAGTGAAGTCACCCCATCATTGAAGCGCAGGGTTCCTTGGAGGGCGTCTCCTGCACACATGGTCACCACCCTGGCTCCAGGCCACTAAATACAAACAGCCTCCCACATGGCAGTAAAAGTAACACTCCTGCTCCCACCAGCACCTCTGACTGGCATTTTATACCCAAAATAAAAATTTGCATTAGACAACACTAATTTGTAACAAGTTTCAAATGGTTAACTGTAGCAGATGCATGCTAGTCCATGTTAGGAACACAGAAAACACAGCTTGCTGCAGTTGCCACAGAGATGTACCTAAAAACCACATCTTTATTCCCAAAGTTCTGCTGTAAGACAGTCAGTACAACACAAGTCTCTAGAACATGACTCTTTGTGACTACTTGCCCATAGATGCTTGACTTTGAAAGTAAACGTTTTAACATCTTATTCTCTGAAATAAGGGCTGTAAATTTCATCCAAGGGCCAGCCATTAGAGCACCTGCTTAGGCAGACGCAGGGATCTGGGTTTGCTCCCCAGCATGGCAGGCCGGCCCCACCCACAGGGCATATTGACACAGGAATTGAGACTGGGCGTGGAGGTGCCCGCCTGTAATCCCAGTGCTTTGGAGGCTGAAAACAAGAGCATCACTATGAGTCCAATCTGTGGAGTGAAACCCTGTAGACCCTGTACTAAATACATACATGTATGCATGCATACATACATACATAAATTTCATCCAAAATCTTTAGTTTTCCAAGGGGAAGAAACCCTGCCAGGCACCATGTTTAGGCTCAGTCTAATGCCGTTTGCAAAAGCATTCCTGCAAGCACAGCCTGAGCCTAACATTGCGGAGAGGCCCTCAGACAAGCCAGCAGGAGCTGCACATTCAAAGCCAGCTTCCGCACACTTCCACCCCAGCTCTGCTGTGTCTGGTGTCAAGTGACACCACCAAGTTTGTGAGCCACCCTTCTAGCCATGCCGGGGAGGACACAGGTTAAACACCTGACCAAGAGACAGGCAGAAAGGGCTGTAAATCTGGAGAGCTCCAGTTTCAGAAAGTACAGTGTAAGGGACTCAGGTAACGGAATTCCTCCGCAGCGTTCTCTTGCATCTTACCTCCTCCAGCCCCACAGCGGTCCTGCCTGCCCTCACCAGCGACTCCAGCATCTCCACTGGGTTTGGGAAGCGGCACTAAGTCACTGGTCACGTCCTCTTCCGAGTCCTCACAGACTCAGCCGCCTGGCCATTTCATTCATAGTAGTGGCCAGCACTGAAGTCTGCAGCTCCTGGTGTCCTAAGGGGGCTCTGGAGGCCTTTTCTTCTCTAACCTTCTAGAAATAAATTCCAGCAAGGGTATGAGCGGGTGGCTTCCTAGAGTCTCCTGTCCCACTAAGAAGGACCTTCCAGCCCTCCTGGCCCTCCCCAAGGCTTATCTCTGCTCAGGCATCCTAAGTGGAAAACACTCTGGATTGTGTCCCTTTGGCCGAGACGTCGTGGCCACGCCCCACTAGGGTACAGGATGCGATCGCCCCATCCTCCCCTCACTTCCTTCCTTTGCTTTTCCATGGGAGAATTCCAAGGAATGAGTTATGTACACGAGCGCACACGCGCGCGCGCACACACACACACACACACACACACACAGCAGGCCGAGTCACATAAGCTGGCTGTCTCATCGAGGAAGCTTGCTGCAAGGAGGGCTCCTCAGTGCGCAGCCGTGGTCTGGGGACACCAGTGTACTCTTACCATCATCTCTGAGCTCTAGCCTTCCTCCTGGCTCAGGGACGGGATAGAGAACCCTAAGTGCAGAGGAGTGTGTGCTTGAGAGTGCCAACTGCCGTGGAGGGCCAGGGCCTTTCCAAATCCCCCGATGTAGTTAGCAGTCAGATGCTATCTTCGGACCTCACTTTAATGCAAAAGGGGGTGAAATCATCAGCGTGGCTAGAGCCCCTGGAAGGAGCGGAGGAGGGGGAGCCCAGAGGTTTTTAAGGGAGAAAGGAACTGCCTAAGGTGGCAGCCACCAGCCCCAGGTAAGCACTGCAGTTACTAAGGCTGGCAGTACGCAGTCACAGGGTGCAGGCCAGCCTCTGCTAACAGCCCTCCGGAATCAAGATGCACTCTGTCTTGTGCGTTGGTTGTGAAGGGAGGCAGATGGGTTTAAGCCTCACAGCACTCAGGAGGTGGGCACTGTTCCTGTAACCCAGACAGCTCATGGGGTCAGAGAATATGGGGCTGGTCACAGCAAGCCTGGCATCCCAGGTCACCACTATCAGTCCAGGCCTCTGTGGACAAAACCCAGGACAGATCCCCATGGCTCTGCAGTGCCTCAGAAGTCCACGCCACACATGGGACACAGGGGGGTGCTCCAGTCTGCGCAGCACTGTCAGGTGAGGTCATCATTACTGTAGACCCATGTCACAGATGAGGAACCAGGCTCCTGGAAAAGTGGTGGCCACAGCTGGCACTGAGGTCAGATCAGAAAGACATTCAAACCATTGCAAGGTCACCTTCTTGAAAAATCCAGCTAAATTGTAATAGGCAACAGCTCCACAGTGGCCTCAGCCACCACTAGGAGATCAGAAAAATGAACACAGAGAGACTGGGCTTGTGCCTTTCTACTGGCATCCAATGGAGGCTGCAGCCAGTGAATAGAAGAGATTGAGTGGTGCACATCTGCTTTCAGCCCTTATCAAGACCAGTGCCTAATCTTGAACTCCCAGCTCCTTGCTGGTGCTGCCAGCTGCTCCCCAGGGGCCACACAGTGCCACACTCTCTGTGCCCCAGGTCTCAGACTGCCCCTGCCCCAGCCCTGGCTCCTCCTCTATCTTCCCACAGTCATCTGCCTGCGGGGTACTGCAGGTCCTGACATCCATGAGTTAGCCACATCTGCATGTCACAATCAGCTTGTGTGCCCAGCGGCTCTTCAGTCACAGTTCACAACAGAGTGGGTGACAGCTGGGGACTAGTGTCAGAGTTCCAAGTCACTGTGCCATTCTATCTCCAGCCACTTGCCTTTGTACAGGAAAGGCCTGGTAGTATCTGTAACAGCAGCTGAGTGCGAAGCACGTTCACAACAAGTGTGCATCTGCCACACCTTTGTACTTTTCACCTAGTGCACTCTAAGGTGCCAGGCAGGGGGAGAGAGCTGTGTGCAACACAAACACAGCCCCTGGGTAAGGGAGGATAGGACGCATTCCACGATGATTATGAGACACAATACCAAGGAAAAAGACAAGGTCCTCAGGGAATAGAGCAGCCGCTGCCAAAGTGGCCCGGGCTGGGGGGAAGGGATCCTCTCTTGAGGAATCGGTGTGGGGACAGCGCTCTGAAGGGTGACAAGGTGCTGAGTGTGAAAGGGACAAGCAGATGGTGTGTGAGGCCTGTGGTGGGGACAGCATGCTGCTCCCGGAGCAGAAGGGAGACCGGTGAAACCAGAGCACAGACAATGGAACTCTGGGAACTTCAAGCATCCATATGCATGGGGAGAAACGTGTAGGAAGATAGAGTGGAACTGCTCCCTTCTGCACCCTTAGACAACCTCGGAAACATCTACCAGTGAGGATGAGGGTCAGAGAGGACTGAGTCATGTGTCAGCTGAATGGATTAAATGTAGAAAGTTAAAGACACCCTTTAAGCAACTGATTCCCAGAAGCTCACAGAGCACTCATGAAGAGTCAGGTTAGGGAGGAGAAAAGACACAACGCTTAGATTTCCAGCTGACAGTGGAGAGACTTCGCAGCGTCTCTTCTGCTGGGCTTTACGCTGCCACCGCTAACACAAACCAGAAGCAGGCTGAGAGCTCTCGGAAGAGCAGACCTCTCTGGAAAGGCCAGGGCCACGCTTCCCTTGAGCGTCGCGCCTGAGCCTTGCGCCCAGGAGCCCTGCCGCCCGGAGCCCTCTCTGCTGCCTCCTGGAGGCCTTTTCTCTCATCTGGCGCTTAAAAGGCGTCTCATCATCTCCAGGATGATCCCCAAGTCCTTCCAACGTGAACACACAGTAATCTGCGTATAAATCAGATTTGAAATACATATCCCAAAGTGAGGCCGCTGCTAAAACCAATCCAGGGTACAGCCTCAAATCCAAACCCACGGTGATACACATGTATTTTTTTAGCTTAGCCTAGAAAGTGGCAAGCAATCCTGCTCAACACATTGAGTAAAGCCTATTGGATGTTACCAGTGAAGGACTTCCTAGATGCTGGGCATGGTAAGTATGTCTACACCCCACCCCATTTCACAACTGCAGCAACTTCCTGGGGTACCACTTCACAAGGTCAGACATATGGGGGACACCGAATGACATGTCACACACATCGGTAGCCAGAGGCCAGCTGGATTTCAAGCCTGACCCCTAGGGCACCCACACTGTTGCCTCCGTCACACTGTCTCTACTGTTAGCTACCTACTTTGTCCTATTTGAAGTCAGACAAGTATTAGGCTGTTTCCTGCTGGTACAACAATGAAACTGGCTCTGGGCTCTTTATTCTTGGAAGAGAGTTTCTTTAGCTCACAGCCCTGGAGGTCAGGAAAGCCTTGCTGGCTCTGCAAGGGCCTCCCAGCTGTGTCACCCTGTGACAGCTGGCACAGGACAGGGGGGCATGAGAGGCAACCATATGGCGAGACAGGAAGCTAAAGAGCTGGAAAGGCAGCTTTCATTTTTTTTAATGGTTTTTAATTATTTAATTATTTTGTTTATTTATTTTCACTTCTGTATTTGGTACAGGGTTTCACTATGCGGTTCATACTTTTAGTGATCCTCCTGTTTTCAGCCTCCCCAGTGCTGGGATTACAGGTGAGCGCCACCACGCCAGGACTCAGTTGCCAGATCAGCCCCAGGGCCAGGGCCGGCGCCGCATGGGACACTAGGGATCAAACCCTGGTACCTGAGCTTGCCAAAGCAGGTGCTTAGTCTGCTGAGCTATCTCGCTGACCTGCAGCTTGCGTCCTTTTACGCTGGCCCTCTCGCTGGAACCACTCAGAGATCCAGTAAGGACAGGCTGTGTGTCTTCACAGTTCCAGCACCTTGGCCACCACCACACCGGAACCCAGCTCCAACGCAGGAACGAATCTCCGGGAACCACCTCCGCGCTGCGGCGACCACAGTAAGCCACTCGATTTATGACAGCTGCGTAGCTGCATGGGCTGTGCAGCTCGGCTATTTCTTTAATTCCAAACAAAGTCAGTATAATAAATCAGGGAAGATTTCAGAATAGGTTTTGGGCATGTAGAAATCTGCAATTAAGATGAAAGAAGGAGCGAAGGATGTAAGAGTATTTTACTGGTGTATGTGTGGTCTTTGTCTCTGTAAAATGAGAACATTAGCTTTTCCAAAAATTATTTGCATATGGCTGAGACAGCCGTGAGACCGATAATACATGTTAGCAATGTGCTGTACGAGGAAAGCACAGTAGAGACTCCAATATATTTGCATTAAAGAACATTTTCAAATTGGCATTTACAATTTAACACCATAATGTATGGTTCAAAATTATCACTCAAGATTCCCAAATCTTAAAAGAGTTGGTCCTCTAACTTTATTGGGTATAAGAAGCATCTGTAATTTGTGCTTAGGTTGGGGATTTAGCTCAGTGGCACAAGTACCTTCCTGGCAAGTGTAAGATCCTGAGTTCTATTCCTAGTACCAAATCCAAAATGTAATCTGTGCTTAAAATTCAGACTCTGTAGAGGAAACCACAAAAATTCTGATTTACTATACAACAGGTAGGAGTTTAAATAATTAGCCCAGCATTTTAAACAATTACCCTAGCAAATTTGGATACATGCAGTCCTCAGCCACAGGCTAAAAGGCTCTGGCCCAGAGTTTCAAAGAGTATTGGGCTAGACACTCCTACACACACACGCGTGTGATACCACATTTGGTTCTCCATGTTCTTTTTATTGGAAAACTCAAAAGAAGACAAATGTCTCCCAGGGATTATGTTCAATTCACCTTTGAAAAAGGAAAAAAGGATAGCAGCAGATAATCAAGGGGAAATTGGGGTCACGGATATGAGAACTGAAGTTATAGTCTGTGATTAAATCTAGACCAGGGCTCCTTAAGACACGGGTCATGGACCAGTGCTGGCTAATATATGGGCTGCTAGTAGGATATAAATACTGAAATGGACTGAGAGCATTTATAAGCATTTACAGAAATGTTTAGGGTAATTTTATGTCTCTTTCATCTAACAACAAAATTTGGGGTTTAGGTTAAGTGGGTCTAGTTTTTAATTCCACTTAATATCTGTAGCTCCTATTTCACAAACGCTAAATGCCCACGATGTATTTTTTTTATTATTATTGTTTGATACAGGGTCCCAGTTCACAGTTTAGACTTTCAGTGATCCTCCTGTCTCAGCCTCCCCAGCACTGGGATCACAGGTGGATGCTACCATGCTCAGGTTGCCAGAGCCAGCATGGCATACAGTACGGGGGATCGAACTCGGCACTTGCACTTGATAGGCAAGCGCTTACGCCACCGAGCTATTTTCCCAGCCTGCCCACAATATATTTAAACAACCACAGAAACCATGGAGGGCTCTAGGTTACAGAATACAGCCCCCCACAGTCAGCCCAACAACTCTCCTGACCCAGGACCTGGGTACTAAAGGGGCTTTATGTGCTGTCATCCCAAAAGGTCAGGGCACCCATAGAGACTAGCTGAACAAGCATCTAAATGAACAGGCTTCAGAGTGATCCCTCACTCTGGATCTGTCAGCAACCGACTGGTCTGCGCTTTTTAGAAATCTACCAATTTTTTAAAGCTTGGGCCACCATTTAGAATAATGTCTTAGTAACCCTTCCCAAAACCTTACTTTTGAAGACAAAGCAGTACGTTTCCACTGGCAACTTTCAAAGGGCTCTCAAGCGACCCAAGCGGCCTGTGGTACATATTCCCACTACACCCGCACCCCACCTCCATCCTTGCTGATGCGACACTGGTTCAGCAGAACTTTCAAATGCTTAGGTCGTCTGAGTTATCAGCTGGCTGGTGATTTTCTTGGTATGTGGAATGTCAACAGCCATAAGAAGACAAAGCTTCAACAAATTATTCCAGGCAAAAATACACGGGGCACGGATCCCACCTTGCAGTCTCCCCACCTCCTCACGGGCTCAGAGCCGCTGTGCTATCCCGCGCTATGGGTCTGCACTCTGAACAGCAAGAAGGCGCAGTGCGAGACCTACGCTTTGCTGCTCCTGCTGCCATCAGTCTGGCCTTAGAGGTCCCCCGCTGTTTCTGCTTTTGCCGAGTCTTGCCAAAAATAACTCTATGCCCTTCCAAGAGAAACACGGTGTTTATAAAAGCTGCGGGAAGGAGGAGCCGGGAGAATGGATGGGCACTCACAATGGGCAAAGCCATAACCGCAGCAGCCGCGGCCTCCACCAGGAAGCACGAAGAAGTGGGGGTTTCCCCTGCGCAATGGGTCTCTGCTGAGAAAAGAACAAAGTCCATCTCTAGGCACCCTAATTTGTCCCGCAGTGTTCACAATTTAAGCCACACTTGACGTGTTTGTTGTATTTAGTTCGTATTTGTTTAAACGCAATTTAAGACATTTCCCTGCGTCAGCAACTCTGTGACGAAGCTGGTCACAGCCAGCAGGAGCGCACCGACTCAGCTGTCAGATTCAGCTTGTCCTGAGGGCCGCCCTGATCAGGGACGAGCCTTCCTCTCTGGGGTGAGCAGCACAGCGTGAGTACAGAGTGCAGACGCCGAGAGGCTCGTTCTCTTGGTAGGAAGGCTCTAAGTCATTCCAATAAGACCGAGAGACTTTTTTAGGATTTTCTTACTGGGACAAGAATATCAAGTAGAGGAACGACTGCCTGCCGGGCAGACAGCTGGTTGGATCCCATCAAGGCTCTCTGGCAGGGGTAAACTGCGCTGGGATCAGCAGTTTCATAAAAATTCCAGTCATATCTTTGGAGAAAGTAATGGCCCATCTTCAGTGAACCGCAGGAATGAATGCTACCTTCTTGAAGTGCAGCACATACGTGTGCTTCAGCAGCCATATCCCAGAAGGCCAAGGGGAGCAGATGACGTTGACATCACGGGACATCTTCATACAAGTCCTGGCTTATGTCCAGAATGCCTTTCCGGGAACAAAGTGTGACAAGCTGACCCCTCGCATCCTCCCTGCCCCAGCTATTTTAAAGGCTGCAAGCATTTCCACTATAAACCGCTGCCATCAGGATTTGTAATTTTCACCTTTTAACCTATTTCGGAGTCTATATATAAACCTCTCAATCAAACTCGTACATAAAAGCTATTGTTTTAAAATTTACAAACTTCCTTCAATAAAAGATAAGAACACAGGTGGAGGGTGGAGGGTAGAGTGGAAGCACCTAAATATCACATGGAAAAATGTTGTGCACGAAGACTTAATAAGCAAAATAAGACATATTCTCCAGAAACATCTGCCACCAAAGACTGTATAGTCAGCAGTGATTGTGGCAAGATTTATAACAATTAGAGAATAAGTAAAAAGCAAAGATAGGGTAGTTATGGGGCAGCTATATTACAAGGTGCTAAGCAGCCATCTCATGATACTCCAAAGTGACATAATGACACAGAAAATATGTATCATATGCTAAGTAGAAAATCATACTGCAGAGCTATATGCACAATATAAACTCAAAATAGTTTTTAAAATAATATATAAAAGTGGGGCCGGGGAGATGGCTCAGTGGAATAAGCACTTCCCTGGCAAGCACAAGGACCTGAGTTCAATCCCCGGTTCCACCAAAAAAAAAAAAAATAATAATAATAATAATATATAAAAGTAAAGTTGCAAAGGAGACATGCCAAAATGTTTGTAATTGGTTTTTAGTTTGTTTGTTCGTTTGTTTGTCTGTATTTTGTGCAGGGTCTCACTGTGCAGCTCAGACTTGTAGTGATTCTCCTGTTTTCGAGCCTCCCAGCACAGGGATTATATGCGAGCACCACCACACCAGGTCTCAGTGGCCCGCTCAGTGCACCCAGGGGTGGGACTGGTGCAGCATGTGGAGCAGGGGATCGAACCACCAAAAAATGAGGGGTTTCTTTGATACAGGGTCTCACCGTGTAGTTTGGACTCACAGTGATCCTCCTATCTCAGACTCCCAGCACGAGGATTACAGGCACGCACCACCATGCCCATTTCCGGTCCAGCATGGCATGCTGTACCAGGGATCACATTCGGGAACTTGCACTTGCCAGGTAGGCACTTATGCCACTGAGCTATCTCCCCAACCCGTGTAGTAATTATTGATTGGTGGAAATTTTAAATATTTTTGAAAATATTTAAAATTTTAAATATTTTCTGAGTAGCCCACGATGAACATGCATTTGTTGTTCAATATAGTTTGGTGGCATGGAGAAATTCGGAACAGGACCACAGAAAAAAGTGAGAGTTGGTGTCTCTCTCTTGTATTTTATTTCCCTTGAAAAATCTACTTGTACCCATCAGCTCTCTTGGCTCCGAAATCCTTCCTTGCACTGTGGATTTATGAAATACTCATTCGAAGACTTTGCATTCACCCATTTAGTTTCCCAAGAAGTGAGCTTGTAGCTAGCCGTGTCATCAACCAAGTGTCGAGATTCTGAAAAGCAACACTCCCCCATCACAAGGCATCTCGAAGGGGAAGATGTAGATGCAGGACAGATCTAGGGAGGGAACAGCAGGATCATAGGCCGAAGCTAACAGCGTCACCTGAAAGCAAGTTTCACGCTGTCACTAAGACTGTTTTCAAAACTTCAAGAGTTGAGTGGCCATCAGCACAGAGGTCAGCCCCAAAAGAAATCACGACATCAGTGTAAATCAAACACAAGCATCAAGTAATTTAGAGTCTTGGGCTACCTCAGGGTCTCTAATTCCTACTGGAAACACATACCTGCACTAAGGTCAAAAGGAGAAGAGTGGGATCAAACAAGCAAGCAAAATACAGAAGAGAAAAAGGAAAGGAAGGGCACAAAGTGCACATTTTCTTGGCGCCCAGCTATTGTGCTGCCGTCTCACAAAGCACTTCTATGATTCTTTGCAAACCAGGCTCCACTGCCTCAGTTGCCGATTCTGAGCTCAGGGGACTTTCAGGCTGAGCAGCGCAGCTATTCCTGCTTCCTGGCCTCTCTCCAGGCCGTGACCAGCAGGAGCCCCAGGGTTGCAGCGCAGAGGGGAGAGCCCAAGCTCCGAAGGCGGCCCTGGGCTTGACTCTGGTCATGGCAGGCTCAGCTTCCTACCATCTCAGCCAGCTCACCTTACCCCCACTGCCAGGGCCAGAACGGCGAGATACGGGGCCATGGACGTGTCTACCCCAGCCTCGGCCCCACATTCCCACATGCCCCACATGCACACTCCCCACACACACCCATACTACACTACACACTCACACATATACACACACCTGCACACACACACCTCCCACACACACTATACACACATACATATACGCACGTACAAATTCACAGAACATGCTGCTATTTATGGGAAGAAACAAGGAAGCAGTAGAGATGTCACCACAAATGGCTAAGGACAGAGTCTGGGGGCTCAGAATGCAGCAAGCAGGAATGAAATAGAAAACTACACTTACGTTCTTTTATAGCTTTCCCCTTCAGCTTCCCCAGAAAAACCCTTCAGCTCATCACACACGCAAAATACTTTTTTAAACAAGTGAGTCACAGCAACACTAAAATAAACACAGTCATTAACCGAACACACAGCACATTTAGGACACTGATCCTGCGTGCTCTCCACGGAGTCAAGGAAAGTTAAAGGACTAGCCACGGGGCCTGCCGCTCCAGAGTGAACTTCGCTGCAAAGGAACTGAGGAACATAGAGGAAAAGGGTTTTCATGCAAGAATTCCAAGACGTAAATGTGGAAAGGATAAAGGCATCAGAAGTGGCACCATTTTCAGTACCTAAGAAAACAGCGTATTTGCAAATATTACATGGCAAGACTTGATGAGAAGCTTTCTAATGAGAATATGAGGCTGAGCCCAAGCACCTCCCCGTCACACAGCGCTCGAAGCCACGGCTGCTGCCAGTCTCCTGTGGCTCCCGACGGGACACAACTGAGGGGCACAGCACATGCGACCCAGAAGGCATCCCCGGGGAGTTGGGGAATGAACCACCCCTGTGGTGGGCTCGGCCGTGGCCTCCAGCTCACCAGAAGCCTGGAGGCCAGTGGCCCAGGAGTGAGGTGAGGGCGCTTCAACCCAAATCCAGAATGTTCCAGGAGACGTTCTGTCGGACGGCTCCTAAGGTGTCGCCAAGAAAGATAAAGGGAAATAGGTCAGTCAAAGAAGCCAGATGTTTAAAAAATGCCTTCCACGTAATTCTTTCCCTGTGTTTTCAGTTCAAAAACAGGCAGAAGTAACCCACAGTTTGAGAGGTCGGTGCATAGGACCGGGAAGGGACGGTGGTCGGGAGGACCTGGTGCTCGCAGCACCTGACCTTGGGTGAGGGGCAGCAGGACGGCTGTGTGTGTAAAATTCATGCCATGGCCCACATAGGGTCAGGGCACTTTAAAGACTGTCCTTAATATGTGCAGTTCCTAAGCAAAAGCAAGAAAAGCAGCAACCGTGACCCAGGGCACTGAAAGTCACGGCAAGCTTCGCCTTGGGAAGGAACGTGGCGAGAAGAGCAGAGGAACCTCAGAGCTCCGGAAGGCTGCCTCTCGAGCCGGTGCTGCTCTCGGAGTGCCCAGCAAAAGCCACGAACGCATGACACTGCACTCTTGTACCCGCAGTTACACTGCACCCCAACGAAAGGGTGAGAGGAGGTCTATACGGACTTAATAAATTGCTTACCAGATTTGTTTTAAGCAAACCAACCGATTTTAAAGCAGAATTTTAATATTAGCTCATTTTTGTGCACTGTATTAAGTTTAAAAGAGGCATTGCAAAACAGTTGTCAAGGACACTGAGGCCTCTTCTCTGTTCATTTTATGGTGAGAGATCGACTGCGTGGAGATTTCCTATGCACGCTGAAACCCTAGGCCTCCAGCTTTTGCTGATGGGCAGAGAGTACAGGGGATCACAAGACTGCCTCTAGCACTCCACAGCTCTGCCTTAGCCTTTGCTGTCTGGCTGGATGCAGCTACAAGGTCGGGCGGAGAAAAGAAATGAGGGCCTTCCCAGGCCTTCCCTAGGCACGTCCAAGCCCCTACAGGCATGCCTGGCTTCCTGACTCCCACAAAGATACCTGAGCTTTACCAACAGCTTCCTCTTCCCTACATTGTCCTTTTCTGTTTTCAAGTCAGCTCCTGGCAGGCCCTGACAGTGCCAACTGAGGCAGCTGCAAGGCTGAGTCACTGTTGTCAAATGTTTCCAACAATGTTTTGGGGAGAAGGCTGTTTGGACCATGCCTCCTCTGAGCCGGGTTACGTAACAAAGCGCCATGAACGGGGCTTCTCCAGAGCATGGCCAGACAGGTGCCACAATGCTGACGCTGCCTAGAATGAGGCTCTGTAGGGACTGCTGAGGTGTCGGTCTCCATGGCCAGCATGGTTGCAAAGCTGTCTCTTCCAAGCTGCCGTGCAGCTGAGGAGGGAGGTAAAAGAGGGCAGGAAGCAGCAGCCCAGAGGAGGGAGGTAAAAGAGGGCAGGAAGCAGCAGCCCAGAGCAAAGCCCGCTGTGGGAAGTGAGCGTCGATCTCTCCCCGGCACGTAGACTCCAAAAACACTGGAGAGCCTTCTGCGATTGCAAACTTCTGAGGAAGGGTAATGTTGACATTTCTCCTCAGCATTCTCCCGGCTTTTTAAGGAGATTTCTCAGGCTCCTTTCTGTACCACCCCATATACAAGATGTGTCCCCTCGAAGTCACTGCTTGAAGATTACACTGGAGTCTTCCTATTGGTCTTCTCAGATTCACCACCTGCCATTTACTGTAGGAACAGTCGCTCAAAATATGTTCCTTACAAAGTCAAACTTCTGCGGCCATAATCTCCATTGGTAACCCCGAGTGGAGATCAGATCACTGACCTGGAGATCATTCCAGCACCAAGTCACCCTCTCCCGGAAGAACAACTAGACCCAACACACCCTGCTGACGGAGTGTGAGCAGGGACAGCAGCTCCAGTGAAGGCTTCGTCCTGACCCACACGGCTTCAGTGCCTTCCCTGTGCCAGGCTGTAAAGCAGTGCCACACAGGAAAGTACAAGCAAAGCCCATGGATACTTCTCAGGGAGCATGATTCCACCATGAAATGGCCAAGCTCTTCGCTGGTTCATCGCAGGGCTGGGGACAGTGTGGGGAGGGCTGGTCTATTAATAGCCAGAAAATGTCTCAAACATCAGAATAAATAAAAGCAAAGGGAAGTGCTGGGAAGCCAGGAAGCCAGGAAGCAGACACTTACCTCCTATGAGGAGGGCAAGGGTTTCCCAGAAAGCGGGGGCCCTGAGGTGGGTGGGGTCACCAAGTGAAGCAAAGTTCCCCGTGGGCTCCGAGGACCAAGGCTTGGAGGTGCATCTGCTACACGGATTCGAGCTTTGCTAAACCACCAGGGGAGTCTCTCATATGTGGGGTGTGGCTGGCAGCGGCTCTTTGATCAGTTTACACAGAATTAAAATAAAATGTAACATCAAATAAGAGAAAACTGACAAGAGCTACAATGGAATAACCACATACTGCCCTGTAACGTTTGGAGCCTTTTATACTTTAGTTTCTTAAACCTTCTTGAAGACTATGAGCTAAAATGGTAGGCAAACTTTGTGTGTTTATTTATAGTATATTTCTGTGAAGAAGGCCTCAACCGCTCATCACATTTCAATAAATCAGTGATGTGTTCACAAGAATATACCACAAATCATCTCTGTAGCATCTTATAAAGTCTATAAAGACCAAATGGAATTTATCCTCGGAGAGGGTGGGGTGGCATAACAGACAAATATCAATTAATATTAACAGAATGAAGGAGAAAAAAACCCAGCTGAGCACTGTGCTTCATGCAGAAAAAGCAATTGAAATAATCCAGGTTTTTGTGACAAAAGACTTCACCAAACTGGTGATAAAAAGGAACTTTTCAACTTGCTAAAGGGCATTTATGAAAAACATCAACAGTGAAAGAATGAGAGCGTCCCCCTAAAACCAATTTTTAAATGAACAAGGATGTGTTCTTTCACTTCTGTTCAGCGTGGGACTAGACATAGGCAAAAACAAATTGAAATAAGCATTCAAGTTGCAAAAGAAAGCTATCCCTATTTACAGATGACATGGCCTTATATGCAGGAAGCCCTGAAGAATACACACACACACACACACACACACACACACACACACACACACACACAGAGCAGATGAGCTCAGCAAAGTTCCAGGTTGCAAGATTAAGGGACACAGATGAGCTATGTTTCTGTACACTAGCAGTAAGCAGCTAAACAAGAAATTAAGAAGGCAGTTCACTTCACAACAGCATCCAAAAGAATAAAGTATCCAGAAATTAATTCAGCCAAGAGGTGGAAGGCTTATACACTGAAATGTATAAAATATTGCTGAAATAAATTAAAGAAGAGCTACTTAAATGAAGTGGCATCCTGAGATCCTTGGTTGGAAGACAGAATATTTTAAAAGCCATCCTCCGGTGC
>NW_004524601.1:4295186-4305982 GCF_000260255.1 Octodon degus | reverse complement strand
TATTTGGTACCAGGTCTCACTATGCAGCTCAGACTCATAGTGATCCTCCTGTTTTCAGCCTCCCCAGTGCTGGGATTACAGGCGTGCACCATCACACCCGGTCTTGGTGGCCGGCTCAGCATGCCCAGGGGCAGGGCCAGTGTGCATGTGGTGCCAGGGACCAAACCCCATCCCTGCACTCGCCAAAGCAGGTGCTCAGTCTGCTGGGCTATCTCGCTGGCCCAGGGGTTTTCTTTGAAGGCAATGGAAATGTTTTGGAGCTTGATTTAAGTGGAGGTTGCACAGTAACGTAAACGTGCCTGATGTCACTGAAGTGCACACTTTTAATGGCTGCTATCCTGTGTGAATTTCATCTTGATTAGAAAAAAGAATAATTTCAAGGTATAGTTTATTTTATTTATGTATTTTTAGGGAAAGGTCTACAGGGTGTTCAGGGTCTCATTACTGTTGGACTCCTAGTGATTCGCCTCTTTACAGCCTCCCAAGAGCTGGGATTACAGGCGCACACCACCACACCCAGTCTCAAATGCCATCATCTCAGCATGCCCCGAAGGTGGAACCAGCACAGCAGGCCCCTGGGATTGAACCCCCAGCCCCTGGGCCTGCTTGCAGGCACTTTAATCTGCTGAGCTATTTGGTCAGCCCTACAAGGCATAGTTTAAATACATATGTATATGCATAGATTACTTATTACAGGCTGGTGACAGATGTCCATCACTTCATTCATTAGGTGCACCAGTTAACAAAGTATGTTAAGTATCAAAAATAAAATAATCACCAAATATGTAAGAATGGGAAACTTTCCATGCAATTGCATGGAAAAATCTGAAAAATATATTAATAGTAACAATTAAGGTACAGAGAAGTATTTACATTGTGCTACATTTTACATTAGAAGAGGGATTTGAATATATTTGTAATTGCTTACAGTTGCATGTATATAGTACATGTATATATGTGGGAGCATGGAAAATCATGAAATTTTAAAACTATTATAGTACAAGATGCATTTCCAAGAATGACTGGAGGAGTGTGCTCACCAGGGGCTTTGGCACCAGCAGGCTGGACACTGGAATGTAACTGGCCACACTCTGCTAAGAGTTATATCCTAGAGTGGGACTACCAGTCATTTTTATTTTATTCTTTTTATTTTCTGTATCTTCCACACTCTCACTGAGCTTAACTTCCACAATCAGGGGTAAAGCTGTGTCTCACGACGCAGATGGTGCTCACAGCCCGATGGAGGACGAAGCCAGCAGCTGGAACATGGACCAGAAAGTTGCCCAAAGTCAGAGGCAGAGGCCACCGATCTGCAAAAGCGAAAGGAGGGACGGACAGCTGAGGAGGTGAGCTGGCCAGCTGCATGGGGTGACAAAGGGAAAATTCAGAGTAAGCCTTAAGTGTCGGATTTGGCAACTGTCCCTGAAATGTTAGTGAAAAGAAGAGGTGCACAGCTTCCAGGAGGGAGCTGCGGTCAAGTTCCTTGGGCTGCAGACAGCGAGGGAGTGAGGCATCCGAGGCCCATTCAGGTAAAGGTGTCAAATCAACAGCTGGAAATACCGTAAAGGCGCTCAGGAGACACGATGGTTATGGGTGTTCTCTGAATGGGACTGTGGAGAACACCAAGGGCAAAATTAGAAGAGAATGTCCCAGGATAGCCTGGAGAAAACCAACAGTTAAACTAGAAGAAGAGACAGCAATGCCCACCACAGCCGGGCAACAAGGAGAGAATAATCTCATGGAGGTCTAAAGAACATAGCTTCACATAAAAAAGGTGAGTCCAGCTTCCAACACAGTGTCTTCATTGCTTTTCTCATTGCTGAGACAAAGCACCCGACTCCCAAGGTCAGAGAAGACTTAGTTAGCTCAGTTCGTAGAGGTGTCAGCCCGTAACCAGCCGGCTCCAGGGCAGGATGGTACGGTAGAGGGGCATCGCAGAGACCAAACAGTCCATGGCAGGCGGAAGGCAGCAAAGCGAGCGAGCGAGCGACGAGACAAGCCTCCTTCTGTCCCTTATGTCGTCCCCAGGCTACCAGGATTAGAGCAGTGTCAAACTGATCAGTGATCACCCACCCTAAATCCCAGCACCCTTAATCCGAGCATTGTATCACAAATCAACCACACACTCTAGATTTAGAAACCTCTGAAAAAGCTCCACCAATGTATGACTGCATGAAGCTCTGGGGACATCTAGGCGAAAGCCACATTAGACAGGGAGAAAGCTCTACTCTGTTTGGAAATGACAAGGTCTCCGGTGACATTTGTGGACATGTGACAGAAAACCAGCTGGTACTGGAAGCTAAGAATGACTTAACTTTCAGGGAAGAAAATGAAGTCATTTCATAGAGAACTTCCACGGGGTACGTATTCATTTCATCCCTACTCGATGGACACAGAAATCATGCTTTCATTTATTTCACGGCAAAAAGAATAGCGCAGTTTAGCGTAGTAGTCAAAAATATTCTCTTTGTTCAAATGTTGTTTCTACCACGTGTGTGACTCGGGGCCACTCTGATGCAAAACCCCTGGGTCCTACACGCACTCAGTGGGGAAGGGAGCTGTTGAGCTACAAAGCACCACCTTCGGTTTCCACTAACTCAAGATTCAGATGTTGTGTTTCTTATGTCTCCTCTCTGTGCAAAGCCAAAGGAAAATTACACCGGGCTCTCCCTCAGTGAAGGGCTGGGTGTTTAAAATAATCTGTTCATTAAGTTTATTGTGTCATTTGACTAGATGCTGAGCCCGTTCCTCAGGTCAGATATGTACTGGGCTTTGGGGATACAAAAATGATGAAGATTTTGTACCAACCCTCACAGCCCAGGAGAAGCGACAGCTACATTGAAAAAAATCACAAGGCAGTAAATAAAATAATAGAAATGCAAACAGTATTTATGAACTGTAGGAATCAAGCAGGAGAACACAATACATGCACATACAGACAATGAAATACTGAAAGAATCACTTCTGTAATGTCCTTCCTACCAGCTTTATGGGATCACTTCAAAGTTTTGATTTACGATCTTTAAAAATATACTAAGCTACCAGTTGATTAATTTATTTTGCATATTTTACACAATGTTAATCACTCATTCTACTTATATTTAATCTATTTTAGCCTTTGCTTCACTTCTTAGTAGCTTCATGACATTAAAAATAAGTCCCCGAGTCAGCTGTTTGATGATTTCTTTTCTGCATCCCATACTCAGCAAAGCACAAAGCAATCTACTTACCGCAGCAGAAGCCTTCTCTGCATTATAAAGAAGCTCATTTTTAAAATTAGGATAGAAAGGTTCTAGTTACATACCGAAAAATATTCCATACATCACTGAAAATGGGAAACTTAAAGCGAATTTTTAAAGGTGATCTCCCTGACATTTGGGATTGTCAGCTGTCCCTCCACGCTGACAGCCCTGTCACAGGCCATCGGCACCCTCCCGCATGAGCTCGACTCCACTCAGCCCCGAGGCTGCGGGTCTTCGAGAATCACCTTTGTGACCCAGAGCGGCCTTAGTTTCTCTGCAAGTCAGCTTCTCTTGCAGGTGTGCCCATCCAAGTATTTGAAACCAGGCTGCTCAAGGGAATAGCCAAGGAATTCCAGCCAGTTTCTTCAAAATGTTCCTGTGATCCAAACGAAAGTGTTTTTCTTAAAATATAACAAGCCTGTATTACAATACTTGCTATAATAGTGAGTTTGAGGGTTTTTTCCCTCTTAATTATTTGTTTCAAATTAATCCAAAGGAAATTAGCCTCATTGGAAGCCCATCTATAGAAAGCTATTGCATATGGTTTATCTGATGTAAAATGCCTCATTCAACACGGACAATGTCAGATCCGTGCAGAGCTGTGAGTCCGGAGCTTCTTCTCATTCGTATACAGAAGGCGCCACCTGCGCCCCAAGCCTGAAACTGCTAGGAGGAGAGGAACTTAGACTAGCATCATGAAGAATTTGACCACGCAAAAAGAACAATGACAGATTTACCAGAGATTATTTACTGAGTGCCTGCCTTGTACCAGGAATAATCCTACACCCCACGAGAGAGGAAGAAGCAAAACACACAATCTCCTGCCTTAGCTGATGGGTTATGGCCCTAGTATGGGTTGCTGAACTATTATGGTGGTCTGGTCTCATATGGCTGAAGCTCTTAAAACAATGGCTTATCTTCCCAGTGACCACTTCCTCCTCCTTCCCCACTCCAGCCCTGGGTAGAACTTCCTTTTACCTTTCCCCAACACACAAGGGAGCCTCCAATCAGTTCCTTGTATGTCACTAAATCTGCCCCTCAAACTCCACCCCTAGCAACAGTCCATAGTCTCAGGCTCCCTGTCTCAGATCAGAGGATCTGCCCATCTCCCTGCCATTGTTCCTCTCCAAGTGTTTAGTTAATAAAGGCTTTCCCTCCCGCTATTTCTGCTTCTCTGCTGCGCCACCGCCATCGCTGCTGCCTCTAAAATCTATCGTTTGCCAAGCATGGGGGGTGCACACCTGTCATCCCAGAACCCAGGGAGGCTGAGGCAGGAAGGGGGGCATGTCTGAGCCCAGCCTGGGCACCTGGCGACTCAGCAAGACCCTGTCCTAAAGCCAACATGTTCTTTAATGATTGGGGATGTAGCTCAGCTCGAAGGCCTTGGTTCAGTCTCCAGTACTGGAAAATGTACTTCCTGTCTTCCCAGACTTACAGTCCAGCAGAGATGGAAGGAGGAGCGGGTGCACAGCCAACACTCAGCATCATGGGGGTGAGTTTTCTGGTGTGTTGCAAGCGTGGGAGGATGCAGAAGACCTCCCGCAGGGCACTCAGTGGAGGTTTAAGGGAGGTCTGAGGCTCACCCAGCAGGCCAGACTCAGGGAACAGCGCTGAGAAGGCCTCAGGCTCAGCAGGGGCAGCTGCGTGGAGGTCAGGGGCAGCTGCGAGGAGGTAGAAGGGACAGGAGGGTTGGGCTAGGGGGAGAGCCAGGACCTGTGGCGGAAGAAATCCAAGCAAAGGCCCAGGTGGAGAGCTCCTCCTCTCTGCACTGATGCCCTCACCGAGCTCCTAGGAGGAAGCGGAGACACTTCCAATGTGCTCGTCGGGGCGAGGAGGCGCTGTTTTTATTCTCACGAAGCAACTCAAGCACATACCTGTCCTTGTAGCCAGACAAGCTCATAAAGCAGGAAAAAGTTATCAAAGAAAGCAGAGTGTGATTAGCGACGCCCACTGACCAATGGTGGAAGCGGGCGGGGGGGGGGGGAATCGGGGAGCTTCCCAGACCAAAGCTTTGACCCCAGCGCAGAGCCGTCTGGGGTCGGCCCCGAGGTCAGCGCGTGCCGCCTGGCGAGAGCTCATCTTTGAAATCTTTGTCTTGGGCCCACGCCTGGCACAAACCCATCACCTATGCATGGGCCAGAAAGCACGATCTCAACTTGTGCAGTACACGTTCCGGGTCTGTGACCCCAAACCCACACGCCAGCTCCACGAGGCCACAGCAGTGAGGTGGGGCTTTGGGAGGTGAAGCCCTAGCAGAAAGGGGCGTGTTCCTTCCGCTTGCCCTCTTCTCTTCTGCCCTGTCATGTACCAGGGTTCGTTTAGGAGACACTCTGGGGGCACACTGATCTTCAAGGACCCCAGGACTGCGAGCACAAGATTTCTGCTGCTTATAGATTACAACATCAAAACGATTTTGCTCTAATAGTCCAAGAAGACAAAGGCCGGTTATCTCTGCAGTGAAAATACAAAACTTAAACCTTTTGTGCAAAGCATATCCCTGAGAACACATCACGTCCCCACCTCTATCTGTCACATCTGCAGACACTAGGGAGGCCTAGATGTGGACGGAGACGCAGGCACAGACACGGCTCTCTCCAGAGCCTGGAGTCTCATGACTCCACCTGAGAGTGCAGACAAGAGACAGAGGACAGAACCCAGCATGTGGCGAGACACAAGGAGCGATGATGCCACAGGCAACACTGCTGTCTCCCCTGCTGGGACTCTGGGCCTGTTCTTGGCCACTTCCTTCTTTCACTAAAAGTGGTGGCAACAGAGGACATTTGCCAGATTCAAAGCTGTCACTCACCTCAACCACACCAAGCCTCACAAACCCCGAGGTACAGCTCTGCACGTACAGTGCTGTCGTTATACTGCGAGAAAAGGGTCCTCAGAGAGGTCTGCTCTGCTTCTTCAGCCCTTTTCCAAGCGTATGGACTTGCCATTGTAGGGTGCCGCTCCTGCCATGCATTAGGTTACTTCTAATTCAAGTATTTCATTTTGGTATTTTCAGACCATTTTCTTTCAGTACCTGTTTTCAGTGTTTGCATGTCTTGCGTGGGGTCAGTACGCATGCATTAGTGTTTTATACACATCCATTCATCTAATTTGGATAAAAACACTGTGAAACTGTAAGCTATTATGCTTCCCGTGTCATACATGGCGTGGGGTGGGGGTATGCTGTGTCCACAGTGCAGTGCTACTGAGCCGCGCAGCAGGGTTCAGAGGTCCCAGGGATCTACTTGTCGGCCCCCAACACGCCACTATCAGCTTTTTTGTTTTCTTAATGCAGGTACAGATGCTAATCATATGTACCACTTTTCAAAATAGAAGAGTAGACAGGCTGGCCAGATAGCTCAGCGGATTAAAGTGCCTGCTTAGGCAGACGTGGGGACCAGGGTTCGATCTCCAGGTTACCGTGCTGGCCCCGCCCCCCGGGCACCCTGAGACCGAGATTGAGACTGGGCGTGGTGGCACGCACCTATAATCCTAGTGCTACTAGTCTGATCTGTGTGGTGAGACCCTGAAATTAATATATATATGTATATATGTATATATATATATATACACACATATGAGTATACTTATATGTGTGTATATATATACTTATATGTGTATATACTTATATGTGTGTGTATATATATATACATATATATTGAAAAAAAAATAAAGCAAGGGGTAAATTTTTCTAGGTTTCAAAATTGTGCCCATTTTGTACTTTATTCAGTTATGCAGGCGTGAGGAAGATGTTACGATTATTAGATCTGCAAACTTCCCAGACAGCAGCACCACTGGCCCGCGGCACGGCCCTCTGAGACCATTAAGGATATTTCTGTTGCCAGAGAAGAGCAGCGTGAGGAGCAGGACATCCACCACCACGAGGGGCACCCTCGTGACAGGAGGACCCTGATGGCCACCAGAACCGTCCTTCCTAGCCTTTGAGGCGTAAGCACACTGGGTGAATCTGGAATAAGTGGTGGTTAAAGAGCTATGTGTTGTGGATTAGACCCTGGATGGGCCATGCAGGATGAGTGTTAAACCCGTTCCTGGTTTCTCTCTCTGCAAAGCACCACAGCGAACACCTCACGTGTGAACTCAGCTGTCGTGGCGCTGGACTGAGGCAGGCAAATGGGCGTACTGCTGAGGGCTGAACACGGAGAGATTTCCCTGTTGTGAAGCTTTTGGAAATGCATTTTGGAAATCCCTACTGCCTTGAGAAGATACAAGGAAAACGTGGCTCCTCGCCAAATACGGGTAGGATATGGACACACGGTCACAACAAGATTAGCACATACAGGACCTCCGCACGCCTCCCAGCTTCCATGGAGTCCTGCTGATTCACTAGGGACCGTGTTCTAACAGAACCCACCGAATGGCCCCAAGGACCCAGCAGGAGAGACTATGATGGAGCTCCCAGTTCTGAATCTGGCCCCTAGCTCCCCAACAGGCCTGACCCAACTGGGATCACAGCCTTTGTCAGAACAGGAAACGTAAAGGAAATTAACTAAGAGGAGGCTTTGAAAGGGGTCCGCCCACTTCTGGCATCCTCTGGCCTTCCAGGAAGCTACAGAGAAAGCCAAGTAATCACCCCGCGTTCTGCTCTCAGGACTGCAAAAGGTCAGAAGCAGCGGGAGGAATGAAGATGTGCAAAGCTGTCTGGCTCCTCCATTCCTACGCCTCCGGGCCTCCGGGCCTTCACACTGCCTCCCCAAGCAGACAAAGAGCTGACTGGACGCAGCCAGGCTAAGCTCCTGCCGCTGCCGAGGTCTCTTCTGGCTTTCATGGTTTCCTGAGGTATTGTCTCACAGATTTTTTCCCTATAACTTTATGAAATATATATATACACACACACACACATATATATATATACATACATATATATGGTTTTTTTTAAAATGTACCTAGTACAGGGTCTACTAGGTCTCACTACACAGATCAGACTCGCAGTGATCCTCCTTTCAGCCTCCCAAGCACTGAGATTACAGGTGCTGGCTACCACACCCAGTCTCTGTGACAGTCTCAGTGCACCCCGGAGGCGGGGCCAGCACAGCATGAGATAGATCTTATTACAATATCTGTGTTATTCGTGAAGTATCTGAGGCTCAAAAAAGCTAAAAAGCTTGTCCAGAATGAAAGGGAATAAAAGAGGCAGTTCAAAACCTGAATCCAGGCCACTGGCCCTTGGAGTCCACGTCCTTCACGGGCTGCTTTCTAATTTATGTTATTTTTCTTGTGAGAATGGCCTGTCTATGCAGTCCAGGTGGGCCTTGAACTTGCGGCACTCCTCAAGCCTCAGACCCCCAAGTGCTGGGATTCCAGGCAGGTGCCACCACTCCTGACTCCTTTCTGATGTCAAGAACTGAGATCCTTGCACGTCCTCTAAGGATTCCTGGAGGGAGCACAATGCCAGCCTCATCATTTAATGCTCAGGGAAAATTAGTTTTACACTCTGGGCAGTGCTCCTCGCACCCCCAAATGCTGTGACTTCACAGCAGCCACTCAGTCACCACTGGAACCCAGCCGCTAGAGTCACCACGCAATGCAAACACGCCAGGCCCTTCTAGCTGGCTACCAACCCTGCCTGTGCCTGGCCTTTTCTCTTTGTGAAGCACAAATCACACCCGCGCCGACTGACAACATGGCCAGGAAATGCCAAGAGTGTGCCTGTCACTGCCTGGGGGCAAGAATGGCACCTACCACCTTCTTGTTTTTCTTAAGGCAGCGCTTTCCCACTTACTGCCTGCTGGGGCTGATCCACTCATAGATCTGGAAATGAACAGGACGTTGCTACAAAGCCCGTCCCCATGAGGATAGGAGATACGGCACCTGGGGACCAGCAGAGGAAGGCTTCACAGCAGGCAGAAGCGTTTCCAGGTGTGATGGGAATGAATAAAAGGGGACTTTCTGACTTGAACTTTGTGTGTGGTCCAGACAATTCCACACTGTCAGAGCTAATGTCTTTGTGAATCAGCTGCCTGTAGCCATGGGCACTGCTGCTTGTCCGCTTCCCTCTGCCTCCCTCAACCCCTCCACTGTGTTCTCTGCCCTGGATGGACTCCTGGGTCCCCAAGCTCCTGGGGATCTGCTTTACACCTGGGTTAGTCAACTGGACCAGCAAGACAAGACAGGCGGGAGGAGGAGAGGGAGGCTGGGATAGCTAAGCACAGGGTCCTAAAAGCACAGCTGTCTTCAGGTTAGGGCTCCTGCCAGAGCCCCCTCCAGTGGGCTCTTCTCCAGCTTCTCTAATCAGTCCTCTTCTGCGGCTACAGGTCCAGTTGTGAATCACCCCTCTGATTTTCCTGTGACTTGGAAATAGTCCTTGTAGTAAAGACTTGTCCAGCGACCGAAATGGAGATAGCCACCAGTAGCCCGACCACCATGCACTCAATCAGAACGTCCTTCTGCCGTTTTGGTAGTGAGTTGATATTGCTTTCGTTAGACTATGTAACTCATGAATATGCATTTTAGATTGTAGGCGGTCATGCTGGAACTCCAAGGTTTATCAACTAGAATCGCAGGAACCCAAAAGTTTACCAACTAGAACAGTGCAAATTTTCCACTTTTAGAGTTTAGTTCTATATTTATCTCCTAATAGTGTATTAGACTCTTTGGGATTAGATTTAAGCATACGGATCCTAGTCTCGAATGTTGTACTGCTTCATTAGGGTTGTCATAGTCAAGTACCAAAAGTAGAGCAGATCAAACCAACAAAAACACCCTCTCACAGACCTGGGGGCTCCAAGCCTGAAACCCAGCAGCTGGGAAGCCCGGGCCTCTGCCGAAGGGTCCTGGCTTCCCTGCTCCTCCTAGCACTCTGGGTGGTGGCGACCCTGGACACCCCTTAGCTGCAGCTGCATCCATGTCCCTCCAAACTCTGCTGTCCTCACAGGGCCTCTGTCTCGGCATCTTTCTGTTTATCATCTCCTCTTCATCAACGGCAACAGTCATGGATTCAAGAGTCCCTGGAACCTACGTAGCCTTATCATTCCTGATTATGCCGCGAAGCTTTACCTTTCAAGTGAGGTCCTACTTTAAGGCTTCCATAGATGACAATTCTGCGAGGACGCTGTTCAAAGTACTCCACATAAGCTGTGTGAACCTGTGTAGCCCATTTTACCTTTTGGGTTTAAATTCTTCATTGATAAAATAATTAAGTGAAGATTGATAATAAGATTGAGTAATACCATTCTCTATCTCTTACCCATTCAAACAGCGCTACTGGATTGCACAGGCCTCCTGGAAGGAGGCTTTAGTCTGCTGAACACAGCACCTGGGGTCCTATTATTCTGCTCAGACAGGCGTAGAAAATGAAACCATTTTCTAGGCTGGGCTATGTGATCTCTCAGGGTCTTTCTAGCTCATTGACTTAAGAGTTTTATACTCATTAATTAAAATGTTACACACAGAACTTTAAGAAAAATAAATTTAATTTTTAATCATAAATGTCTAAGTCAAGAACTTAGGAAAGACCCAGTCCTAGCCCAGGTCCGGTGAGTGTGTGGAGAGCTTCCTGCTACCCTGCGCCGGCGGGACCAGTCCCAGCCCAGGCGCAGCGTG
>NW_004524601.1:4247736-4290740 GCF_000260255.1 Octodon degus | reverse complement strand
TATATAGTTGCATTCTCTTAATGAATAGAATGATTTGTTCTAATGGTGTTTGTAAGTAGGATCACAAGATATATATATATCTTGCTCATTTCTACTGGTCTATGAAAGGAATAGTTAATGCTTAATTTTTTTTCTATTTTTTAGCTTTTTTGGACCAATTTTGCATGTTTATGTCTGGTAATCTGAAGCACTAACTTGAAGAAAACTATATGCAATGCAACAACCATTGTTGAATTCCTTAAAAAAATAATTCAGGAAAGATTTGTTAGTGTTTTGTCAGTGATATGCCCTGTCTTCTACAACGTGAACATACTAGCTTATAAATCTCAGAAGTAGGAGAAGGTAATGAAAAGCATGAGTCCTCCCTCGTCACAAGATATAAAATATAAAAATGTGAAATGCCACCATTACGCCCCAGAAATATTGCTGGCAAACATTATGGAAGTACAAAAGCACCAGAACTCAGGGCTCAAGCAAGTTTAAGGAAGATGTAAGCAAAAGGAAGATGCGCAGACAGCTCACATACACAGTCTGACCCACCAGGAACCGACTGCAGAAAGCAAGCTGAACCTAAAGCAGAATTTGCTGCTTCTGCTGTTACCTGAGGTATCAGATAAAGGAAGTAGAGAAAGGGACACTACGATCTGCTGTGGCTTCCCCCATCTCTTCACGTGAACTTGGGCCAGGGAGCGTGCTTTAGCAAGTCAGTAAACACCATCACCTAGAGCCCACGAGTTCATTCCACCTGCATGTAGATGTGGCACATGCAAAACAGGCCCCACCACAATCCTGGCTCAGAAAAATGGGTCACTTATGGACTCATAGTGATTCTCCTGTTTATAGCCTCCTAAGTGCTGGGATTAAAGGCACACGCCACCATGCCCAGTCTCAATCACTATCTCAGCGCACCCCCAGGGGTGGGGCCAGCATGGCAGGTCTGGGGACCAAAGCCCCAGACTCTGTGCCTGCTTGCAGGAACTTTAATCCCCTGAGCTATTTGGCCAGCCCTGGATGTCTTATAAACAATAAGCACCCATTTCTCATCATTCTGGAGGCCGGGAACTGCAAGACCAAGATGCCAGTAGATTTGGTGTGTAGCTGGGCCTGCCCCTCAGAGACAGTCCCTTCTTACTGTCTTCACCCAGGGGAAAGGGAGCCAGCCCACAGAAACAAGGGAGCCAGCTCCTGAGCCCACTGACAGAGGTGCCTCATGATCCAACCACCTTGCTAAATTCCCATCAATTAATGCCATCACCCTGGGGGCTGGGATCCCAACACATGAATTTTGAGGGTATACAAACACCTACACCATCTCAGGAAACATCTACACCATCACAGGAGCCATTATCCAATAAGGGATTGAGGGGTTGGCAAGACAGCTCAGCGGTCTAAAGCACATACTTAGGCAAGCTTAGGCAAGTTCACGGTTCAATACCCCACAAGGCACACCCCACCAGCCCCACCCCTGGGGCAGGATAAACCAGCCACACACACACACAAAAAAAAAATCCAATAAAGGATTGAGCTACAGAATACATAAGGAACTGCTACAACTTACAAGTGAACCACAACAAAACTCCAAACAACCTGCTAGAAAGATGGACAAAGGATTTGAAGAAACAGTTCTCCAAAGAAGACGCACAAGCAACAAATAGATACTTGAAAACGTGCTCAATGTTGCTAATCACTGGAATATGCAAATCAAAGTCACAATGAGATACTACTTCACACCTACAGGGTAGCTGTCAAGGTGTGTGTGTGTGTGTGTGTGTGTGTGTGTGTGTGTGTGTGTGGTAGCAGGGATCAGACCTAAGACCTCACACTTGCCAGGCAGGTGCTTATGTTGCTGAGCTATACCGCCAGCCCCAGACTATCGGTATTTAAAGGAGGAAAATAGTAAGTGTTGGCCAGGATGTGCTGAAATTGGAATGTCATGTGTGCTGGTGAGAATGTAAAATGATACAGCCACTAGAAAGGTTAGTGACCAAGTGACAGAGCAACCAGATTTGACAACTTTAAGTAGGGACAATGTTACACAATTACTACATGTCTTTACAAAAGGAGCAGGCATTGCTACAGCTTTGAATAAATTGGGTATTTCAGGAACTGACAAAGGACACAGCAGGAAGATTTAGTAATATGTATGGCGAAGAAAGAAGAAACACCCTATTACACCTTGTTACAGTTTGTGTCTAGTTGTGCCCCCAAAGCCTCATGTAAGTTATGGAACTGACATGGCTGCAGGAACAACCAGAGGCTTGAGGGGTGGGCCTGAGGGACAGGGCCAGAGAGGTGCGAACGGGCTTAAGCTGGCTAGCCCATGCTTTCTCAGAGATGTGGAGAGGGTCATCCTGGACAGGGCTCTGCCCCAGCCTCTCCAGTGTCTTGAAACCTCCAGTAACTGTGAGCCAAATAAATCTTTCCTTCCCTCATTTTGAGTGTCGGGTATTTGTTCCAGAAATGACAGAAGAGTAACTAAGACAGAATTTGGTACCAGAGAAGTGGGGTTGTTGCCGTGGCTATACATGATGATGTGGATTACAAGCTTTTGGGGATGGCTTATGGGAAGAGATAGGAAAGGTTTGGAGATGTCGCCTACAAGCGAAGCACTGAAACAGCTTCAGCTGTTCTCTAGGGAAGATTCCGGTCAGAGTTCAGACCAGAAGACTGATAGAGAGCCTGCCTGTAAAGACCAGGCTGGGGAGGTTTCTGCTGGAAAGGACTGTATTGGTGGTTGGACTCCAGATCATTCATGTTTTGGCTTGGCAGAAAGTTGTCTGAATTTTGCCCATTTCCAGAGACTTTGCCTGAGACTGAGATTAAACACGGAGGACTGATTAATCTTTCAAAGGAAATTTCAAAGCAGGCAAATATTGGGGCTGTGGCACGGTTACTGTTGGAGGCTCCTAGTCAGAGTTATGTTGAGAAGGAAGAGCAAAGAGCCCAGCAGAATGATTTAAAATGTCATCAGTTTGGCCAGAAAGGAAGCTCCAATAAAGCTGTGGACTGCAAAGATAGAGCTGAGATCTCCCTAGTCCAGGAGGAACAGGAGAAATGAAAAGATGTCCTGAGGGCATCACAGGGGGTGGCAGCTTCTCACCCTTTGCAGCCTCAGAATCTTAAGGGTTAGAGGCTTTGCTCTGAGGAGAAAGCCGGGGAGCCCCAGGTTCCAGAATGGAGATGGCGGCCACCCCAGGTGCCAGAATGGAGGCGGTATAGAAACATCTGTTTCTCAGAATCAGCCTCAGAGTGCTCAGCGATCCAGGCATTTGACTCCTACAGCCAAGAGAGAGGAAAGCCTGACGCTGGCGTCACCCACACGGTGCTGGTTTTAGGTACATGCAGAAGGCAGGAGTTCTGAGGATACGAAGGCTTCCACCTCGATTTCAGAAGAAGGCCTGGGAGGCCAGGCGGTGTGCCCCTGAGAGGGCAGTGCGTGAAGCTGTGAGCGAGAAGCCTATTCAGTGGAAACCCCAGAAATTTGGAAAAGCCAGAAACAAGGATTATCTAAGGGAAACTGCAAGGAGGGAGCAAAGCCAGCTTAAGAGAGAAGCCACGGGAGCTACCACCACCAGAAGTGCCACAGGTGCAGAGCCACATGGAGCTCACAATTTGCCACAGATTGCTTCGGATGTTCCACATGATACTACAGGATTTAACGTTTGCCCTGCTGGATTTTGGACTTGTGTTGGACCCAGTGGTTTATACCCTTGTGTGTACACCTTCTGGAATGGCAGTGCTTATCTTGTGCCTTTGAATGTTGGATTTATTTAACTTTTTATTTGTATAGGGGCTCACAGTTGAGGGTTTGCCTTGGATTTTGGAGGAGACTTGGGACTTGGGCTTTTCAGCAATGCTGAAACTGTTGGGGCTTTGGCAACTCTTAGAGATGGACTAGAATGGCTTTTGGACAAAGGGATGTGCATGAGACTTTGGGGGTCCAGGGGTGGAATGTTATGATTTGTGTCTAGTTGTCTCCCCAAAGCCTCATGTAAATTATGGGGCAGCCATGGCTGGAGGAGCAACCAGTGGCTTGAGGGGCAGGGCTCAAGGACCAGGTCGGGGCCCAAGGGGCAAGGGCCAGAGATGCTCAAACTGTTAAACTGGCTAGCCTGTGCTTTCTGAGAGATGTGGAGAGGGTCATCCTGGACACGGCAGTGCCCCAGCCTCTCCTCCAGTATCTTAAAACCTCCAGTAACTGTGAGCTAAGTAAACCTTTCCTTCCCTCATTTGGAGTGTCAGGTATTTGTCCCAGCAATGAGAGAAGAGTAACTAAGACACACCTTCATTTCCAACCATTAAAATCTCACTCAAGCACTGATCAAGTCCACTATAAACTTCCCTGAAATTTCTATAAAATGAGTCCTATCAGCCCAAAATGGCATCTTATCTCGCAAACATGTTACTTGCTATTCTTAACAATTTCTCACCTACTCATCAGCCACTGCATGCAACTATGAATCTTTGAATCTTTGCCACCCCAAATCTTGCCTCACCCAGAGACAAGATTTATACTATCAAACAGGAGTTAAATAACTCTGAAGATAAAATAATTTTTTTAAAAATAGAAATGAAGGTATGTTTTACAAACCAACACATTTAAAATCCAGTGTTACTTAATGAAGAGAAAATCTACCGGATGGAAAAAAAGTGCCAGCTACTTCTCAAAGGGTTAATGCCTAGAATAGATGGAGAACTCAGAAAAATTAAGCCCTCCCCCGTAAAAGATTCAATGAAACATGAGCAAGTAAAATGAGCAGACACCTCTCAGAAGAAATACAAATGGCCAATACGTACATGAGGAAAATGTTCAACATCACCATTACCAAAATGCAAATTAAAACAACACTGAGATTCCATCTTACTCTGGCAAGAATTGCTGTCATTGAGAAATAAAATAGTAACAGATTTGGTGAGGCCATCAGGAAAAGAAAATCCCCCATAGCCTTGGTGGAAATGTAAACTGATACAAACACTACAGAAATGGGTATGGAGATGCCTCAAAAACCTAAAACTAGAAATTCCATTGACCCAGCTATTTCTTTTCTGCGTATCTCCTTGAAAGAGTTAAAGACACTGAACTACAGTGACCCACGCGCACCCGTGTTTATGGCCGCACAGGTCATAGCAGCTAAATCCTGGAAACAGCCACGCGCCCATCACCAGCCCAGTGGGTAAGAAAGACCGTGGTACTGCACACCGTGGAGAACTCCTCCTCACAACCAAGGATCAGCATGAGTCACCTGCAGGAAGATGGAGCCACCCTGAGACCATACATGGCCCTCTTCGATGAGAAACCCAAGGTGTAAAGAAAGAGCAGAGGAAGCATCACATAAGAAGAAGTAGGAGCCACATCTTCCTCAAATGGAAAGGGGATCGAGAGTGGGAGGGGAAGGAAAAGAGTAGAGGCCAAGGGGAAAACAAAGAACGCGCCGGCTCCACACAGCAAGTGGAAGCTGACAGGCTGTGGCCCCAGTGAGAGTTGCTGAGTCATCATGGTGGTCATCTACTATGGCGGAGGCCCTTAACACAACAAGGGCCCAAGACCCTGTGTCTTCCCCAAGACCACCTCCTGCTTCTTCTCCAACTCAGCCCAGGGTGTCATTTCTTTTCACCCTTCCTGCTGCCTCAGGGAAGACCCCAGTCAGCTCCTCAGGTATATCTACACAGCCCCCTCAAACTCCACCCCTGGAAAAAGGCCATGAAGCCTCAGCCTCTCTTCCTTCCAACTCAGAGAATCCCTTATCCTCCCCAGATTCTCTCTGTGTCCTCAAAGATAATAAAGCCCCTTTCCTTTGCCTTCTGCCTGTTTCTCTGCTTTGACACCATCTAAAACCTATCAGAAACATGGGCTGCAAATGTGTGCTAATTAAAAATTTACAAAAATTGCTTTTTTAGAAGCCAATGTTATATGACTTTGTTTTAATTCATGTTTTTTTTTTTATTTTAAAGAGGGGGAAATGGAATACAGAATTTCAAAACAAGATGACAAGAAATTAACAGTGGTTATTATATTGAGTACTGCTATCTTCAAAGTAGTTGCTCAGATTGCAAGACATAGGCATGCAAAATTGATCAAACAATATAAGCTCCAACCATTCCTTGCAATGAACTAATAGAAATTAGTAGTGCCATTATCTTAGCTATCTTGTGTGTGTATATATATGTATATCGTTCATTTAATTTTGCCTCCCTCCTTCTCTCCATTCCCCCATCCCAGTTGGTCTTTCCTTTTGAGCAGTTTCTTTCCTTTTGCCATTTCTATTGTACCTTCCAGAGCTTATTTACTCTTTCAGTTTCTCCCACTAGGGAGACAATACAATGCTCACACATGCGAGTCTGATTTATTTCACTTGTGAGTACGATCCCCAGCTGTATCCATGTACCTATAAAAGTCTCAAGTTTATCTTTCCTTATAGCTGAGTAATACTGCATTGTATAACGATACCACATCTTTTTTATCCGGGTTTGGGCTGATGGGCATTTGGGTCGTTTCTCTGATTTAGCTATTACGAATTGTGCCGCTGTAAACATGCTGTGCATTTATCACTGTGGTATGATGTTTTTAATTCTTCTGGGAAGATACCCAGAAGGGAACTAGCTGGGTCGAATGGGACCTCTAATCCTAGGTTTTGAGGAATCTCCACACTGATTTCCACAGTGTGGAGCACGTACAAGCCTTGCCAGCCCCAGAGTTCCTCTCAAAGCTCGGCTCCCAGGTGGAGACTGTCTAAGCAGGACACCTGGGTGGGGAGCTACCTGCCACACCCAACCCCAGGGGCAACAAGGACCAGATTGTGGAGGTTAAATGTCTTCAAACATTTGAAGCCAGTGGAACACCAGGTGACATTAAGTGATTCAATACAGTATTTCTACAAGAAAACATGCCTATTACAAAGAGACATAGTTAAACAAAACACTGAACAACTGCAGCCTGCTGGCAGGTGAGTGTGGCCTCATCTCCCAGGGCCACCACCCCCAGGCGCCATCCTCTGCCACACAGACCCTCAGGAGAAACTCAGAGGGGCACTGTTTTAGGTAATCTGTAAGCCAGCCATAAAGTACCACCGTGGACAGCGCAACTGTTGATCCAGACTCCGCTCCGGGCCAGGCTTGGTGCGAGGGACCTGCAAGCACTGCCTGCCTTCCTCTCGTCTCCAAGCATTGCTGTTTCCATAGAACAGATGACAAAGCCACCCTTAACTTGCCCAGGGTGTGTGAGCAGTCGGTGGCATAGATGGGATTCATTTGGACTGGTACACTCTCCAAGTTTTTAGGCAAAACCTTCAAATTATAATACTAATACACTTTTGATTAGCGGTTTCATAGCATCCCCTGCCATGCCTCCTGATAATTTCTGGGCAAGAAAATGGTGCCCTAGACGCTGCCAAGCTCCCAAGAAAGGGCCCTCCGGACTTCAGTGACCCCCAGGGCAGTGTCCTAACGTAGGAGGCAGCCCAACTGACACATAGCTGAACTACGAGAGTAGTCAGTAACTGAGAATCCCCGCCACGTAAGAGACGCTAACATCTGCAAGCAGAAGGAATTCGTCTCCCCAGAGGTTAACTGGTGCGGTTCCCTGGGCCGGCTTGCTTCAGATAAACTCAGATGTTCAGCCATATTTCTCCTCCCACAGTGGAGGATGTTGGAGCCTTTGGGATAGAATCCTAACCTTTCCAGAATGGCCTCATTGTGACAGCCAACACTGCAGAGAGGTGTGTCACTCCTGCTGCACTCATCAGCAGGACACTGGGCAGCCAGAGGAAGGACTGTTGCTGGGACACAGGCCATGCCTGAGGCCTCCTCGGCAGAAGACCAGCACGAAGAGATAAGCATGTGCATTGTATTCAAATCAAGCCCTCCAGCCGAAACAGGATAGCCTAGAAATAGTTTAGGAGCTCGGGACACTTAAAGCTCCAAACGTGCTTTCAAAGAGGCTATTTTTATAACCCAAATGTGCACCGGAAACTGTTTTGCTCCTGCTCCACAGCCTGAAGATCTGTATTGTGCTCACACAAAGACCTTCCTGGACCGAATCCCAGTCACAGTTGGTTTGTTTACAGTCATGAAAACCTTCCTACGTACCATGTCTTCCCAAATAGCATCTTCTGAAGGAGCAAGCCTCGCGGCCCCCATGCCTGGGTTTCCGAGACCAGGGTGACTCCCTCTTCTCTCTGAACCACTAACCTACGTACTCCCTTAGGGCAAAATACAAGTTGGATAACTTCTTTTTCTTATATTCAACTTGCATCAAATTTTAAGTTACCGTACACCCCAAGTTACGTCACTTCACTTCAGGCAGGTCAGCCCTGCCCGAATCATTTGGCAGACCTTTACCATTTGAGAAATGGCTAATTTATTTCATTTCATGCTTAATAATGGCCTTTCCTAAGCTGGAATGTTTCTGGGTGATATTTAGCAGTGCCCCTCAAATTAAAGGGCCACACTCTTTGCCTTAGCAGCTCCATACTTAGAAATTGATTTTTGTTTGTTTGTTTCTTAGCAATACTGACACAGAGGCTCAACTAGTAGGTGATAGGTTCTGGCCCTAGTATGAATTGCTAAAATCATCATGGTGGTCATCTAATATGGTTGATGCCCTTGAACAAAAACCCATCTTCCCAAGACCACCTCCCCCTTCTTCTCCAACTCAGCCCAGGACATAATTTACTTCCACCCTTCCTGCCACCTCAGAGAAGACCCCAATCAGCTCCCTCACATATATCTAAACATCCCCTCCAAACTCTACCCCTGACCAAAGGCCATAAGAGCCTCAGCATCCCTTTGTTCTACTCGAGAGAATTCCTTTACTTTCCCAAATTCTCTCTGTGTTCTCAAAGAAAATAAAACCCCTTTCCCTTTTTTCCTTCTGCTTGTTTCGCTGCTGTGCAGATCACCTGAAAAACTTATCATATGGTGATGTGATTCGGATAGATAAGCAGTGTGTGAGGCTCCTGGGGGCCAAAACCCCCCATCCTGAGCCATCCTGCCTACTGGCCAAGCTTCTCTCCTTCCAAATCTGCCTTTAAGCCATTGCCAGCTTGCATGCAACACTGGTCAACCTCACACTTCACAGGCAGGCTGAGCTCTCCGGCTTCTGGTTCTCTCATCTGGTTCTCTCATCCAGGGGTTTGTTCTCTTTGCTTTGCCTCGCTTTACCTCAGGTGTATACTCTTCCCTTAGGGCATTCCCCTGCCATCTTTGGAAATTCACAGGGCCCTGTGTCCAGAAGTCTAACTGTCCCTGGTAACCACCCCCAGGGATTTCCCCTTGGCCCCCAGTGATGACTGGAAGGACTAAGGTTTGAGAAAGCTTTGCCTTCGCTCTTCTTAGCTTTGGGAGCTGGTGACAACCACTCTCCGGGCTTAGAAGTCTGCTCAGCCTTAATTCGGTCACTCAGGGGAATTATTCTCTCACTCACAACATTCCCCTGCTTTTGGCAATGGGAAATACTTATTCCCAGCACTCAAAAGACACTCCATTGAGATGCCTGGTCTGTAATCTCAGCTCCCTTGGCCTCCCAGAGGCCATAAAACTTAAGTGATTAATCTTCTAATGTCAAATGGCTTGGCCACGATATAAGTTTGACGGTAAAACCCAGTGGCCTATAGAGAAAACTTTTGATCTACTAATTCTCCAAAGTTTAAAAAACTCCTGTCACCGCACCAGCAAGTAGCAAAAATTCCCCTATATTCCACTTTTTCTCTTTGAGGATATGTCCTTCCCTCCTTGCCATCCCTCCCTCCCTGAACAGCACAAAGGGCCCAGATACTCTCCACTTGTACTGCTCTGCCCAGGGCCCCTCCTTCCACTCCCTCAGATCCTCTAGAAGATGCTCTTCCAGTCTTTGTTTCCCCTAGCTCCCCTTAGCTCCTTGGCCTCTTCTGCTGCAGTCTCCCGAGCTTCCAGCCTGGCCAACCCTCCTCTTTTCATCTGCTCTGGCCTCTCACCCCACTGTTACTTTCTCACACCCATCTCTTTTCCACAGTTGCTGGAACCAAAGACAATTCCCCTGCCTAACGATCTCTCTCAGTCCGATCAGACCCCCTAGCCCCAGACCGGCAGAACTGACAGCCAGAGCACCATCCCCACCCCCAACACAGTAGCCACCACCACCCCAACACAGCAGCCCTCAGCTCCCCTACAGCCGCCACTTCACCTTCTGACCTCTCAACTTTCAGTCAGTCAATGTTCCTCACATTCCTCGCTGCCCCCTCCCCTTATGATCACAGTCTTTTCCTTCAGGTTTTTCACTTTAACACATCTTTTCCCCAACAGCGTGTGCCCCTCCCTCTGCTATCCATCAAGCTACAAACAAGATAACAGCCCACCAAGCGAGCAAACACCCTGCCCTTTCCAGTCCAGCCTGCTGCTCACCCCCTCAGCCATCTCTATGGATAGTTGATACAGCCCCAATAAACAGCACAGCTTCTCTCACTGCCAGCCTACAAGTCTGTTACTTGCACATTGTCAGAGCTACTCTCTTGTGCTCTGCCTAATCCTTATACCTTGCTCAACTGCTTGCTCCTGACATACTATATTAGACCTTGACATGTATATTAACCAGAAATAACAGGTTTTCACCTTTTCCAAATTCTTCTTATAAGCAATCTCTACTAATTGACCTACAAAATTTCTAACTAGTTGCTCAAAATTACAAACCTAAAAATCTCATCATAATTTAACCTGGCCAGAAATATATTTGAGTGTACTCTCATTTTATAAAGATGTCCATATGTCCTGTGTGTACTTGTTTGTTTTGTATCATTCTACAAATAGCTGTTCCTTTTTTATTTGAGCTTTAAAATATAAACTTAAAAGCATGCTTTCTCCTGAGTAACCAGCTGGTCTAAGTGATATCAAAATTGGTTTTTAATTAAATAAAAATCATTATAATGAGGAGAGATTATTACACAGGACTCTTGATTGGTGGGTAAAGGGTGGCCAACCACTGTTTATCAATAGAGAGCCCCCAATAATCTCCATAAAACACTCCTAATAATTTGGCCATTTGCTAAAACAAAGTTTTTTTCAAAAATTAAAACAAAGTTTTCTCATAAAGGATGCTCAATATATTAAATATATTCCTGCCTTCCAAATGGACAGTATTCTACAATGTAAGTTTTCTTTCAGATTTAAACTTACGATGGGCTGGTGGGATGGCTCAGTGGTCTAAAGCACCTACTTAGAACCAACTAAGCCAATCAAAGCACAGGGACCGCGGTTCAATCCCCCAGCACCACATGCCAGCCAGCCCCGCCCCCTGGTGGGCTGAGCTGGCCACACACACACACACACACACACAATAAATAAATAAATAAATAATTTTAAAAAAATAAAAATAAAAAAATAAACTTACGCGTTTCCTGTCAAGCCAACATGAGGTCATCAGTCAAATGATAATTTTCTAAATGAAACTTCTGTGACATGTATCCTGTGTATATGTCATTACATTTAGAGACGCCAAAACAAAATGGAGATTTTTGTCATCTGTTATGACTGTTATGCTACACTACTATGAACAACTGTTGATGCCAAATGTTCTCTGCAAAAGTATATAACTGTTGTCTGTTAACATTCTACAGGGATTTAACTGCTAAAATGTCCATAGTTGGTAAGAAATAACAGCTCTCTGGTTGCCCTTTATATTTCAAGGTACTCAATACTCAGATAAAATTGTAATAATCAAATATATTGCTCCACACTAAGTGTATTAATATAGACCCAGATTTTCCTTAAAAACAATTGTTATTGATTCCTATTTTATATCCCTATCTGCTCCTGACAGTCATGCCAAGCTAAAAAGACAAATCTCGGCCTTCAAACCCCACAGAAAAACCTATTTAATCTAACTTTCCATGTCTTCAATAATAGAGACCAAAATTAACTATACACAGTGCCAACTTTTGGCTGCGACACTCAAGACTCCCATCAAAACAGGCCCTTAACAAGGTAATGCCGAGCCTAAACAACTCTGCTACCCAAGTCCTTCCTGGATGGTTTCACGTGCAACAAGAAGACACTGGGCACGAGCCTACCCTGAGGTGCAGCCATCACTGGGACATCTACAAGCTCAAGGGTCACTGGAGGGGCAACTGTGCTAGCTGCTGGAGAGCAGGCAAGCTATCCAGATTCCCTGCCCTCACAGGAAAATTCCCTACAGCCAGATCCATCAGTACTTGACCTGCTTGGTCTTGCCGCTGAAGAGCAACAACAGAGCTTGGGTTCCATGGCCCACATTAAGGTACCTTTGTCAGAGTCCCGAGTTTTGCTGGACATCTCAGGTAAAAAAAAAAAAATCTCTTTTCTTGCTGACATGGAGACCACATATGCTGTTCTTCCTGAGTTCTAAAGTCAGTTATATTAGCTCTACAGTCTCCACAGTGGGTGTTGATGGCCGACCTACATGATCCCTTTCAGACAGACCCATTCCCTGCTCACTCCAGACACTGTTCTTCACTCATAATTTCCTTATGATCCCAATGTGTTCCATATTCTCTGGGGAGAGATCTCCTCCAAAAGCTCTAGTTTTCTCTCACCTCTCTCTCCCCTCAGTGGACATCCTACAAACCCAACCTCTATACACAGCCAGCTGCTTCCTCCCTCTTCCCTTGTTGACCATATACTCTGAGACACTTCCAATCCCACTCATGTCACACATGCCCTTCCTATTAGTGTGCCTCAGAGATCCCACAGCCTTTCCGTACATTCCCCAATACCCAATAGCCCCAAACATCAAAACAGACTCAAGCCCATATACCTTCTTCACCATTCAAAAAATACCCAGTTTGCCAAGACCTCTTTGCCTTCACATGGACTAATCCAGACATCCTCTGATCTCAACAGCTCTCACAGACAGTCCTACCTCAGGAGTTCAGAGACAGACGACCTTCCTCAGCCAAGCCCTTGCTGCTGATCTCAAAACCCTTGACCTCAAGCCCAGCCTGCTCCTCCAATATATAGACAAACTTCTCCTTTGCTCTCCCTCCCATGCCCTAGCCCTACGACACACTAATCTTCTTGATTTTCTGTCAGGATAAGATTACAGGATCTAGGGGGCCTGCCCCTTAGCTCAGTTCTTTAAGTGGCTGCTTCAACAAATCAGTCAGGCTCAGGATGCTGTGGTTCAATCCCCACAACTCAAGCCAGCCAAACCTGCCCTGAAGGCATTCGGAGAAAAAAAAAAAAAAAAAAGATTACAGGATCTCTCCCTTCAAAACTCACACAGCCTCATGAGAAGTCAAGTATCTAAGACTCACCCTCCTACTACTCCTGCGATCACAGCCGACCACAAAGCTTTCATTTGTGACCTTCAGGTGCCCACCACAAAACAGCAAGTTCTTTCCTTCCTTGGTCTGGTTAATTTCTTCTGCCTCTGGGTTCCCAACTTCACCTCTCTGGCACAGCCTCTCTAAAAGGCATCAAATGGTTCCTTGTTAGGGCCCCTTGACTCCGCTGATCCTATACATTCCTCCTTTCACAAGCTACAACAGGCCCTCCTAAGGGCCCCAGCTCTCACTTCACCCAATCCAACTCAGCCTTTTACCCTATACACCGCCTCTCAGGGTCACAGTACCATAGACATCCTTTCAGGCAGTAGCCTACGTTTCTAAACAGCCAGACAGCACAGCTTACACATAGACTCCATGCCTCTACACACTCACAACAGCCACAATAACACGAGAGGAGGTTCACTTTAAAACAATCTATCACAGTCCACGTACCCCGCCACCTTAGTGAACCCATCACACATGAGACAATTCCAGCCTTAGTAACTCCTCTTATACAGCAAATCCACGTAATGGTCATAGAGGCTCCTTCTGTCACTATTTCCACCCGTAACCCTCTCAATTCCATCACCTCCTTCTGTACCTCTAAAGAGGCCCAACACGGTTGTGTCGCAGTCTCACGGATGACCTCACCTCCCTGTCCTCTCATTGACATCAAAGACTAAAGATCAACACTCTTTCTCCTCAGCATAGTCATGATAAAATAACACATCCAAAGCATAGACCCCCCTCTTGCTTTCTCTCCTACGTCCTTTAATCATGATACATCGTGGACTCATAACATGCTGTCTTTTTAAACTTTTTCAAGGTTCTTCAGTCTCTGATGTGAGCCTTCACTAATAAAAACTTCTAGTCCTAGCTGAAACACCTGACACTAACTTCCACATGGGCATTCTCCCCTAATGCGACACCCCCCCCCTCAGCAGGAAGCAGTCTAAGAGACAAAACACCCCTTTTCATAACAACCAAAAGATGGCAATGATACATTCTGGCCCTAGTGTGAACTGCTGAAATCATCCTGGTGGTCATCTACTATGGCTGATGCCCTTAAAGCGAGAGCCCGTCTTCCCAAGACCACTTCCTGCTTCTTCTCCAACTCAGCCCAGGACATAATTTACTTCCACCCTTCCCGCCGCCTCAGGGAAGACCCCAGTCAGCCCCTCAGGTGTATCTAAACATCCCCTCCAAACTCCACCTCTGGCAAAAGCCGTAAAAGTCTCAGCCTCCCTTTGTTCCAACCAAGAGAATTCCTTATCTTCCCCAAATCCTCTCCATGTCCTCAGAGAAAATAAAGTCCCTTTCCCTGTTTCTTTCCGCCTGTTTCTCTGCTGCACAGACTCACCTGAAGAAACCTATCAGTAGGAACGTCTCCTCAGCCCGGCAGCAGGCGCGCTCTCGGTAGCAGGGTGTCGGAAGCCCATGCACAGAAGTCCATCAATGCCATTTCTTTCCCTACCTATATCTACAAACGACAGCTTAATTTGTGGACTGCACACAGTAAGAGCTTCACTATAGTAAGAAACAGTAAAATAGAACAATGTGAAGTCTCACGCCACCAAAAGGCCTCAGTGCACTCGCACCTTTTCGTTACAGGAAGCACCTTTCTTCAGCATACCTGATTTGATCTCAAGCACGAGGACACTGACTGCCGGCCAGCTGGAGAGCCAGGCCCAGTGAGAAGTGACCGGCAGGGAGCACGTGCAGGGAGCCCGAGCCGGCGAGCAGGGCGTGGCACCGGGCAGGCCAGGGCAGGCCAGAGCGCGATGTTGCCGCATCACTCAGGAAGTGAGTATCTCCCAACTTACGGTAAGTTAGGGTACTTCTAAAATCGACCTCTTGCTATTTCCAGACACGAGGTGATCCAGGTAACTGAAACTGCAAAAAGCAAAACTGGGTGGAGACTGGGGCCCCCGTCCTTGAAAGATCAAATGTCGGATATGGCGGCCAAATGCCCACAGATGGGACAGCAGTTGTGCCAGTCACATTATGGAGCACGCTGAAGAAGCAAGAAACAGTGGGCATTAGGACAGAGATGCCCGAGATAAAAAATGAAAACGAGAGAGTTTAAAGAATACTGGAGCAGCACAGCGCATACTGTTTACAAGTCCCTCTGTGGGTGCGCCTGTGGGTCCGCAAATCCTATTCATCCCACAGTGACACATCTTTTCTTTAATGGTGAAAGACCAATTTTTATTATTAGAATTTTACTATTAGAATTAGAATTTAAAAAAATAAAGCCCTCTTACGGCAAAAAATTTTTTAATATTCTTTAAAAACTCCTCAAACATATGGATCAGGTGCTTCTCTTATGAAATAATTTGAGAAGCCCAGGCCACGTCACAAACGCCGCCCACAAACGTGTTGTGCCCACAAACGTGAATATTCCCTCACGGATCTTTTAAAATAAAATACATACTTTCAAAGAGCTTCTATCTGTGATCCTGGAGAAGAAGTTCTATTTTTTTCACCACCTTCTTCCTTCTTCCTCCAGTGTCAAACAAAATTCCCAAGGAAAAGTCAAACGTCAAATAAAGGGCTCAGTTATGGCTCTCAGGGGAGAGGGCCCCGCAGTAACCAGGCCTGGGAGAGACACATGCCTGGGAAAGCGGGGAAGCTGCGCGCAGCCTTTGTGGGCACCACAGCCCTGCATGGACCTTAGTTTTTGGAAAGACTGTTTGCAAATGGCGTTTGTTTTTTTTTTATCTTAAAGAAACATTGAAGCTGTTATGCAACACGGGACCCAAGTGAGAGAGACTCAGTCCCACAAGCTGCACTCGATTACTGTCTTCTGCGATAGCTCTCCCACTTCATATTCCCTCGCACAGTCCTGGCAGACATGCTCCACAGCTTCTCTGATTCTTGGGGGACAGTGCCGTGTACTACGCCGGAGGAGCTGTGGTTCCCGACACCTAATCCAGGTTATCGCAGTGTGCCTGTGACAACAGCCCTACCAAAAAAGTAAGTCTGTAAATAAATGATAAGACAGCAAGCAAAATATCTATGGTCAACTACTTAATTCAGTAGGTTGACTATATATTTAAGATTCGTATTGTGCAGGAAACTGAAATATTTTTCAACAAAATAAAGTTACAGTGACTTAACGGGTGGACCCTCTTGCCTTGGAGCTTTTTGTCAGTCTGCAGCGCCCCCAGTGGTGACCAGTGTTAAGCTCTAAGTAACTGGCAGTCACTCAGATGACACCTAATGCTGCATTTGATACTGTAACAGTTGATAATGTGCAAGAAAAGTGTTTCGTAGAGATGTGTTGAGAAACATGATGATGCTGGGCTGGGCAGACAGCTCGGCAGTCTAAGCACCTGCCTGGCAAGTTCAGGGGCCTAAGTTCAAATCCTGGCACCACATGCTTCCCTGGATCCTGGGGTGTGTTCTGTGGGCCCAGAAACTGGGTGTGGTGGCACATGCCTGTCATCCTGGCACTGGGGTGGCTGAGCCAGGAGGATCACTATGAGTCTGAGCTGCCCAGTGAAACCCTGGACCAAATTAATTATTTTGAAAAATGAAACATGATGATTGTCTCAGGTACCCTTCTCTCGTTGCTGGGACAAAATACCCAATACCCAAAGTCAAGGAAGAAAAGGATTGTTTAGCTCACAGTCATAGAAGTTTTAGTCTATATTCAGCTGGCTCCAAGGCAGAGTGGCACACGGCACAGAGCAGCCGCTCATGGCAGAGGCAAAGCGCAAGAGCAAAGGGAGAAGCAGCCGCGGCAGCTAGCCAGCCCCTCTCTCCTCCTTATGTCGTAATGTAGATTGCCCACCCCAGGGCAGGTGTAGCACTCACGCCTGCAATCCCAGTATTGGATCAAGAATCACTCACAAACTCCAGAAGCTGCCCCAGGACTGTAAGAGGCTTGGAGGGAACATCTGTACACAAACCATAACAAGGGTGCTAATAGAGCAACACGTGCTTCAGTGTCTCTGTGTGCAGATGGGTCATTAAAGGCTCCCAGGGCAGGGGACACGGCCAGTGGTAGAGCGCTTGCCTATCACGCACGAAGCTCATGTCCAATCTCCACCACCTAAAAGAAAAAGGACTTCCAGGGGAAAAAGACTCTTATTAAAAATTCATCTCCTCGGATGAAAGAGATTCAGTGATCGCAAACCTTCAGATCTTCAAGATGCCATAATTTGCTAAATGTCCTTATAAGAAGACAGTTACCCTGAGGCTCGTTTTGGCGAGATGTGCCTGGATTGCCTGATCCTCGGCGACACAGTGGCTGATTGCCGGAGCCTGAGTCATTTCCTTAAAATTCTACCCCTACCTCTTGCTGGTGAAAAAAATTCTCAAGCTTTGAAGTTTTCTAGGAAACAACCAAAACATTCTGGAAAATTCATTCTCCCCAAGATAACCACACTCAAAGGCTATCAGCCTGAGGAAGTCCACCATGAAGAAAGGCAAAATGTAGCAGCCTCAGAGTGCGGTTAGAAAATCTTAAAAGACCGCGCCTATCCCCTTCATGTTTCACGACTGTCCTAGGTCATATCCAAAGTCATATCTCAGGCCCTATAAGTCATGCTGCCTGACTTCTGCACACTCAAAGGCTATCAGCCTGAGGAAGTCCACCGTGAAGAAAGGCAAGATGTAGCAGCCTCCAAGATGACTTCAGCCCCCAGGCTTCCTTCTGAAATCATGCCGTGTGGCTGCCTTTCCCCTAAGATCACCCCCTAGTCATGTCTTTATCCCACTGGACTCTGTGACCCATTTCTAACACCACCTTCTGCTTATCCCTTTAACTTCTCTTCCCCTCCACGTCGTCCTGTGGGGACACCCAGTGATGCTCAGACTAGCGGCTATCCAGACAGCACTGTCAGTCTAGCCGGCAGCAAAACCACAACATCACTACACACCGCTCATATGTTAGACTCATGACAGCCAGCCTCGGCCTAGCAGGGTTCCCTTCCTACCTGGCTCTGCTAAACAGTCTCTCGGTTCCCGAGGTAGCTACATCCCTTGTTTACTTATCTCTGTCATCATAAGTATTAAAAACAGACATGACAAATCCACATTTTCATTGGCAAGATCCACCACTCCCTGCCACTAGGTGCTTTTCTTTTTTCTTTTTTTTTTTTTTTTTTTTTTTTTTTTTTTTTTTTTTGGTATCAGAAAATGAACTCAGGACCAGTGTGCTTACCAGGCAGGCACTCACGCGGCTGAGCTATCTCACTGGCCCAAGGTGCATCTCTTCTGTGTTCTCTATGTTTGCTGTTCTAGATGAGTGTCCCTGCCCCTGTCAAAATCTATGCCCCTAACCTTGTGCTCCAAGTCCCTTGCTCTCCCCTCTCCAAGGTTTCTCTTCTGCAGCGAATCCCGCCCTGTGCACATGGTGGACTGGGTCATCTCCAAACACAAGGACCACTTCACGCTCCTCTCCTCACCGCCCCTCTGCATTACCAAATCCCCAGGAAATGCCTAGAACAAACCAGCCGCCTCCTGCTGGCCTTTTCCTCCCCACCCACTCCATTTCAGTTTCTGGCCATACCCACCATTCACCCTGCTATTCTGCCCTGACTCGACCTCCCTCCTCTTCCATGATCCTCTACTTTACTTTCATGGCCTCCAGCCACTTCATTCTCCAGGGCTCCTTTCCCGCCTTCTTCCTCTGACTTCTGCAGACTCTTCCCTGAATTCAGCTGCAGGCTCTAGGCCCTCTCCTCCCGTACACCCCCTCCAGGGGAAGCTCCTCCAGCTCACAGATCCACCCTATTACCAAGATTTCCTAGCCTCCTGGCTCTCAGACCTAGCTTCCTCCTTCAGGAGCTTTCTGGCAGAATGGCAAAAGGCCATGTCAGACGGGAGCACACCGGAGCCATGATTCCCGACTGCCCGCCTGTTCCTCCTCCTGCCCCGCAACTGCTCCTGTTTTGGTGAACTGGAACACTTGGCCTGAAAATCAAAGCACCAGCTCTGTTTTGCTGCTTTCCACAGCGGCCCACGTCTGTGTCCCAGGGTTCATGCTGACATCCACTCTATCCTAGACACATTCTCCTTCACCTGTCCTGCTGCTAGTCCAGCAGAAGTCCCTGTCCCTCCTTTCTGCTCTGCTGACAGACTGGCCTCAGTTTTCTCCCTGCACAACCCAAATGATCTCGAAGGTCAGATTTTGCTGCTCTTGCTTGCAATCCCCTGCTGGCTTCTGTGGTTCTTGGATAAAGCCTGAACTCCTCACACTGACTCCAGGCTTCTCTGTGGCCAGATCCCTGCCCAGCACTCTGACCATGCCACGTGCCAGTTCCCTAGTATGGCAGTGTGTTTCAGCCACACGGCTTCCTTCTGCCCCTGAAAGCTGCCCAGGTCACCCTCACTTAGAGCTCACTCTGGGACCACTCTTCCCTGCCTGGATGCTCCGGTCTCTGAGCCAGAGAGACTGGAATGCTCTTCCATCAGCTAAATCAATGAATGAAGGCAACAAGGGAACCCGACTCTGCCTGTCACCGTGAGCCCCACATGTGTGTCATGCTCAGAAGGCTGCACTGAAAGACTCCTTCACAAATCTCCTCATGCACACTAGGTTCCCACAAAACCGTACTCCAGCATCCTCAATACCTAGCGCACCACTTGGCACTCGGAATTTAAACTCAAAGAATTTACTAAATACGTCAGAGTTGAGTCTTCCTCACAATACAAAATAGGTGAGTTGTTCTAGCTCAGTTCCGTAGACTGTACTCTGAATATGTAAAGCCCGAGTGTTCTTTCGAAAAGCCCTAGGTTTCACATCAGGCAGCGTCTGAGTCTCTGCACTGACAGCTGCTGGGCTGCACGGGGGAGAAGTTCCACGGGCCCCGTGCCGTGCTCCAGATCAGGGTCCCGGTGCATGGCCCCCTCCTGATGTGATCAACATGGTGAGCAAAGAATCTAGGGCTGACCCAGGCTCAGTCGCAGTCTAGTGACAGTGCCGTATTTCCCATGTCCCACATGTGGGGAGAAACAGTCCTGGCAACATAATGGGAAAGGCATGGAATGGGGTCACCAGAGTCACAATTTGCCAGGGCCAGCCAGATAGCTCAGCCGACTAAAGAGCCTGCATAGGCAGAGCGCAGCAGCCGGGGTTTGATCCCCAGCATGGGGTGGGGTGGGTGGGGTGCTGGCCCCACCCCTAGGGTGCGCTGAGACTACGATGGCACCTATAAGCCCAGCGCTTGGCAGGCTGAACACAGGAAGGTGCCTTCCTATCAAGCGGGTGCTATCACGTCTGAAGGTAGCCACTTGGTGTTGTTCAGAAGTTAAAAATCCCACAAAACAGCAGTTTACAAAAGCAGCCCTGGTTCATGTGAGGAGGATGGCCTTGGAGAGACCTCAGACAACAAACTCCAGGAGCTCCCAGCAGAGCAGATGGTGCCATCCAGGGAAGCCCTGCCGAGGCAGAAGAGGGCAAAGGGGTAGCTGGCGAAGCCTCGCGGGTTCTAAGCAGGCGCTGTTAGCTTGGCACCTGGAATGGCTTTGTGCAAAACCGCAGTGATGAAGTCAGCAATCATCATGGGGTTACGGTGCCTGCGTTTAAGCAAAACCATTCTGCACTGGTTCCAGGGGTCGCCGTAATGAGCGCTGTAATCTGAGTATCGTAAACAACAGGAATGCACTGCTTTACAGTTCTGCACACAAGAAGTCTGACATGGAGGCGTTGGCAAGCTATTCCCTTCAGAGGGCCTTGAGGAAGCCCGTCTCTCGCCCACACACAACTGTCTGAGCACACATGGAACAACAGCCACAACACGAGCCCACCTCCCAGGGAGCTCCTTTACCACCTTTAAGGAGCCTCTGTGAAGACCCAATCGCCAGTCAAGACTGTATTTTAATGTGTCAAGATTTGAACTCCAACATGGCAATCTTAGGGGAGGGACACTACCGCCCACTTACTTGGATTCACTCGGATTTTACAAGGCTCAGACCATTATCTAAGGCCAAGACTTAGACACCTGACACAGCTAACGATAACAGCCCTGTGTGTCAGAGGGCAGGTCTCAGGGCAGTGGTTCCTGTACCCCGTGGGCCCCATCCACTTCTCGGGGCCAAGGTTTCCACTTCGTGAACAAGTTGGTCTTACTCCACTGTCTCAGTCACTCTTCTCTTGTGGCTGGGACAAAATACCCGATACCCAAAATGAAGGAAGAAAAGATGTATTTAGCTCACAGTCACTGGAGGTCTCAGTCCTACTCGGCTGGCTCCAAGGCAGAGTGGCGCAGGGCAGAGGACAGCAGAGAGCTCAAGCAACATGGCGGAGTAGCAGCAAGAATGACTGCAGAGCGGAAGCCTGTCTCTCTTAAACCACCCCAGGCTAGGAGAAGTACTCACATCCATAATCCCAGCAGTACCAAGACCCATAATCCCAGTGGATCATGAGTTAATCTCAAACTGTAGAAGTCCCCGCTCCATGACTGCACGAGGCTGTGGGGGGGACAACTAGACACAAACCATAGCATCTGTGAATGGAAAGCTTGCCCCAAATAGCAGGGAACCTTTAAAGTTACATAGCTGTTAATCACAACAGTAAAGACCTGGAAAAAGCCCTCTGACTTCAGAAACTATGAGGTGAACTTGGTGTTTTCCGACCCCATCCACCTGACCTTGGAGAACAACCTGGCTACCTTGCTCCTCTGGGGTCCAGCAGGTGGACAGATGCCCTAAGAATTACCAAAGAAAGGGTCATGGGCAAAGCTCGCTAAATGCAAGAGCGCTGCACAAATACTGTCACGGGGACACTGAAGGACAGAATAAAAACTGACACTGTCCTCTGCCTGTTTCCACACTGTCGTTGGAGGCCTGGCTTTGTTCTGGGAGCCAGTCCACCTCTACCCAGCCTCTTGCCCCCGGCTTCTCGCCCAGCCTGGCCTGACGCTGGTGTCCTTAGAAACATCAATGTCCCTCTGAGGACAGGCGACCTCCTTCCAGTTAACCTGAGCTTCCTGCCTCAAGGACAGAGACAGGTCCTGTCCTTGGTATGAGCTCATCACTCTGCCGCCACCCTCGGCGATCAGCCATCTCCCACTGACACAAAGACATCAAAAGGCCCCAGAAGACAGTCCTTGACTGCACCTTCTTTGCTCCTTTTTAAGAGAGATGCTTTGCTTTTCCATAAATAGTTCAGAGCCTGATGCTATGTGAATATTTCTTCAAAAGTGGTTCTCTCCAGTGGACTGGCGCACAGCTGTCAGTCAGCTCAACTGGGAAGCAGAGGGAGAAGAGGGGCAGTTTCCCCCATCCCCGGTCTGGATCTCTGTTCACCCAGCACGGTCGGGTCAGCGTCACCGCCGAATCTAAGGCTGAGCCCAGGATGGACCTCCGTTCCTAGAACACCTCATTTGTGGTAGAAATGTCGAGCCAAGCAGATCTGGAGATGCAGTGAGCACTTGATACTCCAAGCCCAAGAAAAGCTTTCAATCATTTATTTTCCAATAGAAATGTTATACCTGAATGCTTAGTGAACTTGAGCAAGGAAAACTGTAGGGCAGCACTTACCACAACTTTATTCTTTTTATGGAATTGTGTTTCTTTTATCTATCACCGTTTTCACTCATCTATTTGTTGTATATTGCCTGTCAGGCCAGTGTTCCGCCACAGAGTTGCACCTCCAGCCCAAGTAACATTATTCTCTTACCCTGCTGCATGGCCTAGAGTGTTTCTTGGGACAGGTTTTTCGCACAGCACTGGATGAGCTGATCCTTTGGATTTTCTGGTCATTCTGAGATTGTGAAAAGAACTGTGGTCACAGCAAGGCACAAAAATGTCTGTAGAGAAAACACCCAGTCCTGTATAACAGTCGCAAGCCTCAAATGTCAATGAAGATGATGCACAATGAATCCTGCACCCTTTGCTTGGGGCTACTTTTAGCAGAAAGCCTAGGAGAAAATGGGCAGCGACCACGTCTGCTTCCTGCTGATGTGGCTCTCAGGTTGGCTGCAGGGCTGAGGCGAGGGAGGTTGGAGACCACAAGATGTCTGGTAGAGCTGGTCCCTACACTGTCCTGAGAACCTTCACCCCGTGACCCTGGGTAGCATCACCTGCTGGAGGTGGAGGTGGTCCCAACACTGTCCTGTGAGGCCTTCACCCGGTGACCCCAGGTAGCATCAGCTGCCCTAGGTCCTCCTGGGGAGCAGGAACAGCCACTCCCACCAGGACCTGAGGTGGGCCAAGGGCCAACCCCACATAGCTGGTCCACAGGTGTGGACCCTCAGTCACAGCAACTCAGGCTGTGCCAGCCACGGTCAGCACACAGCCTCTCACCTCCCTAGGCATGGCCATAGCCCAGCATCAGTCTCTAATGCCAATGAGGCTGAAGCACTTGGGGCAGATCCATCAAGCCCCCCTCATTTGACGTGAGGAGGAGCAGTTCCTCTTCTCCATGTTTAATAGCAAAAACACCATCCCCAGCTCTAGAGAAATCCTCCATCAAATCAATATCTCCCAGGCCGGGAGATAGCTCAGTAGAATAAGCACTTGCCTGGCAAGCGCAAGGGCCTGAGTTCAATCCCCAGTTCTGCAAAAAAAAAAAAATCAACACCTCCCTGGTGGCCATGTAAAGGACCAGCTCTCCAACCAAGTCCAACGTGGGTGGCCAAGGAGCTTATCCAAGCATGGGCAGACAGCGGTGACCTTATACTTTGGGACGGTGCTGCAACTGAGCTGGGATGTGTCCCACTTGTTATTTTTGAACATTGACCATGTCCTTAACCCTTGAAATACAACTTGCATCATCACCTTTCCCTGCATACAATGCTTACAGGAGAGGCTGGCGGTCAGTGCCGTGAGGCTGGATGGACCTGCATTCAAACCCCTGCTTTGCCACTTACTTCCATGTGTGTTAGCTTTAGCAAGTTGCATCTCATGAGAAAGATAATGTTCCAGAAGGGTTTTTCTGCCTGCGTAGGACATGCTTGTTGGGGGCTTGATTTCGTGAGGACAGACTGATTTAATGATTTAGGGTTGCTGTCTTTCTCAGTGCAGCTACCGCACTTGGAAGACATGCAGCTTCCAAGGAGAGAAGAACCAAGGCTTATAAACCTGAAAGACTAAAACTGACCCCCAAAATAGGCAGTGAGGAGCTGGTTTTCCATGTCAGGCCCTGTGTTAGGGGCAGGTGGGGCTGGAGCGGCAAGTAGGAGGAGGCTGACCGCAAAGGGCACCCCACCCACAGCTCCACACAGTTGGGCTGGGCAGTGGGGTGCTGGACCCTGGGCCTCCTGGTGGGGACCCTGGTTTGAAGTGGCGTAAATGCCCTTGTCGCTGCTGATGCCACACTACCAATGAGAGGGCACAGAGAGATGGCTCAGGCCAGCATGGTACAAGACTACGCTTCTTACAAGCACCAGCAGAAGCCTAGACTGAGGAAAACCATGTGAGGAGACTGCCGGGGAAGCAAGTCCATAATAGCCTGATGACTTCAGAGCTGCGGAAAGAAGGGAGCTGAATAAAGAGGAAAAGAATGGCCCAGAAAATGGGGACCCAGACAGTGACGCAGCCCAGAAAGAAAGGAGCCTGGAGAAGACGGGGTAGGCGAGACATCTAAGGCCAAACAGGACACACTCACAGGGTGGGGGCGACTTCCCAAGCTATCGCAGGCTCACAAGAGCCCAGGGCCAGAGAACAAAGTTGAAGAGGGGTTCCATTGGAGCCTCTCATGAGTAAGAACTTTCTCCATGCATGCCATTTGTTTCTTTGCATCTTTTTCTTAAGGGAGAAGAGATTAAAGAAATTTTGTTGAACTATTTCAGCTCATGGATACTTTCGAGTATTGGTCACATCTACCTTTAGAAAACAATAAATCACCTCAGCTTCAGTTTAGAGAGCGATGTCTAAATTTTTATGCATAAAGTGCTGTGTTACGTACGCACTCAGCAGGCCATCTCTGTCCCTCCTAAGCCCAGCTGTAGGCAGCTGTGCAGCTCTGCACTTTTACCACCCCCTGGACGCAGACTCCACCAGAAAGGAACACTAAGAGGTAGTGCGAAAAGTGCTCCTGCAGACTTCGTAATAAAAGCCATCCGAAAAAAATAACAGCGTCCGTGAGTACCCCTCTCCCTCAGAAGCACAGTAAGTTTCAAGGTCTAGCTCAGGTAGTTCTTTAAAAACTAGGGGAAAAAATGAGTCAGGTCTAGCAGAGTCCCCAGTGGAGGCACTGAATCATCTTTGCTGAAATCTTCAACGAAGAAATGATGTTTGGCAGGAGCCCAGAAAACGCTCCTTTTCCCATCCTGCAGCTCGCTGGGCCTAAGAGAGGTGGAGGAAGGGAAGCTTCCAGACCGGCCTGGGAGGGAGCAGGACCCAGCCGTGCGGTTCTTCCAAGCAGACCATTAGTTTGAATGCAGCTTTAAGTTTTAATGAAAGGGTTTGCTCGGTTGTGTGTTTTTGCACTAAGAGCCCCTGAATGCAGCCCAGCTTCTCTGGCATGCAGTCCAAGGCAGCACTCTACTCCTAAGTCGGAGAAGAATTGGCTCCCGAGAAGGACTATCACAGAGCTGAGGCTTCAAGGGGAAGTTCGGCTTTCCACAAAAAGTCCCCTTTACAAAGTGACTTCGGGGCTCCCCTCGCTGCCTTTAGGAAGCAATGTACTGCAAGGGCAATTCCTCAGGCCCCCCATTCTCTTCAGCTGAGAACTGAAGAGGCACCCCACCTGAGCCCTTCATGACTCACTGGTAAAATGAAGACAACAGAGGAGACGATCACTGGTTCTTTCTAAACCTAAAGCATCCGTAACTCTAAAGTTTAAAGTGAACTGCAACAGAATATGAAGTATTTAAATGATGCCAAATGACAGAAACAAAACAAAACAGAAAAACAGCACTTTCCTGGCATCCAGCTCCCTTAAATAATACGTGTAGTTTCCATACATTTGAGTGAAATTATTTTGACCTAATGTTATGGTTTGCATCTAGTTGTCCCCTCAAAGCCACATGCAGTCATGGGATAGTGACTTCTAGAGTTTGAGATTAACTCATCATCCACTGTGACTATGGGTGAATCAAGGCTGGGATTATAGGTCTTAGTAATGCTGGGATTACGGGTGTGAGTACTTCCCCCAGCCTGGGATGGATAGCCTGAATGTAATATAAGGACAGAGAGACAGACTCTCTCTGTAGCCATTGTTGCCTGTGGCCATGTTGTTGCTGTTACTCCTCCGTTGCGCCCTCCTGCTCTTTCCTGCCACCATGAAAGGTGCCCTCTGCCGTGTGCCTCTCTGCATTGGATCCAGCTGAGTGTGGACTGAACCCTCCAGTAACCATGAGTGAAACAAACCTTTCCTTTCTTCATTTTGAGTGTCGATTATTTGTCCCAGCAATGACAGAAGAGTAGCTGAGACACCTAAGAACGCTGCGGGCCCCAAAGGCAGCACCACATAGTAAATGCCAAGTGATAATGTGACTGCCGATCCCAGCAGCACTGACAGAACTGCACAAGTAGCTGCACGGCTCCAATCCGACCGATTCCCGATACCCTGCGCAGGGAACTCGGCTCAGCCCCAGGGCTGCGATCGGCTGGTGCAGGACAGGTAAGGGGCTAAGATAGGACAAGGAATTTCGCAGGTCCTGGGGCCCTGTGGGGAGCTCTAGAGCCACCTGAAAATGTACACCGGATGCTTCAAGAACTTTGCCCGCTGAGCTGGGAAAATGCCTGAGAACTTGGACCACAGAAGTTTATTAAAATCTTCCACCTAATGTCCCCTGCTTTCTTCCCCTCTAAAAGGGGGCTCCTTCTTTTTGTTCCCTACAGACTGCCTTCTCACCCTCTGCCTCCATCCAGGCACAAACCTTCCACGCCATGTTGCCTTTACAGGAGCCTGGTCATCTTGGCTGGTCTCTCTCAAGTTCTCTACAGTAATAATCCTAAATTTTAAAAGTAAATTGTGTTAGCTTCAAAGCACTCCATCCAGGCAAGCAAATCACACGCTGGGCCGGGTACCCCAAATTTTCTGCCATGGGGTGACACGCAGCCCTCCCCACCTCAGCAGCTCCAAGTCCAGGTGCACAGCACTGTTCACCTTGCTGGTCTCCTTGAAACACCTCAGAAATGCTGGGCGTGGCAGTCAGAGTGAGGAGAAAACTGTGCTGTCACAGAGCCCCAAGCCAAGGCTTCCGCCTCCTCCAGAGGTCGGCAGAGTTCTGAAAGGGCTCCTTTTAGAACGTTTATTACACCAGAACATGCCACAGATGTACATGTGAAGGAAAACACATCCACCTATCTGGATGCCTTACAGATATGTAGAATCCTACTCATCAATATAAATCCCCAGTTGCAAATTTCAAGGTTTTTATTTTTAAAAAACCAATAATATAGTTACTTCTAACATTATATTTTATGCCATAATTATGGACCCAAAAGAGAAGTACTTATTTTTGCAGGATGAAAAGATAACAACTTCTCAATCTAGGAATAATTTCAATAGCACTTGCCTGTACTGGAGGTTGGGAAGTTCTATTGTGAATATTCAGGTGTATATTTCAATATGCTGCAGATATTTGCCATGCAAATTAAGCACAGCTCTCAGGAAAATATCTAAGGCTGCTAAGAAGAGAAAGAAAAAGGATCAAAGATTTCAGAATACGAAGCATTTTTCACACTCAGTTCAGGGAAAAAATCTATTCCTATGTAAATATACACTGGTTTCATTAGAGAAGACAGATTTTAAGGGTAAAAAACAGGAAACAAAAGGACAGTGCATTGCATAATAATTATTAAAAAGCTAACATCACTGTCCTTTAGCTATTATCTTGATAAAGAGGATAGGCTTAAAATTCTTTCTGATACCTAGTATATAATAAATTTATTACATAATTTTGTTAAATGAATAAATCTATGAATATCAAAATTGCTCTGTTCAAAAATAATCAGGAGAAAACTACATAATATAGGCTAGTGATTGAGTAACACTTCAGTTGGTATGTAAGAGTGTTTATATTACATCATAACTGCTGTAGCCTAAAGCCCACTCTTTCCCGAAATTAATTAACCTGTGTGGAGCATGCGCTGTGATCAGCACCGAAACGGTGACCAGGAGGACTCTGCACAAGTGAAGAAAGCACCAATTGCCCAGGGCGCTGGAGGGTGCGCCCACGTGGGTGGCTCCTGGATCCTCCAGGGAAGATGCACAGACCCTGAGGAGGCCCGGCGAGAAGGGCGGAGAAGGGCGGCAGAAGCGGCCAGCGGGGTGCCGGCGTCCGCAGGCGCGCCCTCCAGCCGTGCTCCCCCTGGGGGTGGGGGGGACTGCCCTCATTCTGCCAGGGTATTTGCTGTGAACACACCCCAAAATAATCTGTCTCGTGCTTTCACCTCCTTGCTGACGCCTTCCCCGCCTCCCCACCTCTGGGCCTCGCGCTCCTGGAGTCTCATCAACACGCTGCAAGGACAATGACTCTTCCCTGCCCACCTGTGGGTCGCGCACGACTGGGAGCGAGCTCAGCATCTCCACTTCGTTGGCAGGTAGCAAAGAGCAGCAGCTCACAGCAGTCTGCGAGGGGGCAGGAGGTAGTGTCCCCCGATGGAGCAGCAGCGCCAAACAACCACTGGAACTGCTGTTTCCTCCCCCAGGAGGCTCTCGGGACTGCTGTTCTCCTCGTGCCGCTCACCCACGAAGGCACCGGCTCAGCGTCGCTCCAGGGCTCCCACGAACGCAGAAGTCAGAGTCCGAAGCCATGTCCGTCCCTCCCCTGACTCCAAATCCAGCCTCCTCATCCCTCCATAACCCAGCAATCTGGTGCTGAGGTTAGTGGGGCCACTTGGCACTGCCTGGTTCAGGCTGTCTGTAACCATGGCACTAAATGGCTCTGGAGATGACCTTATGAAGACCAGTAAGCTGACAAAATGTAGCCTGTGATAATACTGAACTGATTTTATAGATATTGATACAGAAAGAAAAAATAAAACCAGGCTGGCTGGCTTTCTCGCTTGCTTGCTTGCTTGCTCGCTTTCTTGGTACTGGAAATACAACTCCGGACGCTGCACTTGCTAGGCCTGTGCCGCTGAGCTATATCCCTGGCCCAGATAAGGTTTTCTTAATGAGCCATATCCTGGGAGTTTCATAATTCAGAATTTAAGTAAAGCCAGACATAAAAGTTACAACTACAAAGACTTGAGCTGGAACCTCTTACTGGCACCATTAAATCTGAGTTACCATACTCTGGACTCCACAGTTTAAAACAGACTGAAAATGCACACATTCCCTAGGATGGCCCCAAAGGAACTTCAAGTGTCCACCAACAAGTGGTCCATATTTGCGTAACTGTTCAACAGTAAGGTTGGACTGGCTGTCAAAATGACTGACAGAAATGGGTATAATGACAGTGACCATTTTCCCAGCTCCACTGTTGCTCAACATGCAGGATGGGTATAAGGTCTTGGCTTTACAAACAACAGCACACAGGGAGGGCGGAAAATGAACCAAGGAACACACAACCGCCCATTAAAGAAACACCCAAAATAAAGAGAAGAGGTTGGACATACATACACTTTTTTTTTTTTTCAGAATCTACATTAACCCTAGAAAAAAAGATAATATTTGGTTTGGTAAATCAATAAGGATTTCATGTTAAATTTTGAATTTTCCCATGTTTTCATTTATTTTATGAAGCAGCTTCTGCTGTATGCGCAGGCTTTGTACGAGAACCAAAGCCAGTGTCCACTTGTGCTGCTGAGTCAGTTAAGGCTCTTCTTTTTCTTAAAATTACTTATACAACAGACTGCTGTTTTAAACCGCCTTCTTGTTATGTGGAATACATAGCTACTGCCTCTGAAAACCCACAGCAACAATAATAATGGGCAGTGTGAAAAGATGTACTTACAATAGCAGGGCGTTAAACACCCTCAAGACAAAGAGGAAAGGGGAGGAAACAGCTCTGAACAGAATGCCCTGCGGACTCCAGACTGCTGCGGGCATTCAGGAGCTCCAGCTGATCACAGCTTGGCCGACTCGGAGGCGCACATTGAAAGCTCAAGGATAACTCCTAACGGGGTAAAACAAAAATGTTTAATTTCCAAACTAAGAATGCTGTGGAAATGGAGAGCAACTTCATCGCTTCAGTGGAAGTCATAAAAGAGGGGGGAATAACTAAGAAACAGTACTACTAAAATGTAAGACATAGGAAGTCCAAATACATCAATATAATTTTCTAAAATGTAAACATGCTAAACACATCAATCTTAAAAGATGCTCACTCACTATGGATTAAAAAAAAAAAATCACAAGGCTGAAGATGATCCACAGCAGACAAATCCAGTGGGTGCCACACAGTGGCTGAACGCAATCAGTGGGGAGAGGCACGCCACGCATGCACCGAGCTCACAGAGACTAAAACCGCTAAAGCAGACGTCAAGAATATGAAGATAAACACGTGTCATCATAAATATGTTTATTAATAGCTGTGCCTATACTTAGTCCTTAAGGAAGTAGCAAAAGCTACTTACATAACACTACAAAATTAGCATGTATGAGAAGCAGTTATTTTCTGGGCTTAGTAATGAGTTCTATTAGAGAGAAGAGTTTCAAAACCACACGCCAGTGCTATCTTCACTCCACCTCAAAACACTCACCAGCAGTACTTAATTAACATTTACTAACGTGACCATGCAGGCCTCCTGCGGAAAAGTGACACAAATCAGATTGGGAAGTTAATTCAGCTCATATTTCTAGCATAACTGGGTAGAAAATAAAAGCCGTCTCATTCCAGAGGCAGACAGATGCTGTGTTAGTATTGTTTGCAACTAAACTCTGTAGAAATAACATATACTGAAGCTTCTTTGGATACTAGCAGTGACCTAAGAATTTTCGAAAACCTACTGAAGGTCTTTGGAAGCCTCTAATAGCCATTAAAAACACATGGATTCTGTGAGTCAAAGTCCAGCACACACTATGAAAAGGAGGAAGGTTCCGATTGTCTCAGGCAGCCATGTGTTACTATGGATTCAGACCCCATCACAATTATTTTCTCTCTGGCATGGTACTGTCCTTGGTACTGTCCAGCACAGGTCTGGTCACTCAGTCTCCTAACAACCTGCAAAGTGTACACTGAAGCATGATGTTTGCTAGTGTACAGTCAATATTAAAACTTACAACTAGACAGGCTGAAGCAGACCAACCGGTTCCCATAATTAGAAAATGGCAAAGCTCAGCTGGCCTTGCATTCCAACAGCAGCTGAGAGGAGGGTAGCTCAGCCAGGAAGTGTATCTTGTTAGCTTGTTTCGGGGACTCCTCACCTAGAGACAGGCCCGGCTCAGTCTTGGACAAGGATTGATTCTCTCTGCCTTCCTTTCCGGAGCTCCCCATTGCATGATAGTAACCCCCAATGAACTTGCTTGGAATAAATCTGCCTAGCAACATCTGACCAGACAGTGTGGAAGCAACCGTGGAATAGCCTGTTGTCTGCCTCTTGTACTTCCTCCTAACAACCCGTGTGAGTGACTGTTTAACCCCAAGACGGGGCTGGTGATCCGAACTGAGCTTCCCACCAGTCCGCGAGCATGACTGAAGCTGCTGCCTTCCGTGGGCCTCGGTGCTGCGTGCCTTCTGATTTCTCCGCAGTGCTAGCCTCAGCGTCTGTCCATGCAGCAACCACACGAGGACGTCTTGGGCTTGCCATGCCCTTAGCCAGAGACACGTCTGTGGCAGAAATGCCAAGTGCTGCCCGGAGAGCCAGGGGCTTCTCTGCATTTCCGGTGCCCTTGATGTAGGCAGGCTCATACTAATGATGCAGAACGCTGGGCTCTGGCCAGACTGAAATGTGTCACCTTTGTACCTTTCACTGAGCTGCAGGTGAAAGAGTCTGCAGCTCTCTCTCCTCCCAGCACTGACCAAGAAGGCCCTGGGCACCAGACAGCACAAGGACAAGATGGCTGAGACTTTATAATCCAACATGGTAAAAATAAAGAAGGTGGCGAGGCCAAGTCCCGCAGTGACAGTGTGAGCCAAGCACCTGGTGGCCCTGCAGGCCCACGGTGGGCGCGTAGCAACACTGATAAGCAATCTTTTATTGTGCTTGGTCTTTAGCGATTTGTTATTGCAGTATACCCTGAACTATCTTGCCTCATACAACTGTGTAATAAGGCATTTAGAGTCAACTTGCTTCCAAAAGCAAAGTTCATATTCAAAGCTTATTGTCTAAGAACATTTGAAAAATTCAAAGATATCAACTAAAACAACTTTTCTAACTAAAGAAAACGCAGTTATCTACTGTGACAACTCTTCTTTGGCAGTAATCAAATGAACATATGAAAAGGGCTTTAGAATAGGCACTCAGCTACATTTGATAGCTATTCTGGAAATGAAAGGCCTAATGCTTTACTTCTTCGTTCCATTTAATTGAATTTATCATTAATTGCAGCTTTCTCATGACCTGGGGAAGTACGTTGCTGTTTAGGGTATAGAACGCTGAATTTAAGAGACTCTGGCATTCATATTCTAGTGCGTATGTCATCTCTAGAGCCCTGTAAAAAGAAATAGGTTTTGTCGTCTGTAAGCAGACATGGTTGCTACAGTAATCTATAAACCTTTCTTGTGGATCCGTCCAGCAAGCACATCTGCACTGCCACTTCAGCCTGGAAGGAGAATGGTTCCAAGGCATCCTCGTTTCTACTAGTAAAAGCCAAAATAATGAGTTCACAACTCTCAGGAGTTTAACAGCCAGCCCAGGTACTGTGCTGAAAGTTTTATGCACGTTATCTCATGCAATCCACGTGATACTAGACATTTTCTTAGTCTTTTTTTTTTTTTAACAGAGGAATAAACTGAGGTTCTAAAAGGTTAGCTAGTTGCCCCGAGTCATTCAGCCCATCAGACATGGTGTTTACCAGTCACCTGACCGTAGCACCTGTCCTCTCAACGCTGACAACTCCGACCTATAAGCCTCTCCTCCTTAAAGTTGTGAGCACTGTTGATTTTGTTATAGCGACAAGGACACAGATTCTGGTACCAGAGATCTGGAGTCATTGCCACAACTACACCAAGCCTTTGGAACTGGCTGGCCAGGAGTCTGGAGAGGTTTAGAGAACCTAGCCAGAGAAGCTCCGTGGGAGACTCTGGTCAGAAGACCAGAGCACTGCCAGGGATACACACAACGAAACGCAGGATCAGGGAGTTCCTGTTGGGAGCAAGGGCTCCACTGGCAGTTGAGCTTGGGACCACGTGTGTCACGCTCTGGCAGAAAATTTGTGACATTCTGCTTGTCACAAAGGAGGCTTTTCAGGAGAATGAGATGAAAGGCAATGAACTAACTTCTCTGGCACAGGAAATTGCAAGGCAGCCCAATGCCCCGGCTGTGGTGTGGGTGTTGCTTTTAGACAGATTTATACTAAGAAACAGGAGAAAAGTCTATTTAAAAAGTGTTTAAAAAATAAAAAAGCAAAAAAAAAATAAGTAAATAAAAAAGCAAGAGGCAGGGAGATGACTCAGTGGAATAAGCGCTTCCCTGGCAAGCGCAAGGGCCTGAGTTCAATTCCTGGTTCCACCAAAAAAATAAATAAATAAAAGTGTTTAGCTTTACCATAAAGGAAGTGCCTATAAAGTTGGTGCTGAAGAGAGCTCAGTTGCTGAAGAGATTAGTATTTTTAAAAAACCAGTACTTTGCATCAGGAATATCAGAACACAGCTTAAAGCATCTCAGGAACCAGGAAATCTCTACCTTTCACTAGTTCAAGGATGTAAAGGGGTAAAGGTCAACTCCTCTGAAAGATTCTGCTTTGAGCAGAGAGCCCCAGAGCCCCTGCTCTTGCTCCAGAAGGCTGGCTAGGAGCTGGCTCCCAGAACTCAGCTGTCCAGGCACTGGGCCTCTGCGGCCATGCTCCAAGGAAGTCTGACCACTGCTGGAGCTGGCAGCAGACCTCAGGGTCACCCGAGTGTGCAGGACCCACAGAGGCATGCAGAATTTGAGAGTCATGAGGTCAGGGAGGTTTCCATCCAGATTTTGGTGGCATCCCTGGGAAGCCAAGCATACATGAAGCTGCAAGAGTAAAGCCAAAAGGACAGTGGAGACACTGAGAAATGGGAGAAGCCAGAAACACGGAATGTCTGCCGAAGAAACCTGCAGGCAGTGAGCAGAGGCAGCCCAAGAGAGACCTCGCGCTGCAGCCCACAATGCCTTGGGGCAGGGCTCCCATCCAGCCCCAGCAGGCTCCAAGTGCCCTTAGGAGGTGGACCTGACCAGGCAATTTTTTTCATAACAAGAGTGTCTCAGTGAAGGGGATAGTATGTTGATTTACACGAGAGGAAGAGTCTTACCTAGTCATAGATAAATAGCACTCCACGTAGCAGCATTTGAGTAGCACCAGCGTAGAGCGTAGCACCTACTTTCAAATCACGTGTCTTCTGTGTCTTTAGTTGCCCTCCTGTGGCTGCCCTGATGTTCTGCACTGATTCAAAGTGCTTCCCTTTCCCGGTCATTCTCACTTGGGGAACAGCCAGATGTCACACAGTGCCAGATCCAGCGAGCAAGGTGGACGAGGACAGTGTTGTCATCTTAGGAGCTGCCTTTCCACTACATGACACTTAGCAGCCGCATTCACCATACTTTTATCACACCTTGTAAAGAGTCCTAGGAAAACACAACTTCCAGGACTGCTTCTGAAAGCAGCAAGGACACCGTGCAAGTGCTTTCAAAGTGAGGGGTGTCCCGAGGGGGCCTGGCGGCAGAGGGCCTTTTACCCTACAGCTTTCCATAATTTAACTCTTCAGCATCTGTGTCACTTGAGCTCGGATGTGGCAGTGAGAAATGCTATCACATCGGTGAGGGGTGAGTTCTCACTCTAGAAACCTGGTGACTTCTGCAGCTCCTCAGCACGGTGACCATCCCTGAAACCTCAGGGTGTGAGAGAGTTTCGAGAGGGACAGTATGGCTGGCTCATGTACTGAGAGCTAGGGGACACCTAAACGTTTGCACATGGTGCTTTTAACAGTCTCAGCCTTTTTTCTTTGTGCTTCCAACAGAAACTATTGACGAACTAAAATGCCTTTCACATTTTTATTGTTCTGATCCCAGTGGCTGTATTTTCCGTCTAGAAAGGTAGTTCTAAAGGTCATGTGAAAAGGGTTCTATAGAGAAAAACATGGTGAACAGCTAGATAAATAAAAACAAACTCACTCTTGGGAAGAAAACGTAAGCCAAGAGCAACACAATCAAAACGCCGGTGCCAACAGGCCACACCTCACCAGCTCCTGTTCCACTAAACTCCTTCCTCTTTGGGACTCATTTCCATAGAGACCATCTAGTTCCATAAATAAAACCAGAAGTTGCTAGGAAACGCTGTAGCTTCTTAGGACACAACTGAAGGGGCGCGGCTGCTTCCTGCCAAGAGGTACAGAAACCTGACGCACTATTGTTACGAAGTCAAGAGTCGCAGCACATTCACTCCACAGAGCCCCACAGGGAATTTAATATGGAGCCCAGTGCACGGTACACACTTGTAACCTCGGCTTCTTGGGAGGCTGAAGAGGAGGAGGGCCCAGGAGGTGGAGTGCCAGCCTAGTGTCTTACACTTAATGACTAAACTCCACTATGCATATTCCTGCTTAGCCATATCAGCCTTGCACGCATGATTTAATTTGGAGCCCCAGTTTTTCCAGTCCTACCTGTGTCTCCTTTTCGCTTACTCTGCGAGCACATCACATCACCCCCTTTCATCTGATAGTCACCAGGGAAACTGCCTTGTGTGTTTTTAGGCTGCCAACTGCCTAAAGACTTATTCCATTACTGATCCTGTTCAAATTTTCCTTTGAAAATTTCTACATGCCTTGGGCTTACTGTTTTGAAAATTATGCTGCTTCTTTCAAAGACAGCCTCTTGGTCTGCGCACACACTGTATCAGGCCAACAGCTCTGTGAGTGGTCACCCAGAAGCAGCCACTGTCACTTTCTCACCCTACCTCAAGAAGCAGCTGTCAGCCTTCTGTTACTCTTTCCCCTCTCCACAGCTTCCTTGGAGAGTCAGGAATAACTGCTGGTACAAGAAACTCAACGACTGCAACTCAAAGACAGGAGAACTTGCTCTTCTCAAACATGGCCTTTGGCACGCCGTGCAAGCTTTCTTTCCTCTCTCCCACCCTTCAGCTTTTGCTTCTGGATGGTGCCCCAGGGTGTCCAGGAGGCAGCCGCTCTGGATAGCACATCCTTTCACCAGAGTCCCAAGCACAGAAGGGAAGCTTTCAAAGAATTGATCTTCATGAGCACAGGCTTTTCACTGGACAGTGAAGTAAATGTCTTCCTTTACAGACCATTGGCCACAGCTGGCCCAGTGAACATTCCTGAACTACTAAAGGGCTGTATTTCCACAGAGGCTGAAGCCTTTCCTGAGCCAGAGGCTGTGCTGACTCATGGGGTCCATTCCCCCTCCCCCATTATACACGCTATCAGGCTTCTGCCTGCAGGGACAGAAAGGATAGGGAATGGAATCAGTTAAAGACCACAGTTGTGCCATACAAGGCTCTCCACATGAGACTGCCAAGTCCCCACCAAAGAGAGGAGATCCGTCCTACCTGAAGGTCACAAGAGCTCATCTATCTACAAGAGAGAAACGGCCATCTCTGCTTAAGACCAAGCAACTGCTAGCTCTGCTTGAGGACCCAGAGAAATCAGTCTCTTTTCAATACAGTCTGGCCCAGTACTACAGGAGTAAGCCATACTGAGAGCTCTAGACCTGGAAGCAATCCCACCAGGCCCCTGACGGGCATATTAAGGGCTATGGAAGGGCAAGAGTCAAAAGTCTACATAGGGATGGGGATACAGCTCAGTGGCATAAGTGCCTGCCTGGCAAACACAAGGTCCCAAGTCCTACCCCTGTACCACAAAAAAAGTCTAAGTGGGGATCCCCTGTAAACCTCTACCCAGTGTTGAGCTGAAGATGCTTGGGAAGAGGCTATGGAGGCTTTATAGAACTGAGACGGTAGCAGTTACCAAGGCAAGCATCCAGCTAAGATGTCATAAGAAATGCTTATTCCTTTTTACTGTCTTTATGACCCCTTAGGAATAAGCACAGTATCCTAGAGTAAGGTCTGCTCTAAATTTAACAAAGCCAAGAACCAAGACCTAATGAAACTCACAGCACAGGCCAAGCTAGAAGCTGAATTCCACCAAGTGAGGAATCCTGGGAAACTACATCGGGCTTTCCACAGACACATGTTAACAGAGTGTGAAATCAAACCTACGTAAGATCAAGGAAGCAAATCTGCCCGCTGACATAAACAAACAACATCATGCCAGAGAACTAAGAATGTTTATAACATAGAGTCTGTAACCTCTAGTGTAAAATCAAAGATTGTTAGATATACAAAAGATATAAAAATAGGAACCAAGGAAAGAAACAATCAATAGAAACTGACCCTGAGATGGTCCAAGTGTTATAATTAGAAAACAGATATTTTAGCAGCTATAATATATCCCTGTCAAGTCAAACAAATGAAAAAAAAAAATGGGACCTACATGAGTTACCACATAGAGAAACTCCTAAGAAAACTAAAAACTACAAAAAGAAAAAAAATGCAAATTCTAAAAATGAAGTTAAATAACCTAAATTTGAAAATCCACTGGATGAGAATGGCAGCATAATGAAGAGGAAGATGGAAAAAAATAGGGAACTTGAAGATAAATACAAATCGTAGACTTTGAATATCAAGAGAAAACAATAAAGAAAATGAACCGTGGCTTCAGGGCTCTGGTGGACGACATGGGATGAGCTAGCATAGGTGTAACTGAAGTCTCAGAACAAAAGTACAAACAGAAAGATTATTTTTGGAAATAATAACCAAAGTTTTCTCAAAAGTCATCACAAACATTAAAAGCCCAGAGAGTGCTGAGACAAATAAAGAAGAAAATCACATATTGGTGCACCACAGTCGGACTCCTGAGAATCAAGAGGAAGAGACTAACGGTAAAAGCAGCCGGCAGGACGAGAGAGGGCAGCGCGGCACGGCACTGGAGTCGGACCTCTGGTTCCTCCTCTGGCAAGGAAAGTGAGGGAGCAGCAAACTGTGGCTTCGGTCACTTGGAGACAAGGCCAGAAAAGGTAACAAGCGAACGGGAAAATGGTTTGAAAAGTATGCAAAAAGTATGTAGTAATGTGTTCATGCCTTAAATAGTTATAGCATCTTACAGGGTAAGTTATTCTTCCATAAGACAAAGTATACAAGAAAGCAAAAGTAATTATTTCCCAAAAACGTATCCCATAAAGCATTTTCAAAATACAACCTTCCATTTGTAGTCTTACATTAAGAAAAGCAAATAGATAAGAAAAATGAAACAAGAAGTTTTAAAAAGCCCAAAGGTATATGTAAAATTACATCAAAACCAAAAGAGTAACCCATAAGCACTTTTTGTGATCATAACGAAACAGAGAACAGTTGTTCAACAGTGACTCTCCTGCACTTTGAACAAAGATTTAAACACATCTATGGATAATGCTGAACAAGGAGAACTTTTCCTTCTTTATTTGTTGCCATAAGAAAAAAAGAAAAAGAGTAACTTGCTGGTTTCTTTGCCATTTTAGATTTCTTATTACCCAGCACGATGAACCATTAGGAGCTCCACAGATAAATATGCATCATTTTTACTTTTTAGTCTACACAAAATTCCCCATTCCAGAGAAGCACAACTGCCAGTGTGTTCAGCATTTCAGCAGAATTCCAGCAGGAGCCCCCTTGCCCTCAGTGGTCATGGGCAGTGGGACTGCTGACCACAGCCAGCAGGGCCCTGGGCACCGCAGGGCATCAGCAACACGCGGATTCATCCCCACCCAGCGACAGCAAGGAAATCCGTCTCCAGATCTTGCCAGATGTGCCCACGAGCCACAATTCCTATCTGGGGGACCCTGAGATGTGATTCATAAACAGACCTTTCCCCCACCAATTCATTCTTTCAAGAAAAAAAACACAGCTTATAATTTAAAACAACCATCTCTTCCAATATAACATGTGATTTCAATTTTGGAAGGGCTTTCCTTCACTTAGAAACACTCCAATCTGAGCACAGGTCAGATTTTATTAATTGCTGGGTTGAACTTAGGTTTTCTTCTTGGTTACTCCATAAATTTTGATTTTTGCTTTCAAACAAAGCAGGCTTTGCCTCGCTGTGCAGCTTCACTCGGCGCTCCTGCGCCTCTGGAAGGCGCGCAGGCCGGCTCGGCGGCGCGGGTGCTGCTCTTCTTACAGCAAGCAGCTCTCTCTAACTCACTGATCTGGAGGACGATGATGTACTTTTCATCTAACCCATCTGGGATATATCCAAGGAACTTTTAAACAACAACAAAAAATGTCTTAAACTGCAGATTATTCTTCATGAAATTCAACTTTCAGAGAAAATAAAACCTTTTTGTAACTGACATCTAAATCTAGACATCGTTCATCAGTGTAAAAGTGTTACTAAATGTTAATCACCACCTTTTCCAAAAGGAGACTGCAGACCAAGAGCAATCAATCCCAAGTACTAAAAAGAAAGCATTGTCCCATCTTAAGGTTTTGAGGATTAACCTGGTGCGGACAAAGCCACCAAATTCCTAGATGTGCAGTACCATGGGCTCTCCTCCTCCTCCTCCCAGGAAGGAGGAAATTCCCAAATTTAACAGGTGTGTCCGTGCATGGAACCCTGGCCCCCAGGGCACAGGGCCAGCACAGGGTCCAGCCCTCTGCCCCGCCCCACTTGGGTCCCCCCCCACTCACCAATGTGGTAGAGGCCGATCCAGTCACTGGGGTCCACCTCCTCCTTGATGTCCCAGAAGATGATGAGGTGCTGGGCTTGGCCGAGCGTGTACTCGTACATGCTGGCCGTGAGACTGGAGCGGCTCTCAGAAGTCACCAGGTCCGTGTCGCTGTTGGCGCGTGGCAGGGCCATGTTCTCGGGCAGGGAGCCCTGAGCAGCCAGGCTCTGCAGGTTCTCGGGGCTCAGCGTGTACCGCATCTGGGGATTCCGCCGCCGCACAAACAGCAGATGCTCCCGGGCTGAGCTAGCCATGCTGCCTGCTCCCGGGCCGGCCTCCTACAGAGCTGCAAGGGAGACAGCACAGGCCTTAGTGCTGTGAAAAACACCAGAGCTCGGAGGGGTCAGATTAAAGCCTGACCATGTAATAATCCTCTGCACTGAAGTAAAACCTATTATTGTACTGTCAAATGATGGTGTCAAAAATAACTTCTAAGGTCACCAAAGGCAAACGCTGTCCCCCACCTGTGGTCCGATTTCCCCTGACCGCTTTCTCCCAGCCATCGGGAAGGGGGGGGGGGGACTCAGCAGCCCTTCCCCAAACCATGCCCCTGCAGAACAGCACCCTTCTCTCCTTTTCCAGCCCACTCATTTATTTCTTTCTGCAATTAAAGTTTAAAATCTCAAGGTAGAAAATGTTGACACAGATTGCGGCAGTTGAAGTGTACCACACTGAGCACAAATTTATTGCTCAGGCCCCTCGGCCAGAGAGGCAAACTCACGGAAGTCGCCCTTCAGAGCTAGCTCAAAGGCCATCCAGGAGTGCCAGAGCTAGGACACTCCCTCTCCAGACTTCCCCAGCCCCCCCCCCCAGCCTTCATTACGCTCCCGGGTCCCACATGTTCACTGGTTCCCTGGCTGCTGCCTACTCCCCAGCAAGCGCGGAAGCTTCACAAAGCCGCACGTTTGCTCTGTTCACCCCTCCCACCAGCTAGGTCGACATTTCCTTTGGCTTCCACTGGTCTCCATCTAAGGGAACAGAGAAGTCGGCCTGCTGGGACTTAGATGCAGCCTCCTGCTGCGTATGGGAGGCAGTGTGTACATCACTGCCGGTTGCTAACCAGAGACTCAGATTTCTAAGACTCTGGTCCAGCACACTCAGTGCTGTTTCCCAGGGCCAGCCCATTTGCCCATAGGTTCACACTGCCTCCCTCAGATCCCGGTGGTTCCTGAAGACCGACTCTGTTCTCTTCTTACTTCCTCTTTCGGAACAACACAATCCACTCACAAACTCATACACTCAACACTTACTCTGTACTTTAGAAGCACTGAAACCTTGGTATACCGGGTTTGACACGTTATGAGGTTGTGGGGAGTTGTCATGAGCTGCCACTGAAAAACAGGCTACTTAACTGACGGGTTCGATATTTACCATAGAACTAGCAACCTGGGCACGGAGGAAGGGAGATCAGGTCCCCTCATTGTCCCTTGTCCTACCCGTTTCACACTTTCAGTGAAGAGAACTACATCTACTGATGATAGGACTGATGTACCTATATACAGATTTGCTTATTCAAATAATTTCTGCCATAAGGTTGTTTTTATAATTAAAGCACTCTCTTAAGAATTAAAATAACTTGAATTGGCAGGCAAGATATGCTACATGGAACTGCTAGAAATAAAAATGGACAACAAGCCTCTTTACCCACTTAGTGGGATTGAATCTCATGTCTCTCTGCATAAAGTGAACACTTCTGTTTTCTTCTGTGGCGATAACTGTAACATCAAAAGACACCCATAACGGTCTGATAATCTCACAATATGAAGCCTAAAATGTAGGTCGGCATTTAATCTATTTCCATTTGAGTGGGTTTCAGCAAACCAGTGTTTCTTTACAAGCTCAGTAAGTCAGGGACCACACCAGCTTTACCAAGAACTATAAATGATCATTTCCTAACAAATCGCAGTCAAACAGAATGTGTGGGCTGGACATCACTGTTTTCCTGAAAGTAATAGGCCTGCACCTCTCTGGCTTAAAACTGCAAAAGAACACTCAACAATGACTGTGCTCTAGAAAAGAGTGAAAGCCTCATTTGTATACACAAACTGTCATGTTCACATGACCCCCATATAAGCCCAGAAATAGGTTAGCCTAGTGGACAAGCTCCAAAGCCCAGCATCTGAGTTCCGGTTACATCTCTCCTATTAATTCACTCTATGGCCGTTGACAGTTTTAACTCCTCATGCTTCCATAATGCCACCTGCCACGGAGGAACAACACCTGCCTGCCTGTGAGGGCGTAGGAGAAAACCAAATGGATTAACACAAATACAAAATTTAAACAGTGTCTAATATATATTCTGTGCTCAACCAAGTTTAGCAATAAATATTCTGCCACAACTGCACTGTCCTCTAATGACAGCAAGCAGAACTGGCTTCCACACCCCCACGATGTCCCCTCCTGCTCCCACTAGTAGAGTGGGCTGTGAGGACCCTCAAGTACCCCCGGCGCAGCCCCTGTCCAGAAGCAAATGGGCCCTGTTGGCTCCGGGGCTCCGAGAGCCTTCGACCCTGATCAGGGCCACTCTCTAGTCTCCAAGCTGGAGAGAGAAGTTGAAACTGACTTTCTCACCAGCAGTGAGTTCATTCATTACCGAGGACCTCCCACATGCAAGGCATTAGGTGCCCGAACAGCGAAGCCCTGTCCTTGTGACACCTGCATTCTCACAAGAAGAGACATGGAATGTCTCTTTCTTCGACATGACAAGTCAAAGAAAACTGAATACATAACACTGATTTTTGTGGAAAACTCAAAGAGTCTACAAATATGTGAAAGTGCTAGTCTGAGTGCTGCAGAAGTGCAGGAAGCACCTCCTCCTGCAGGCCTAGCATGAGGCCGTAGCAGGGCATACTGAAGAATAAAGACGGCAAAGCCTGTTTTCAAAGTCTTTCTTCTCAGGGCTGCCAAATAGCTGCAAGCAGGTGCGCCAGGCCTGCCCTGCTGGCCCCGCCCCTGGGGCACGCTGAGACAGCAATTGAGACTGGGTGTGGTGGCAGGTGCCTGTAATCCCAGCTCTTGGGAGGCTGTAAACAGGTGGAT
>NW_004524601.1:4240387-4246905 GCF_000260255.1 Octodon degus | reverse complement strand
AAGATCTACAACAAAGGTCAGAAGACAGTGCTACACAAAATGACAATGAGAAGGAGCAAAATACAATCTCAGAACCCAAGCCCACCCATAACAAGTGCAGAGGACACTATAACAGAACAAATTGGGAATCACACAGATGAAAGCAATAAATCAACAGCTTCTGAAATAAAGAAACAGCTGCATAAAGGTATAGAGGAACTCAGATGGGAAATGAAAAAAGAAATCCCTGAATTAATAACATCTGCAGTAAAGAATCAAACGCAGAAACATAGGGAGGAAACCCAGTGCCCACCCACAAGTGCAGAGGACACTAGCTCAGCTCAAATGTATGAATTAATAGCGTTGATAGTCAATAAGCAACAGCAGAAAGTCATAGAGGAACTCAGAGCAGAATTCTTTTCTACTAGCTCAGCTCAAATGTACAAATTAATAGCGTCGATAGTAAATAAGCAACAGCAGAAAGTTATAGAGGAACTCAGAGCAGAATTTTCTGAAATAAGAAAAGAATTCTCGGAACTCATAGCATCTTAAGTAAAGAATCAACTACAGAAACATAGGAAGAAAACCCAATCTGAAAAAATCACTGCAGTAAAAGAATTAATAACTGTTTCTAAAGAAGACATTGATTTAAAAAATAGAAGAGATTAGAAAAATGACGGATTCCTTGAATGAGCAATACAGGAAAGAAATAGATCACATGAAGCAGAGTCAAAGACATATACAGGAATTTAAAATCTCAATCACAAGCTTGCCAAACAGTTTAAGTGAAAGTGAAGACAGAGTTTCAGATCTGGAAGACACTGGTACAGCTAGTGAAAAGGTATGAAAGGATCTCTTAAAAACAACTAGGATGCAGGAAAAAATAATCCATCACCTGCAAGATGATGTAAAGATGAATAATGTGAGACTAATAGGCATCAATGAGAAAGAAGGAATCAATACAAAGAATATTTAAAAAAATATATGGGCAGAAGTAATAGCAGAAAACTTCCCAAATATGAGGAAACAATCTGACATTCAGGTAACCGAAGCATACAGAACGCCCAGTAACCTCAACCCAATTAAAAATGTACCAGGGTTCTTACCCTCAAGAAACTTGAACTTTTGGATGTGAAAGGCAAATATTCATGTAGGAAGGAAGTCAATCTGCTACCAGTGGCACTGTCTAGGCACATGTAATTTGTCCTAATGAGTGTCACTGTCCTTTCCTGATGCCCCCACCATCTGGTGTCTTCATAACAGAAAATGCTGCGCATTTTCCTAAGCACTGCCCCATTTCATGATCTCAGGTATGACCTCAGGATACTCTGAATTAAGTTTGACAGGTATAACCACCACCTATCTCATTTCAGATGAGGAAGTTAAGGATTTGTAGGCTGAAGGTTGGCTGAAGGAAATAAAGGACACTTGTTGGCAGAGGTTACAGTTGAGGTGGTCCTGAAAGGATTGATTAAAGAAAATAAGAAATGTGCAAAGAACATTCTAACCAAAGCTATGGAGAAGACATCACACAAGAAGATAGAAGGAAGGGAAATCGCACCCAGAGGCATCGGGGAATGTGTCAGGATGGTAACGGTCTTGCAAGAGACCAAGCAGAAGACCACCACACAGAGCACCAAGCTGACACAGAAGGCACCGGCTGTGAGGTTAATCCGCCAACAGAGAGAGGGAGCAAGAGGAGGAGGGAGGGAGAGGAGGAGGGAAGGAGAGGGAGATTGGCTCTGAGGAGAAGGTGATATGTCACAGCTAAAGACTGAAGTTGCAGCACTTGAAAGCTAGAAAGAAACTCGTGGCCTTTGAGGAAATCGGTTTGCATGCAGTGGTGAAAGCCAGACATCTGAGGTTTGAGGAAGGAGGCTGGGGAAAAATAAATAGGGAAAGAAGAAGAGGCCAGACTCCATCCCCACGGAATAAAGCAAAATAAAGGGAAGAAGGCAAACCGTAGCAATGAGGTATGGATGGAGACCATGGAGGGCTGGCTTGCTTCAGGATGAGAGAGAATGCCTTCCGTGTTTCTACTCCTAACAAGAGAGTGACTGAAACTCACTGAGTATTTGTCACATCAGTGAAATTGACAGAACAGGGCAGGAAGGTGGTGAAGAGGAATAACCAAGAATTCCTTACTTCTTTCAAGACTTCCTTATGGAATTTTAGCACAAAAAGGTTAAAGAGGGCCAGGAAAGGGGCAATGAAAATGGAAATACACAAGACAAGAGAGAGAGGACAGGGTCACCGAGCACACGGAATGTCAGAGTCCTCAAGGTAGAAGGAGGATTAGTCTAGAACCAACATTATCAATAGAAATACAATGCAGATCGCATATGAAATTTTACATTCTCTAGTAGTTACACTAAAAACTTAAGAGATGTAGAAATCTTAATGACACTTTATAAACTCAGTGTATCCAAACTATTTCAACATTAATATAAAACAATTGTCAGCGAGGGCACCCCCCCCCAGCAATAAAGTTTTAAACACAGAAAGCACATTTTAATCAGAAGTAACCACATCTCAGGCAGTCTGTGGCCACGTGGTACGGTGGTCCTGGACTATGTGGCACAGATCAAAAGGGTAGATGTGGCCCAGGTCGCAAAACAGCTCTCTTCCTGCTCAACCAAAGGCAGGAAGGTGGTGAAGAGGAATAACCAAGAATTCCTTACTTCTTTCAAGATTTCCTTATGGAACTTTAGTACAAAGATGCTTTTTGGCCCAGGCTCTAAGAGCAGGAATGCTACCGCCCTGTCAGCCAGAGACATCAGGCAGGGCTGAAGGGTTTCCTGCGGACGGACTTGAGGACTGTGAGGTGGACGCATCTCAGGAATTCTTGTGCTCTCTTTTGGCTTCGCTTCTTCCACTCTGCAGCTGTTCAGCCTTGAAAAGCAGGGACAGAGTTCCAGTGGTGCTTATGTGTGCATGTCCGCGAAGAGGTAAGTCCATGAACCAATAAAGCTTGTGTATTTGTTTAACAAACACTCACGTGCACTGACTCTAAAGGCTTCTATGTGTCCCTCTTAGATGATCTTCATATATAGGATATATATCTCCCAGGTTATTTGTAAGTCCTGCGTTCATAAATCAGCAGCAGTGCAGACCTACGCACCACCCCGTCTCAACGCGGCCCTCTGTTCAGTGGACGCAGCATCAGTCCACCGCGTCTGGTTGCTGCAAGAGTTGCAAGGATCATGTGAAAGAGCTCCATGAAAGTGGCTGGCCTCTTGACCTCTGAGCACGCAAACTATATAAACACGGAATCGATGAATGATTTCGTTTAGGAATTTTTTGATGGCTAAGAGCTGGGGCTTAAAATGTTCTTTCAAAAGTTTTGCTCTGCACAACACATATAAACTTCAAAAGAAATAGAAGTAGAACATTTAGATAATAACAAGAGATAATTACTAAAATTTCTTTGGGAACTTGAAATTTTCCTTTATAGAAAATATATTTTTTTAGAGTTTGTGTTTTTAGAATAAATGAGATCAAATTCCCTATAGTTTAATTTGCAAAGTTGCATAAAAGTGTGCGGGAGGATCAAACCACTCTAAATTTCACAGCAGAAGTTTCGATTTGTAACCATCCACCAATCCAGTGTTTTCATGTGTGAAACCTGTGCTCTCAAACAACAGCGAATAGCAATGCGCATTTCTCCTTGGGGAACCTAGGAGGTCCCCAGTGCTTGCTTACACCTTGACGGGAGCGCATGCTGAGGAGGGTCACTGCGTCCATTAAACTGAAAGCTGGGCCCAGTCCCTTCAGTAACCTAGCCCTCCGGTGGAGGCTGAGCTGGGACTCTGTGTCCCCCCAGCAGATGCAATTTTACATGAGGTGGCGCTCTGTAAAATAAAAAAAAATACTCCGCCACAAAAACTTGTTCTCCTAATTACGATGAGGTCTGCACTGCTGTCTGGAAACAGACTTCTGCGTAAACAACAACCAGAAACAAAATCCTTTCTTCCAGAGGTCAAGAGAGATCTAATGGCTAAGCAAACTGCAAAATGCCATGGTATACAACTTCATCTCCAAAACCAGCAGGTTTGTTCAAGAGACGTAGGCAGCAGCTGATGACAAGTACATAAAGCATGTGTTTTTATTTAGAGCATTTTTGCTAAAGAACCTGGAGGTGAACATGAATTTAGTACACCTGAAGGGCAAGTACTAAAATAACTGAATTGTCAAGAGAATTTTTCTAGACCAAAAAAATGCATCCTACGATCTTAATTTTCTAGACTTGACATTGATAAATAAAATAAATATTCATAATTAACATTTCTCCTAACCCTTTGAATCACCCCAAAATACAACACACACACACACACACACACACACAATTACACTACACTTCAAACTCCAAGTGTTTTTACAATACAAATGGAATAAACAAAGGGAAGAAAAGTGTATATTTATAGTCAAGAGACCCCAAGTTAGTCTGCTGCAGAGACATGAGAAGGTAGGCAGAGAAAACCGTGATTCCCTCCGCAGCAAGGCCCCTCAGGCGACGGAGGTAAACAAAGTCCTCCCAGACTCCTGACTGGCGCTCTCGCCCCAGGGTTTCCTAGTCGGCCAGGAGAAAGCACTGCTAGAGTGGAGGAGATGGGGCCTCGCTCACCCCACCACGGGGAATCCCATCACAGCGAACATGTCGAACATGTCGGGAGGAGGCGGCAGCGAGGGCGGGGAAGGTGTAAAAGGTGTGCTGCTCACAGAGAGGCCTTTGTGGCCTGGGGCTGGGGCTCCCCTGGGGTCCTGAGTGTCCCTCCCCCCAGGGGTGATTGAGGACCCTTGTTCCACTGGGAGGTGGGCAGAGTCCACACCTCTCTGGCCAAAGGGCTGCCCCCAGGCCCTGGAGGAGGAGCGCAGGGAAAGCGCAGGCCCTGCTTCCAAGCTTGGGGTTTATTTTCCTTCAGAGTGAGTTTCACAGAAGGAAAACAGGCTCTGAGTAGGGAAACAGGCTTTGTAGCTTTGGGGAACTGCGTTCTGAAGCTGCAACTTTTCATAGAAGTATAATTTCAAAATTACTCCTTGTTCAGCTTCCAATTTACCTATCTTTATTTCTTCTACTCTACTTTATTCCCAGGTAGAATAGTATCTGAAAAATGCAATTTATCCTCCACACTGCAGCCCTTTAGGAAAAGAAAACGCTTCCCACAATTTCACCAAACATGTGCTTTAACCCACGACATTAAAAAATAGCCCCTTATAACTTTAGAAAGGAGATGTAGGCAAGTAGATATAATTTTAAATTCCAAAAATTGTTCATTATAAAGACAGACTTCAACAGTGCTTCCAGGAGTTGATCTGGCCCTAAATCACTACCTATTCAAATTGATTGTAAAGACTATCTTATGAGACTTGATTCAACCCTTCTCAGTTCTTAAAACTCAAAAAGTGTTTAATTGAACTTTTATTTGCAGATAGGAACAGATAATCCACCAAAGAAAAAATTTATAGCAATAACTATCAAGAAATGAAACCGAAAAGACAAAATATTTGTCCCTTATAATGAAAGTAGGAGTCCTCGCTGGATCAAATACCCAATGCCCACAATTCAGAGGAAGACAGGTTTATCTTGGATTGCCGTTGTCCGTGCGCGGTGGGCTGGATGCAAAGCAGATGAGGCACAGCCAGGGCCCTGGCTGAGGAGACCTGCTTACACCACACGGCAGGAAGCAGAGAGGGAAGGACGAGCCGGGAGGTGATGCACCCTACCCAGCTACACCCCAGCAACCTGGCCCTTCTGACCAGACTGCACCTCCCAATGACTGTACAGCATCTCCTGCTCCCCAAATCCCACCCCAGCCGCCAACCCACGAGCACAGAATCATCTCATGGAAACTGACTGTCTCTCTAGCCATAAGGGCTTCTCTAGAGCCACCTTGGAGAACCAGGACAAAGACCAGGAGCGAGTCCACGGAAGCCGGCTCTGCCCGCTGTTACCGTCCCAGGTCATTGCTGCTTCTCAGGCCCAGCTCTCTCTCCTGATAACTTGCTAGGTGAGCTCTGTCTGCTCTCCAATTCTCCTTGATCTAGCTCTTATTCTATTATCACTGGCCCAGAGCACCCCAATCCAGGCCCACTGTTAACACATCAGTGTGGGCCCTTACTGAGATGCTATTTGGTAAATGGAACATCAGCATCATTTTTAAACCTTGGCCTATGCTTTTAATAAATGATTAAATAAAGAAGAGCGGAAAGGAGAAGAGCTAGGAAACATGATAATGTCAAGCCATACAGCTATATGTAAAAGATGAGCAAGGCAATGATCCTGAGAATCTTCAGAAGATTCTTTAATCTAGCAGTTAATTGGAAATATTCTCACCCTGACTAACTATATATACTGATACCTGTGAACTAAGCTACTGCACTGCAGATGGTAATTGGTAATAGTAGTTTCATGTTTGGAGTGCCTGTCATTCTGGTCTTCTGAATATGGGTTGCTTGTCATGACATGCCAGTTACTGCTAAGATGTCTCTCGGGTAGGTGGATGTGCAAGAAGAAGGGGGTGGTGAATGAATGCAAGAGA
>NW_004524601.1:4230905-4239257 GCF_000260255.1 Octodon degus | reverse complement strand
AATAAATAAATAAATAAGAGCAAAACTTTAAGAATCATTTTACAACGTCAGGGAAGATTAGGAGAATGAAGAACAAAATTTCAGGCCAGGGATACATCTCGACTGCACACTGCCTGCCTGGCAAGTGCAAGGTCATGAGTTTGATTCCTGGTACAAAAAACATTTTCATGTATTTTCACTGCTTTTAAAAATTCTAACTTGTTTTCCATAAGTGCACACGAAATTTCATATTGTATCCAAATACACAGAAAGAGAATGAAGGGGAGGAAGGAAGAGAAAGGGGAGAGAGAGAGAAAGAGAAGAAGGGAGGACAGGAGATGAAGGGAGGGGAGGGAAGAGGAGAAAAGGAAAGGAGAGGAGAAGGGAGGGGAGGAGAGGAGAGAAGAGGGGAACTGGGAGGGGAGTGGAGAGGACGGGAGGGTGGTGGAGAGGAAGGAAGGAGAGGAGAGGGGAACTGGGAGGGGAGGGGAGGGGAAGGGGAGGGGTGAGAGGGGAAGGGGCAGCGGAGGGGAGGGGTGGAGAGGAGAGGAGAGGGGAAAAGAAAATCTCTCTGCTTTAATACCAACTACGGTGGAGCCTGGTTATTTACTAACAAGTACTGATGTCTGCCTGGCAAAAATGAAATTATTTCAACCTTGACTCATCCCTCTTGCAAGATGCTACAGGTAAGTCTTTATTCTTTGCACATCCTTGGGGGAGAGATATCTTTTTTCTTTGCACAGGACACATCCCAAATAGCAATTGGTGGTAAACATAAATCAAATGTCAAAGGATTCTGCATTGCTTTGTGGTGGCCGGAATGCATTACAGAGGAAAATCATCCTAGAAAAGCAAACCACAAAACATAAGCTCCTGGTTAAGGGCTTCCAAAAGCTGCTAGATGAGAGCTGTAGTTAAATAGAATTGTTCTATAAAACACAAAAGATCCCCACTACAAACACCAGCAATCCTATCTTTTACTCTGAACCGCAGGATGCACTTTTGGAAGCTGAATTCTGCTTTCTCCTCTCTCTCCATTCCTGTGGCCATAGGAGCACCCAGCTGAGTCTGCCTCACTCCTTCCATAAACCATGGCTTCTCAACAGCCCCCTCTGGCCCTTCTAGCCCTCAGCCAACCCACACACCCTCGCCTGACACCACATCTCCACGACACCCTCAGTCCCACAGTGAACAGGCCAGGATGGGTGTGAACAATAGTGGGGGTGGGCTGAGTTCAACGGAGGTCACCAGGGCAGGTTTCTTCCTGGCAGTGAGCCTTGGGCTGGTCAAACTGAGACCTGAGGTAGCAGGAGTGGAGGAGCCCAGGAGAGGGCACCAAAGGCTCACTCATGATTCCTTCAGGACACCAAGGACTCCCTGCAACCCCTCTCCACAAGAGCAGCCCTGCTCTGCCACCCCTGAGACTGCCTGCTCCGAGTTTTCCTCCCTCTACCTCCAAGACCTAAGGGCCTCTCTGACAAAGGACACATGGCAGGGACAACATCCCCACCTCTATTGCCCATAGCTTTCCTGTTCCACTCCTGTCACCTCCACTGCCCTAGACCACAAAACTTCAACCTTCTCTTCCAGGCCCTGGCATGTGGAGGAGCAGTTACTATTTCCCTGCATGTCGCAGACCTTTAGGGGACGGGGCTAACTTCCCCGGGGAAAGTATCATTGCCAAGAGACCAAGCCAACAGTGTGGGAAAGCACTGATTCTTCTTCTGCAATTGGCCACCGCAGCCACTTAGAAAGGATTTTTATTTTTTGAGTCCAGTGCCTGTTGAGTGTTGAATGGGCAAAGCCCTAGCTGGATGGAACACAAGCACACAGAAATCAAGCCACACAGAGAAGACAGAAAGCCTTGGCTTCTAAGCTGTGCGAGCAAAGATCTCCGGGCTGGAGCTGCTAAGAAAAGCCTCTTACGAAAGCTGGAACTGGACCATGACCAACATGAGGAGGCCGCAGACACCAGGCACACGCTGCAGGACAAAACCCACAGCAGCCGCAGAGGCAAGCGCTGAGCAGTGGCTCCCACCACCTTGCTGTGGTCCAGTCACAACTGCCCCTCCTCTGAATGCGGGGCTCCCTCCTTGTTTGCAACCCTCATCCCTGTGTATACCTGCAGGACAGCACCAGAGGATCCAGAGCCAGGTGGGGTTGACCTCCCCCCAAAACCCCTGATGTCCTCCCCACCTCAGAAGGGGCCAGGACCTCAGTGAAGGCCCACATGGCCCCACCTGGCTCCTGCCCAGTCTGCTCTGCGCTCATCATCCACGGCCAGCACCCAGCTCCAGGGCCACTCTGGCCCACCCAACCTTGAGGCCTTCTGCAAGACTTCTGCTCTTCCTTCAGCAGCCATGTGATCCACTTCGCTACTCCCTTCACAGCTTCATCGAGGGAGGCCTTGAGTGGGGCCTTCTCTGCCAATCCTGTGAAACGTTCCAATGGCTCTGATGCCACCTGCACCCTCCTCTGCCCTGCATTTCTTCTGCCGCACTCTTCTTAGCCCCACGTAGTGTCATGGCGCATGCTTGTCTTCTTCTTGGAATGTATGGGCCATGACAGATGGACGTCGCCTCGGCACAGGCACTGTACTTCCCTGCACTTCTCAGCAGAGTGGCCAGAGCCCTGTCCTGTCCCATGACATGACCAAGTCTCTCCTTCCTTGCTAAGCCTCAATGGTGCAGTAAGCTCTGTCACAGAAGTGATTCTGCAGGGGAAGGCGGCAGCTGTGGGCACACGCTGCACACCACAGAGGTTCCCTTTCCAAGTCCATGATCACAACTGATTTCTACCAGCAGACAGAAGCCAAAATAGGTACACCAGAGCAAAGCCAAAGGGGAGTGGAGACGGGGTCAGATGATGACCATTAACATACTGGGCAGGGCTGAGTGCCACGCTGCCTCGTCATCCACAGAAATGACGAATGCCCGTGCGCTGCTGGAGTGCTGGGAATACCCGACTGCACTCTCCAGGAACTCACAATCTTCCGACTGGAAAAGAATGGATTAAAAATAATAAGTAGTAAATTCCCCAGCTTGTGAGATTCTTGGTGGTGCAGACAGTCATCGAGAAAAAAAATAAAAAAATAAAATAAAACTTGTACACACATCAACATGCAGCAAATGGGTGAAGAAAGGGTTCTGTTCAGTAGCACAGTTCTGCCTGCTAACACCAAGTTTTACTCTGTGTGTGTGTGTGTGTGTGTGTGTGTGTGTGTGTGTGTGTTTTCCTTTTTTGGTGATGCTGGGGGTTGAGCCCAAACCTTTTTTTTTTTTTTTGGCGGTACTGGGGTTGAACTCAGGTCCTTGTGCTTGACCAGACAAGTGTTTATTCCACTGAGCTATCTCCCCAGCCCCTTGAGCCCAAGCCTCGTGGACCCTACACACAAGCACCCCTCCATTGGGCCACTGCCTTAGCTCTTTTCTCATGAGTTTTCTTTTGAGACACTCTCTTGCTATGTTGCCCATGCTGGCCTCAAACTTGCAACCCTCCTGCCTCAGTGCCTGGAGTAGCTGGGATTATGGGTGGGCATCCACCACCAACTTGAATTTTAATCCAAATGACTCAAGTTTTATCTAACTACTGTATTCCTTGCCCAGCTCCACTAAAAATGAAAGCAATAAATTCCACGAGATTATGGACAGAAAACTCTTTAAATTAATCAAAGCCTGACCAGTTGTCCCTCCCACACCTGGCTGGGGCCCACACCAGCCTCTCACTGGGTGTCGAATGTCCCAACAGCAACATGACTGCAAACAGAAACAGCACGAGCTGCTGAAAGGTTCAAGAAATGCAAGAAGTCAGTGCTCGGAGAGAGCTGCTCGAATCACAGGCAAAACCACGAAGTAATCAAAACCTGTCAAGGTTACAATAAAGAACAACAAAAGGAGAAAAGCACTGGGAACTCTGAGTATCACAGGATTAAAGAGAACCTGTGAAAAATTCAACAAAGCTCTAGAGCAGCTTTTTCAGTAAGAGTCTCTTTGCGATAGTGGTGAGACAGTCACATGTCACGCCAGGATGTCATACCATTTTCTTGAAAAAGATGAATTCTTCCAATCCTCTAAATAGTTTAACATTTCTCTTATTTTTCTGCTAATCGTGTCCCATTTATGACTAGATGTCAAAGTTTGTGGTAAGGTCAAATGATAAGGTCATTTCTCATCACCTGAACTTCTATTTGTCAAGAACCAACCTGTATGCACCCTGTGAACCAGGAGATCTGGCTGCCAACACAAACAGCTTCTCTAAGAGAGCTGCCTCCCGGTGTCTGGCCCGACCGCCCACTCCATGCCACCGCTTCTGCTCTCTGCGTGTGGGGCTGAGCCTTGATGTCCAGGGGACACCACACAGGGGTCACCAAGCTGAGACCAGTTCCTGGGTCTCAAGAGTCTGCTCTGAGCCTCTCTGAGGCCACCCACCCTTATCATCTCAGGGGACCCAGATCACCAGCAAGGGCCTCAATTCCAAATACCATCAAGGTAGGAATATAGGGATTAGCTTTCCAACCTTCGAACTTTTGGGGACACACTCAAACTACAGCACTGTGGCACCTAGGCTTACCCACAAAACCGGAGAGAAAGACATGGAGTCAGTGCCTTCAATACAGAGGCCAAGCACCCCCTGCTCCCAAAGCAAAGCCCCTTTGCAGATGTAGTTACCTACTTACTTGTTTTGTTGTGAACCCCATATTTAAATCAACTTCGAAGTCCAAAATGCTACTGAGAAGCAATTATCTCTCTTCTTGCAGACATTCTCAGTGGACCTGACAACACACGGATGGACAGAGAAAAGAAAGGGGGCCGGAGAGGTGCTGCCGCTGGAGCCCTCCAGAAGAATTCAACCAAATTCATCTCCTTTTTGCTCTTCCTTTCACTGCCTATTTCTGGGAGGAGCAAAGGCTCCTTAAGCTGAAGTACTAACCCACACTGGCAGTGAGCATGCTACTAACCCAAACCCCTCGAGGGCAAGGTTTCTCTGAGATGAAGGGTTTTACTGAACCCTCACAGATGCTACCTAGTGAAAGGACCAAGCCTGGGACATGGTTCTTACAGCTCCCAGCATCAGGGTTGGGGAGCAGCTGGGAACGCTGCAGGGCCAGAGCGCAGAGCATTTTCATAATCATGGAAGTTGGGCAAAGGAAGGCCTCAGTTGTTTACACAGAATTTGCATCAGCTGTAGTGGAGAGGGGTGGCGGGTAAGGCAAAGCAGGGCAACTTGGGCACAGGAAGGCAGACGGCAGGAGGGCAAGGCCGCTTCTGGGTTGGCTGGGCCTGGCCGTGCAGAAGGTCAATATGTGAAAGGCATGGGCCCAAGCAGGCCACAGTGGGGTAAGTCAAGGTTGGACATGCATTCAGAGATCTCAACTGTCTTTCGGTTGTGAGCACAGGATTGTTAGCAGGATCCTTGTCTATCTCTGCCACAATCGCCTTCCAGCCCTCGTCCTTAAATTGAGGACATCTCAGAGTTTTCATGACTTCAGGAATAGAAATCCTGCCATGGACTCACACGGGAAGGTCCTCCTCCAGTGGCGATGCCAGGTGTACTGCAGGGACCCAGGTACTGGTGACTCTGTAGGGGGCAGGAGCACTCGGTAGGCAGGGGAAGAATAGGGTCAGGGCCCGCCGGGCTTCACTGAAGAACAGCAAACCTTGACAGAAGCAGCTTCTGCCCCTGCAGTTAGACTCTGGTGATTAGGAGGACCAAGGCACAGAACGAGAGAAGTCAGACCGAGAAAAGCACGAAGCAACGCAATTAACATGAGCATTTCTCAGAGGAAGAGCTGAACACACAGCACAGAGAAAGCCAGAGCACGAAAGAGCAGCAAGCTTTCTCTCTTCTGCTTTTTCCTCCTTACAAATAAATCATCTTCCTTTTTAAACTTTGTCCCTGTACTGCATTATGGGTGCTAATCCCAGTCAGCCTGCATCGCAGCTCGCCGGCCTGCAGTGCCCACCAGCACAACAGTCTCAGACTACAGCTGCGGGCAGGGAGAAATCGGAGCAGCCAGTCCTACACACGCTGCCTACCTGAAGCCTCCTCCCAGCCCAGGGCAGACGCACAGGGCTCATCCCTCCTCTCCAGCCGAGTGCAGACCTGCCCACAGAATGGGCCTACGCAGAGCAACTAGGCCTTCTCCAGCCCTCTCTCCCCACTCGTTTTGCCAAAAGTCTACTTTTCATTCCTACACATAACACGCACCTAGCTTAACTGGGTTACATACCAGGTAGAGCTATAGAACGACCCGTAAAACTGCCAATTCTCTTCTCAGGAGGCGCAAAGTTCTGTTTGTTTTAATGACTCGAGTTATTTTAATTCATTAAATTTAGAGATATTAGATTATCACTGTCAAATTTAATACATTAGAAGATGCATTTCAATTGATAGATTAAAATCCATTCAAAGACAAAAAATCAATTCTGTTTACACATAAAATTAAGCATTTAGTTTTGCTTAGAATGCTACACCATTAAATTAGAAAAACACTATTGTCTTCAATAAATAATTGCTTCAAACAAATTAAAATCTCGTTCAAATGCAAACCAACTTTAACTGGTTGTAATAGGGAAAACATTTCTAAACACTGCCTTCACCCACTGCCTCATCAGGCAGGTTTATATTTAAAGAAAGACCCCAGCATCAGACAAGAGCTCACCCTTTTAATGGGTGCTTCTGCATTTACACAGGGCTACTGGGACAAAGACGAGAAAAAGGAAATGAGAGAGGCACTAATAGGAGTGTGACAGCAGAGAACGAGACCCAGGCCCACGCCTGCTGGCCATGGCCCACCCATGAAGTGGCACCCAAACACTGCGTTCCCCACGGAGGATGCTGGTATCTCCATGTAGTTTCAAGTTAGATCCAATGATTGCCCTAACCATATCCAAATTGTTAAACTAATTTTAGAAGATCCAAAAGACAACTGAGAGCCATCAGTCTTCCAAGAAGATTTTAAATTCTATTCCCCGTAATAGTTAGAGGGGCATCAAGAATGAAAATGTAAACAATGTGAGTTTTTACTTAAAAGAGCCTGGATCCAGATTGAGAGATGCTGCCCAGTTAGTTGAGAAGTTGAGGCAGGAGGATCACAAGTTCGACTTAGCAATTTAGCAAGATCGTGTTTCAAAAGAAAAAATAAAAAGAGCTGGAGATGTAACTCAGTGATAGAGCAAGCACCAAGCCTGGAGATCAATCCCAAATCCAATAAAAATACTAATAAAATGAAAAGATGTGGAGTGTTGCAGTTGACATTCAACAGGCTGACAGCTGCTAATGGAAAAAAGGCTAGGAAAGCCAAGGTAGGAGAGAAATTAGGGCACCCAGAACCCTGCCACTCATCTCTGCTCAGAAACAAGAAACGGGCCACTAATTTTCTCTTAGCTTTCTGATCTCAAACAGAGTTACTAGAACTTTCCCAGGCCCCTCCCCTAGATCCATAAGATAAACACTCAGGACTTCCGGGTAATGAGACCTTGTGATATGTGGATTGTTAGCTACAGGCTTGCGTGAGCATCAAGTGCAGGGGCACCGTTTGTGACCACTGTTCCAGCATCTCTGGCCTCCCTCCTGGGTGCTCATTCAGCATCATGGGCACACAGCTCGATCATGCCCGGCACCGGGTGTCTCCAGGTGGTCACCCTAGCTTCTGAGTGTCGGAAACCCAGCTTGTCCAAACTGAGACGCACAGCAAGTATGAAATCAGACGCCCAACTTTATTTTTTTTAACTTATTTTTTATTTATTTGGTATAAGGTCTCATTACCCAACTCAAATTCGTAGCGATCCTCTTGTCTCAGTCTCCCCCGTGCTGGGATTACAGGTATGTGGCACCTCCCCTGCTTTCAGTGGCAGGCTCAGCGCGTGGTACCAGGGATCAAATCCAGGTCCTTGAGCTTGCCAGGCAAGTGCTGAGACCGCCGGAGCTATCTCCCCAGCCCCAGACACCCAACTTTAAAGAAAATACAAAAAGATAAAATTTTTCTTAATAAAATGTATATCGATGACAGATTAAAACAATGTTCCAGATATACTGCACTAAGTAAAATACACTACTGAAATTTATTTCACCAACTCTTTTTACCTTTTTAATGCAACTATTTAAAAATTAATCTGTATGATCTAAAATTTATTTCTACTAGAATACTGCTGGGCAGGCAACTGTACCTTAACTGAAGGATACAACTCAGACTCAAGTTTGAGGTCTTTCTTGCCCTCTAGCGGGGGGCGCTGCGCCGGGCCTGGGCCTTGCTCCCAATGCGCGTGCTCTGCCGCTGAGCTACACCTCCAACCCGAATTTCAGACCTGAACGCAGTCCCTAGGCTTCCAATTTTTAAGCATTCTGAGGGAACATAATTTCTCATAACGAGTT
>NW_004524601.1:4229508-4230805 GCF_000260255.1 Octodon degus | reverse complement strand
ACTGGCTGGCTTGTGTTGTGGGGATCGAACCACAGCAACCTGAGCCTGACTGCTTTGTTGAAGCAGCCACTTAAAGAACTGAGCTTAGAGGCAGGCCCCTCATAATGAGTTCTTGTAAAATGTTGGGAGCAAAAACTTCAGGATAACGTCCTCTCTTAGAAATATGACCTTAAAAAAAAAAAAGAAAGAAAGAAAGAAAAAGAAGTATGACCTTAAGTATCTGATATGCGACCAAGAGCAAAGCCACGGAGAAGAACGGCATCTTGCTATGAACAGGAAGAAAACTGAACAGCACGCACGCCTCTTTCAAAGGCTCCTCTCTGGCATGGACAGCCAGGGCTGTCTATTTGTCTATAAATGACCAAGTGAGTCACTGACGCCAGAGCTCTACCGAACACACACGGGCCTCACAAATGCAGCCTGGGCTATGTTCAGAGCATGGCTCCATCAGTGGACCACTGCAGCGAGTTACTCTTGCTTCCAGAAAATAATTCCAGGGCTGAGAATATGAAACAAGTGGAGAGCTGGACACGGAGCTCGAGGTGGGACGCTCACTTCGTGAATGAAGCAGCTTTAGGTGGCCAGATCCAAATGTCTCACACCCACAATTTAAGGAGGGAGAGCTTCAGCTGGCTCATGGTTTCAGGGGATGTAGTCCATGACTGACCGGCTCCAGGCAGGAACATCGTGATGGAAGGACACGGCGGAACGAATGCTTAGTTCATACAGAGGGAGAACTTCCATGACCTTCCCAACCACAGCTGGAAGTGCATTCTGCTAATCCCGTAGGCAATGCCCAAACCTGTCATGTTCGTAAGTAACCTTAACTGTCAGACCTCACAGATGTGAGGCCTGATGTTAAAAAAAAAACAAAAACAAAAAAAAACGGGGGAGGGGAGACAGACAGAAAGACAGAGAGAGATTCTGATAAGACAACCCCTATCCACAAAGACCATAGAAAAGCCTTGATGGAATTGTGGCCTCCAATGAAAAGAAGCATATTTTCTGGGAATCTGCTTTGCCTAATTAGTTCTGCTTTAGGCAGGATGCTTAGGCGAGGAGCAAACCCATCGCATCCACTTGCTCCGCTTGCTTAGACCTTGTAAATGACTCAACGCACTCACATAAGAAGGAGGAAGAAGGCTTCAGTGCTCTTTAAGATAACAAATTTCATTTTTTATCATCCAGGATTTGTGGTTCTCTAGGAAATTAATGTCTCTTTTTTAAAAATATTTTTTAAATTTCATTTTATTTTATTTTGAAGAATCAAAGCAAAAACAAAAACAAATAGCAGAAA
>NW_004524601.1:4220733-4221863 GCF_000260255.1 Octodon degus | reverse complement strand
AAGAAGACTTTGAAAGAACTCAGCCAACTGAATACGCCTCTGTGCCAAAAATCTGACCAAAACTGTGAAATGCCCAAAGCACCTCAGCAGCAGCCATATCCTAATGCCAGCCAAGTGGGCGGCAGCATGGGCTGCAGGGGGCTTTACACTGAGCTGAGACTGAGGGCGAAAAGAGCCCGCTGGTCAGAATCCCACGGCCGGCCGGCCTCCCAGCAGCATTCTCCTGGCTTCTGATCATCAGCAACATTTGTTGATTTGCAACATGGTTTAAAGTATCATCTGCTTTGATGCCCCATACCTTACATTTAGTTTGCTCTAACAGACTTCTCCTTGTATGTAAATTAACTACAGCAAAGTCCTGTTTAAATCAAGAAACTCAGCAAACTGAGGGGGGACCTGCAGCCTTGAGCAAGCGCGGCCCTGTGGCCCCACCTAACGACAGCACGCCTAGCTTCCAGGAGCAGCTCTGGGCCAGGGAACAGTGAACCCTGGGAGATGACACTCTAAAAACAAATTGGGAAATGGCGCTTCATGGAAAATTTCACATAAAACCGCCTCATACTCAGAAAGTATGAAGCCAAGTTAAGACCTGCAAAATTTTATAATTTTATCATAAAATTATATTTTGGAGGGCAAGGAAAGTGAATATTTTTATAGGGTGTTTTCTCAATTATAAAAATGACTATACAATTTCCAAAGAAAGATGAGAACATATAAAGAAACTGATCATCGTCCATACAGACAGCCCACATATAGCACTTTGGCCTATAAATATATGCACAGCTATTTAGAAGTGTGGTTATGTGAGGTCACGCTACAACACTAAATGCTTTGTAACCTGCTTTCGATCACATCCATGCAATGCAGTCATTTGTATGGATAAGCACAACACTTTTTAATATCTATTTCACATCTCACTGCCTGGGATAACGTGTTTTAGTTGACCGGCTCCCTGAAGGTAGCTATGCAGATTGTTACATAAGTCATGATGCAAAACTCGTCACATTGTCATTACTGCAGTTTCCCAAGCAAGTCTTCAAGATAAACTCTTAGAACTGGAATGACTGGATTCTAAGCTACCGATGGGTGATACTAGAGGGCTGTTTAGAAGGCACAGGATAAACATCCAC
>NW_004524601.1:4190467-4220053 GCF_000260255.1 Octodon degus | reverse complement strand
TTCTGACCACTTTGCTGAGATGGCACAACTCACACAGTCATGCAGCTTCACGTACAGCTTGCGAAGCACATAACCGTCGAAGACACTCGCTTCAGAAATGTCCCTGACGGCGGCGGCCTCTACTATGTTCCAAATGACAAATTTCTTAATGGTCTTATTCTTGGGTATGCACCAGGCACAGTTTGTGCAACGAATAGGCTGCACGTGACCGCGGTCCTCTTTGGCACGACCGTTGTTCCTTCTTTTTTTCGTCATCTTGGAAAGGAGGACCCGAAAGAGCCTGATTTATTTTTATAGGAAAATTTCATTGGCTAGAACTTCTAAAACAAAAGAGATAACAGTGATGCTCACAAAAATCCTTACTTGTTACTTTATAATGAAAGAACATTTTTAAACATTTCAAACTTCAAAATTCTAAAAATGTGAGCATATGGATGACCTTTTCTATACAGTCTTTTAAAGTATCCGTTAAATACAAATTCTGTACTGTTTCTAAATTGTGGTATTCTTTTATGGGGAAAATACCTCAATATTTTATTTTATTTTTTTACCTCAATATTTTAAATTAAAGTAATCCTCATTAAATTTATCATGTACTTTTAATAAAGATTATAGTGAATCTTAACCCTGGGAATGTAATGGATAATATTTTTTTAATTATACTATTAAACTAACTTTCGAGGGAAAAGACAGTATATATTTTATGCAATGACTCAAATTCAAGTAAGTAAATATATGTTATGTTCGATTAATATATTCAATTAAATACATATTCAATTAAGTAAATACATATTATAAACAACAGAAGTAATATAGACCACTGTTTGCAACCGAAAATACTGATCTGTTTAACTTTAAAGGACGATGGTTTAGTCTACTAATTTTGACTTCTTGTACTTTCGTCCTAAGACCGCATTTAATTTTCAGAAGAAAGACTTCGCTTCTCCCAATTTACACCCTTCTATTCCCATGCCCTAAGAAAAAGCAGGAATTGTTTCTAGGTATAAAAATCTTCCATAGAAATCTGGTCCCTGCTTGCTAATACCCAAAACAAGGATGCTAAGGTTACAAAACCTTTCAATAGGTTTAAATTAAACAACAGAAAGGACACTACATTTAAACTCTACCCTTTATCAAATATTCTAGAAGGTCTTTCCCAAATCCTATCAGAATGCATGACTGCCCTAGGGTTATAAATCTAGAGGAAAATTATAAAGCAGAACAAATAGCATTTCCTGAGTACTGGGAATGAGCCACACCCAAGCTGGGAGCTCCGTGTCACACCTATGCAGGATCAGCTCCCGTCGCTGTCTACTCTGTCAGCTGGGGGACATGGTTCCCCACTGCCTTTGCCAAGCCTCCATGGCCATGTCCAGCACCCAGACAGCAAATGGCACGGTGGCAGCCACTACTGGCCTTAGTCACTGAAAAAAGTGAGGGGAGGCTTGGGGTTTCAGGCACCGCAGACGCTGCTGGAGGGGGCGCTGGAGAAAGACCGCGCAAGGATGACTGCAGTCAGCAAAGAAGGGTAACCAGCCCCCAGCCTTCGGCGACAGACACGAGGTGCAGCGGCATGTCAGCACAGCCCCGTGAGCTTCCATTCGCCACCCCCAGACGCCTCCCTTAAGCCAGGGTGAGCGTGGCCGCGACAGACTCTAGCCCGATCCATTTGCTTTGAGAGATAACCCTGTCTGGCACCTCACAGAGCATATTAGAAATCTTCTGAAAGACTTTCTTTTTGAAAGATTACACTTTTCAAGAATGTGTGAGTTTCTCAGATAGTGACTTATAGAATAATATTTTCTGCAAACTGGATAAAAGAACTCAGCAATAACATAAATTACCGCAGCCTAGTCACAGTCAGCCCGGCCCTGCCTGCAGCGAACTGTGGCCTTGTGGAGGCCACATGACCACATGGTGCTTCCTTTTCTCACCTGTAAAAAAACCCAAAGTGGGCACACTGTGGTCCCCAAGATATCTCTAACTGTACAAGCAATCTGGCCAGTGATTTGGTTACAAATCAGCGTGATCGTGTCTCCCGCTTCTTCCCTCTTTTTCCTTACTGAAAACTCAAGGCCACTATTTCCATGAAACCCAGAAAGACCAAATACAGGAGTGTCCTACACTTAGGAAATATGCCAAAATATGGCAAGCTATTTATCGCTAAATTGCATTATGGCATTTGATCCCAACAAATAATCAAAAGGGACAATAACCACAACACTTCTTAAAAGCACCACAGTTTAATACACAGAACTACATGTCTCTTGTATGCCTCCCACAAGTTCTAATATATATATTTTTATATCGATTGCCAGGGCGCTGACAATGACAGGTCCTACAAAGCTCAGAGTATCTAGCTTAAACACACACACACACACACACACACACACACACACACACACCGGGGAGGAAAATCAGCACCTCAACATTACCAGGCAAATCATGCAAGACCCTAAAAAGGCGCAAATGGAAAACTGCAAAACCAGATGCTGAAGATGCTAAGTAGTGAAATATATTGGCCTAACAAGCACACAGCTGACCACTAACTAAGCACTAGTTGTTTGTTAAGCACTTATCTTATGCCAGTGCTCTGCTGGGCGTGATAAGTACGTGGAAAATGGAATGATCCAGTCCACATTCTCCACTGCTTACAATCCAGTTGGGGAGGCAACATTACAAATAATAACAAATAGCACAAGACTACAAATAAAGAAATGTTAAGCTCTGCATAAGAGTGGCGGGCAGTGAGGTCAGAGTGGGAAGGGCAACCTCCCAAGAACAGTCATAGCACACGGGTAAAGGCAGTGGGAAGACACAGGGGTGTCCCGGGGAGCAGGAACAGGGCCTGCTTAGCAACTCCAGCAGGCCTTCACGTGGGGACACGGCAGTCAGGGGAATGCGCAGAGCACAGCACAGGCGTATGGAAGACGGCCAGGAGCCTGCAGAACACACTGGTGGAGGGAGGCATGAGGGGAAGTCCAGAGCAGCAGGAAGAGGATCAGTTTTGGTGCAGTGGGAGGAAGAGAGCCAGGAGCGCGCAGGAAAAGGCCAGGGCACCACAGTGTTGCTGAGGAATGTCAAGTGCGACGTCTGCGGGGAAGTAACAGAACTGGGGGCCCCCACCTCACTGTCCTCCTAAGGCCAACTCAACAAAAAGAGAGCGTAAAAGGGGGATTCAGTACTCACGTCAACTAAAAGACCAGCTCATCTGAAACCCTGAAAAGTTCATTCAAATAAACTGAAACCTGGCTCAAATCAAATGAGGATACAACAACCAAACAGAACAAAACTCACCTAGATACACAGTTATCTGCAAGGGCAGGGATCTGAGCTGGAAGGCACAAGTGACCCCAGCTGGCTGGAGGGCGAGAAGAGCTGGGCTGGAAGAGCGGTGTCTCCCCTGGGCTGGAAGGGTGGGAAGGGGGTAAACACGCAGTCACTATAGCAGAAGTCTATCGCTCAGGCTTTGCAGCACCCTGACATCCAAAGGCACACCCTGGTCCTATCACACAGAGATTCCCAAGTGGGACATGCCACAACCACGGGATCCAGTGAGTCAGGTAAGAACACTTCGATGAGAGATCTGGACCGACGCTACTGTTGGCTGCATTCCTGCTCTACCTCCCACCCAGCCCCTACTCCAGTGAATAGCGACCACAGACAAATGGCCCTCGTTGGAAGATGAATAATAACCAACACAAGGCAGCCACAGGGAAGCACTCAGGCTGAAAGAAGAAATAAGGAAATGGGGGCCGGGGGGGCGGCGGCAGGTGATAAGCAACAGAGAAATGGAATACAAAATAGCACGAGACGACAAATAAAGAAATGTTAAGCTCTGTGTAAGAGTGGAGGGCAGTGAGGTCAGAGTGAAAAGGGTGCAACACAAAAGAATGACATTAGGAACATGCAGAAAAATCTAATACTAAAACCGTGAACTCAAGGAACTATTTGAAACAAGACCAGATACTACTACACACCTGTTGGAATGGCTAATATATAAAAGACAGCATTAGATGCCGACAAAGATGTGGGATAACTGGAGCTCTCCTACCTGCAGGGCAGAACATAAAATGGTATAAACTCTTTGCAAAACTTTTTTCTTTTTAGATTAAGCATAAGCATGCCATGCTATTCACGTCTACTCCTAATTATTTACTCAAGAAAAATGACAATGTTATTTATTTATTATTTTTGTATTTTTAGTAAGGGTCTATAGGGTCTACAGTGTCTCACTATGTAGATCAGACTTGCAGTGATCTGCCTGTGTTCAGCCTCCCAAGAGCTGGGATTACAGATGCATGCCACCAAGCCCAGTCTCAATCGCTGTCTCAGTGCACCCTGGGGTGCGGGACTGGCACGGCACACTGGGGATCGAACCCTGGTCTCTATGTCTGCCTAAGCAGGAGCTTTAATCCACTGAGCTATTTGGCCAGCCCAAGAAAAATGACAGAGACTGCAGTGGTGGCACATACCTGTACTCTCAGGTGCTTGGCAGGCTGGGACAGAAGGATCAATCACAAGTTTCAGGCCAGGGCCAGGGAGATAGCTCAGTGACATAAGCTCCTGCCTGGCAAGCGCAAGGTCCAGAGCTCAACCCCTGGCACCAAAAAAAAAAAAAAAAAAAAGCTCCAGGCCAGCCTGAAAGACTTAGTGAGACTCTCACAAAATTTAAAGGAGAGATGGGGGTGAGGGTGGGAGTGGGGAGATAGCTCAGTGGCATAAGTGCCTGCCTGGCAAGCACAAAGCCCTGAGTTCAATCCCCAGTACCAAAATAAAATAAAAGGAGGAGGGCTGGGCATGCAATTCTGTGGTAGAGCACCCCTCAATTAAGAAAGAGAAAGGGGAAGGAAAATGTCATACACAGATGTCTGCTGGGAGCTTTATCTGAAATAGCCCATCCTAGAAATGGCTGGAATGTCCCTCAATACTGATGGTCCCACCCGACCTTCTCTGTGCTCTTTTATAGATCCACAGAAATGGGACCCTCACTTCCTCTAACATAAACTGAGTCATGTCAAAGAAAGGGTAAAAGTCATAGTGAAACCTGTAATTATTCTCAATGGAATGGTTATGTTGAGAATTTTAAATCAATTGAAATGCAACCTATCACAAATTCAGGAGAGAGGGGAGGGATCCAACGGAAAGGGGAGAAAGTGTTCATTGGAAATAACGAGCAAAATAAATCACTGCAAAGAGGAACAGAATGACGGGGGTCAGCCCTTCACGGAGACCTGGCTCTCTCTGTGCACCGGTCTTTTTCCCTGGCCTAGGCTCTAGTTTAGGATCCACGTGACACTGGCTCGCCTGGATCTACTGATAGTGTTTTCCAGATGGTTAGTTCCTGCTTAGGATTTAATCAAGTCTTACTGAATCAAACCCTAAGACTTAACATAACCATCCCCTCCCAGAAACATAATCAAAACGAGGTTTTTTTTCTTCCTTTGAAGTCATTTATTAGCTGCACACAGTGGAGCACACCTGCAGCCTCTGGACTCTGGGAAGCTGAGGCCAGTTTGGGAACAGCCTGGGCAACTTAGCAACCTAGACCCTGTCTCAAAATAAAAACTAAAACATGGCCAGGGAGGTACCTCAGTGCCAGGACCCTGGGTTCCTTCACTTGGACTGCACCCCAAAATCCATTTCCTGATAAAGCAGTAGATGATAAATTTAGAAATCTCTAAAACGATTCCCACCCACCAATACTACCCTCCCTCTGAAAAAAGCAATATTAAACAAAGGGACATGATCATTCACTGTGTTTTAAGTCTGAGTGACATCGGACATAAACCAGGTCAAAGCAACCGCATTCTTCCATCTCATCAGAGATTAGGAAGCAGACACAGAGGAGCATCTGCAGGGTGTGGCCACAGCTCAAGGGACGAGTGTGAGCAGCAGGGGAGGGAGATGCACGCAGGGACGTTCTGTGGCCTGCAGCAGCAGCAGCAACGAGCCCCAAGCCACGGGCTGAGCACCCGGTCTGCCCCACTGGTCACTGGTGACCGTGCACAGTCCTATGGGGTACCAAGGGCACTTCCCATGAGATCCGAAGGAGAGGAAGGCAGCGGTCGTTACCCCGCAGGGGTCTGCGCGCCCCACTGTAATTCCAGCACGTGGCACCAAGTGAGGAAGTTCTCTAGGAGGACGCCTGCCTCTGAGCCTGGGTGGGGCGAGGGGAGCGCAGATCCCAGAGCCGGAGGCTCCAGTGCTGCCCACCGCAGCCCCCAACTCTGCAACACAAGAGCAGGAACCGCAACTGCAAAGGGCGATGTCAACAGGTAAGAAAGCGCAACACGGCGAGGCCAGGCTTCTTGGAAGACAGCCAGTGGCTGTCCTCGGTGTCCATCGTGACCCAGGTGTAGTGATGGCAGAGGAAATGCTAATTTGCCATCATCTTTTGAATCTTGCTTCTTTAATGTTCTATTTTATATCATAAAGTGAAACCGTTTCTGGGATAATTAACTCCCTAATCTCTTTGTTCTTTGAATTCTATTAGACAAAAATAGCTCCAGTCCTCACCTGGAGATCTTTCTGTTTACCTGAGCCAACCCAGGGCAGCCTGGCCAGCAGGCCTCCTTCGCTGCTGATCCTCAGGACCGAGCGAGCTGGCAGCATCCATTCTGCAGGCTTCACTTTGGCGCCAGAAATGCAAATGACACCGTTCTCGGGCCTCCCACCAGGGACCTGAGCATAAGCTCCACCACGCCTCCACCCTCACCACCTGTGCCAAGGCAGGGCCTTTTTTATTTTATTTTCAAATCCGCATCTAAGCTTTTCCCATGATCTCGGGGGATCCTGACATTGCTGCCCCCTTTGGGGACTATCGGCACCTCAGCTGCCTCCAGATTCATTCTGGCTCTTTCTACACAAACCTTTAGGAACACGGCACCTCAGCAAGCAGATGCCGCATCTCACTTGCATTACTAGGCCTTTAAACATCCCCAGAACACCCATCTGGAAGAGCCCATATGTTACAGAGGAGGAAAATATGGAGCAGGACCAGGGCCCCCAGGACTCCTGCGCTTGAAATTAGGACCCAAGTCCATCGTGTTCTTGTTAACTATTTTCTAATCATAAAGACCCCACCAAAACTGAGGCTCTGGTTCCTTTCAGGATATCAAATGACAGGCCAGCAAGACAGCTCAGCGGACCAAGCACCTGCTTAGGCAAGTGCAGGGACTGGGGTTTGATCATTGACACCACATGCCATGCTGGCCCCACGCCCAGGCATGCTGAGCCAGCCACCAAGACCGGGCATGGTGGCACAAGCCTGTAATGCCAGCACTAAGGAGACTGAAAACAGGAGGATCATTATGAGTGTGAGCTGTGGAGTGAGACCCTGTATCAAATACATTTTTTTAAAAAGATCAAAGGACAGGATTTTGGTGACTAAGCTCAGACATTCAACCTTTCTTCCATTATGAAACAATCAAACTATCAAGAAAGAAAGAGGTCAGAGGAAACCCAAAGATTAATTCCCATGATTCTGTAAACAAGGGGGAAAAAGTCTACAATCACCACATTGGCCATGCTAAAACCAGCTAGAGTCAAGGAAGGCCAAGGGTTAGAGCCATGATGACTGTTCATGCACCTATTAGAAGAAAGAGTGATAGCAATCCAAATAGGATAGGGCTGTGTGTTTGTAAACTGCTCAAAGAAAGGGACACGTCCAGTGCCCCCGAGCACAGCTGGGACAGTAATTGTGTTTTATTTCTTATTAACAGATTACAGCATTTGGCAATAATTTTTTAAAGCAGATGGATTGGAATATTTTGGGAAATGCTAAGGGGCTGGTTTGCTGTTGCTTTTTAGAACCTCAAGTTATAAAAATAAGATTTTTGGCTAATATAGTCTTCTTCCAAATTCAGCAGTGTTTATTACAGGCAACAGACAATGCTCTAACTTTCTTATCTAGATTAATCTGTGAGGCAGGAGTTAGCTTTAATTGGAAACAGAAGTTCAAATAATTGCAATCAAGCTTGATGCACTGCCCCTACGCCCCCGAAGTGGGAGCGAACACAAACGACCACATGTGCAGGGTGATGTGGACCCATCATGACTGTGCTGAGCTGTTCCTGAGATGAAAATTCACCATTGCTTTGCTGCGTTGAACCCTGCTCTTGCTGTAGACAACCCACCCCATCTTTCATTTTGTCTATAGGAAGGAGGAGTACATGTTCCCCATAAACGCCTGTGCTGGAATTACATTCAGACAAACTCCTGTCTTCTCACTGTGCCAGGCAAACCCTTGGCCATCCTGTCGAGCACCGGCTCAGGAGGGCAGGAAGGAAACCAAAGCTCTGCAGCCGCCGACTTCGTTCTTCCTCAGCCTGCTCAGGCCCACTGGATCCCAACGGAATCGCCCCCTTGCTTGGCTCTTCCCTTAGCTCAGTCAAGGCCAGCGCTTGCTGAGCCTCTGCTAGCATGCGATCTTCCAAAGAAAAGGCTCTCACTGGCAGTGCAAATGCATAGCCGAAGATCATCTTTCAGACTCAGTCCTAAAAAATCTCTTAGGAGGCTAACACAGTACCTCAGTATAATAATTTTTTTGCGAAACAATCAGACTAGGCTAATGGCTAAGGATTCTCTTCACCATGCCATATACCAGGACAAGCCAGGGATCAAGTATAAATGCCCCACACATTATATCTGTGAGGTTGATAGCCAGGGAAATCATTCTCTCTAAGTTGATTTAATATTTTGGCTTCTGAGATTTGGATAATGGTTTGGAAAGTGGGGCTCCCATTAAGTGGTGTGCTGGACGGCCCTTACAAACCGTCTCTTCTCAGACTTCCAGCCTGAAACAAGGTACAGTGAAAGTATCCATGCTGTGTTGTTGTCCATCAAATAATCCCATCTCCAAAAGCAGTCAAATCTAGTCTGCTTCTGTCTTCTGATAGTCCAAGGTTGACTAGAAAGGGTTGCCTTTTATATGAAGAAATTCTACTCATAAGAAAGAGAAGAAACTCTGAAGAGCAGAAAGGTACAAGATTCTCAGCTCTCAGGGAACCTCCAAAGGCCTCAGAGGGAGCTCCGCTGCTGCAGGTGCCCGGGGTAGGCACCTCATCACTTGGCAACTGTCCACACATTCAGAGAGGAAAGGACAGTGCAGTCCAAACGAACGGTCATTGATGGTTCCGATTCCAGTCAGCCAGAAAGGGTGCACACTGTCATCCTTGGTGGAGAGACCGCGAGGGCAAGAAAACCAGTAAACAAGGAAGGCAAGTGGGACTCGGACTTTGTTTTCGAGCCGAGAGTCCTGCAGAGCTGGACGAGCAGAGAGAGCTACTGAAGTCCCGTGAAGAGGATGATGACGATGGTTTAGGAATGCTACTTCCGGCTTGCCCAGCTCGTTTTCAGGATCTTTAACTTCCTCCCAATCTCTGATAACCAGAAACCCCTCCATTTCCAGGCTCCCTGGATGGGACGGTGGCCCGGCCTTGTGCAGCGACTCCCGCCCCTGCTCCACACGACCCCAGCGGGGCGGGCTGGGCCTCAGAAAGCTCTTCTTAGGGTTCCCAGAGAAATAGTGCGGGGTCAGTTTCAGCCTAGCCTCTGCCTTCAGTAAACTGGAAATTATTTTAACTAAAATGAAGGTGATCTTTGTCCTTAACATTTAGGAAAAACTGCCCTCTAATTTCTTTAAGCTCATCCCTGCGAACCCAGACGTCTCTCCCCAGTGAAGTGGCCTTCTGTCTTCTTCCTCTTTGCCACTGACACGGCACCCTCATCCCCACTCTCTGGGGTGTAATTCCTAACCTTGAAGACTCCAGAACACGTGGCTGAGAGACAAGGACAGGATAAAGGTGCTGCCTTCGGTCACAAGCGCTCCCCGGTCTCTGCGCAGGTCACATTCCAGCCCTGCTGTACCCTGTGAGACCGGCGAGTCCGACAGTCAGCACGTTCACGGCGGCCTCTTCCGACTTCAGTTAGGCGCTTTGGGCTCCAGGGCAGCCCCCTTCCTTGTCTCCGAGGGCACCAAGCACCAGAATGGTGCCGCACGCCTACTACCCTACCTGTTCTATGGCCACAGAGGCATTTGATGGAAAGGAGCTGAATGGTAACAATGCTAGAAAGAGGGATGGACTTCCCAAGCTCAACTTGAAAAGTTAAATTAAAATAATAAGATTGGTACTGGATCCTGAAAATACCAAAAATTGCAACATAAAATCAAAAACAGGAAAGATTCTTTTCCCCATTTCCAGGCAGAATGCCCCGGTGTCTTTATCCCACTTCCTAATGCCTCCGCTTATTACATAAATCCCTAGTTTCCCTCTTAGTCCAGGCTTAGTCTAGGGTCCATTTACTTTGTATCTAAATTGAATTACTGAATCTATAATGACCTCCTTATTCTGTGAGAACAGAGAATGTCAAGTGTCCCCTTCCTCCTCCTAGCTGTTTCTTTCGAGAAGAATGCTTACATGCATTAGGTTAACAGCAGTGAATCCATGCTGTCAGGGCCCTGAGTTCCACAGTGCACACACTACTGTCCACGCCGCCAACCCCCAGGTTTTGGCCACTCTGAATGATCTGGGAAGCAGGGTCCATTCCAGGCCGGTCAACTCAACAAGGATTCCGCTTCACTTGTAAAAAGGTGGCCTCTGACTCCGTTGGATGGGTGGGGTGCAGCCTGAGAATCTGCATTTCGGCAAACCATGGAGGAAGGCGTGTGCACCTGAAGCGCCTCTGCTCCAAGCCTGCCCGCCGCTCCCTCCCCCACTTCTTCACTGGTTGCTAATAACATCGCTTCCACAGCTACAGGCTCCCTAGATGCGTGAGAATGCCAGGCTTGCAGAATCCACAAGACGGGCCTGGGGCTGTGGACTGAGGGAGGAAACGGACAGAAGCTACAGATGTAGAGTGGTGGAAGCCCAGCTCTCGGGGTCCCGAGCACCACACTAAGCCCCGGTGTGGCTTCGCCCTCCGTTCATCCACCTCATCTGCCATCCAGTGTCCACCTTACTTGCACTGTGGCAATTCTTAGAGATAAGACAAGAATGCCTTCTAAAGAGGAGGAGTAAACAGACATGGGTGTCTGTCGCGTTCCATTCCGCCCCTTTCATATGTCTTCAATACTTTCTATCATCTCAAGTCCTCATCCTGAGGAGTTAGTGATCACATTCTTTTAATAGACAACAAGGGGCCGGAAGATGGCTCAGTAGAATAAGCACTTCTCTGGCAAGAGCAAGGGCCTGACTTCAATCCTCAGTTCCACAAAAAAAAAAAAAAAAAAAAGACAATGAACAGCAATTGATTGTGACCAGAAATTGTATTCTGGTACTAAAGAGCATAGGAAAGAGATATTAAAACTTATATTTCCCCCCATAAAACTTTTCTACCTTTTATCTGGTGCATGTGGACATGGTCAAAAATATGGTGAACATTTCAATCTTTTCAAAAATTTATTACAGTTAAAAAGCATATTGTCATGAGCCCACCCCAGAGTATATCACACACAAACACACACACACACACACACACACACGTGTGTGCATGTGCTTCAAACACAATTATGCCATCTGTTGCCATTTTCTGCAACAGTTCTTCCCATACACAAGTGCCTTTTGTTGCACTGCTGTGGCTGCCTTGGCGTCTGGGGTTGTCCAAACCTTCACCATCTGAGGTCATTTCGACTTTGAGGACGAGCCAGAAGGCTGATGGTGTCAGATCTGGTGAGTGAAGCGCGTGAGGACACACCATGAAGTTTTTAAGACCCCCTTTCTGTTGTCCAGCACTGGGCAGTTGCATTCATTTTTGACCACACTTCATATAGACCCTCACGAAAGGATTTCCAGAACTGACACAGATAATAGCAAGAATGCTGGGATAAATATGTTTGAAGCAAACTGGGTGTTCTGAGGGGGACTAATGGCAATGTATCTTTTACTGTAACAATTTTTTAATTTAAACATTCACCATATGGTTTTTCCCATAATTTTATTGAGTCACCATATGTTTTAATCACCCCTTGTATGTATACATGCATATAATTGTGGGTGTACAAATATATTTATAGTTTGGGGGCCAGTGCCGGAGATCAAGCCTAGGGCCGCACCCATTCTAGGCAAGTGCTGTGCCCCTGAGCCACACCCAACCCTGTCACATCATGTACTTAGCAGGCACACATGTGAATTAGCTTACACAGTATCTACACGCACAGCAATATGTGCATGCCACTTACACGGAAAGTGTTACTGGTCAGGACGCAAGATCAAAAAAGTTTAGAAAAAATTGCCCAAGATGACTATCAAATGAGCTAAGTAACCTGCACCCAGACCCTGAAGGTTAAAAATAGAGATTTTAAGGAGAACTGAAATCTTATAGAGAGACTTTATTAGTGAAAAATAGCTTGAACCAGAGGACTAGGACTGCAGTCTAAAAACAGCCCAGCCCTGCCAACTTCCTACGACTAATGTTAACATAAGGCTTTAAGACAAAGGTTGCTATAAAGGCCAGTGCATGCGACACCGGGTCTGATTTTATTAGTGCTGAATGCCTTGTTTTTAAAAGAAAGGGATTAAATCATCTGGAACGCTCACGTGGAGCAGGACACAGTCTAGGAAGCTCAAGTGCCGCTCTCCACACAAGGGCCCAACTAACATGCTCCACGCTGCCAGCTATTGGCACTCGCTCTGGAACAAGCAGGACGCTTTTAGAAACTGGCACATCAGCAGAAGGTGTGGGTGAGCGCGTGGGGTCTCGCCTCATACAATGCAGCTAAAATGTCTCCAAAACCAACTTCAGGGTCCAGGAAAGGAAATTTGTTCACAAACCCTTCAGATGAGAGTGAAGTCTTCCAATAAAACAAACTATGTAAAAATCAAGCACTATTATCTTACTATACAGAATTATTCAAAGAAACTATTTTAAAATACAGCATTGTGGTCTGGGGTGCAGCAGGGCTACAGCACACGCCTTGTACGTGCACAAGGTCCTGGGTTCCATTCCCACAAGTACATACATACATGCATACATACAACATGGCTCTTACACTAGTGACCTTGGTTACTGCCAACCGCATTCATAATAAATAAAGGACGTGGCCTCACTAAGCGTTTGATGAAGCATTAGAAGGGCTTTCAGGTAAAAAGGAGATGACTGTGTGTTCACACGGACCACAAGGAGGAACACAGCACGGAAGCGCACACCAGCCCGCAGTGAGAAAGGCTTGGATCTTGGCAGAAGTAGAAAGAAAGGTGGTGCGCACGCTAAGTCAGAAGTTAAAAGAAATCAATAGATGAGAGCACATACTGTACTCTGAAAATAATGATCTTTCCATACCAGAAAAAGAAAGACTTCCCAAACCTCTCTTCCCATTCATTTGAATAGCAGCCCACAAAAATCTCCCTAAAGGTCAGGGCAATTTACACAGACATCTGTTTCGTAACTTCTCCTAATAGGGCTGCAGATGTGCATACAAGGCACAGCATGTCATGCTACAGTTGACAAGGGGGACAGTACCTGTCCTGTCTCTCTGACTGTTCACATCCTAAGGATGTAGGATCAAGGTACAACGTAGGGTCTACAAGGTCAACTGCAACAGGGAGCTCTGTGGGGAAAACATTTGCTAGGCTTTCTGATTCTTCCCTCAAGCGTACGAGACTGAGCAAATTAATTTTTCTAATATTCAGTCTCTTAAATTAGCAACCTGTTCTTTCAGATATAGGCAAGAAGATACAGTGTGTGTCACACTCCCGCGCCCTGTCTCCCACCCTGTGGGCCCCAAGAGGGGTCTGATCACAGATGCACGCTGCAGCGTGCACCCTTCCTTGCAGGGCTCACGGTCTCTTTCCTCTGAGACGCTCTGGAGGTGCAGGATGTCACTGGCCCTTGTGTGACAGAGGAGTTGCTCCTTCTTGCCAGGGGCAAAGCGGAGCCGTCCAATCTGGCCAGCCCCTGGACCCACTCACCTTTTGTGCTGGAATTCTCTAGCCTCAAATAACAGGAGGGGTAGAGAGAGAGGAAGAGGGAAAAAGATGGATAGAGAAGAGGAAGACAGAAAGAAGAGGGGAATGAGAGGACTGGAGGGAAAGAAAGGCGGCTCATGAACTGGGGAGTCTCGGGGAGGCTCCAGCCTCTGAAGCTCGGGTGGAGCAGGACAGCTCACCAGAACTCCACCTCCTTTCTCCACCTTCCCACTGCTTTCCTCTGGGAGACCTGCACATTCTAACACATCTTCCAGCAGCTGCAGGCTTGCACCTTCCTGGCTTTAAGTCCAGTGAAAAGAGCATCACTTTCTAAAGAATGACAATCAAATGTCCAGAACCAAAACTCACCAGCCTTCACAGGCCCTTGTGGGCAACCGGCCCATGTGCGAGCCCACTGCTCTGGGCTGAGAGGGAGCACTCCCCCAGGGGCACAGGCTGGGTGGCAGGCCACTCCTGACATAGGGTGAGTGTAAGGATGAGGAAGGAAGAGCCCTTGGCAGCCCACAGCAGACCAGAGGCCCCTCGTGGTCTGCCCTGTCTTCGTGGGTCTCCTGCACACAGGGACCCCATCCAGAGTAGAGGATAACTAGAGTCCAATGAGCTCCTGTTCTCTTCTGACTCCCTCACTTCAGCAAGCTGCATAGTTGCTCTGCATCTTAAGTTTCCTCATCAAAAAGCAAAAAAAGTCAGGTGACAAGAGTCCAAGTAAATCAAATACCAGGATGAAAACTGATCTGAGGTGTGCAAAGTGCCACAAACGGCACCTGGTGCAAGCTATCCGTGTCAGGTGCTGGCACCCGACGGCTGGCTCTCAGCTCACAAGCACTCCTTGCCCTGCTCCATCTGAAAGCTTCCGATGCAAATCACGGCAGAACACAACTCACGAGCACACGCAGGCACGGGCGAACACAACAGCAGGCTGCCTGTCCGGGCCACAGCCCTGGTCACGGTCTCCCCGCTGACACAGGAAGAGCCTGTGCGCTGCCCCCCTACCCACTGGGCTGTTCAGGCAGATCTTTTCGCAAGTCCATTGTGAAAAACATCAGATAACCAATATCAAGTATGTTTTATTTTAATGCACAAAACACTAAACTCCTACAGATCTAAAATCGCAGTGGCTCACCTACCTTTGATCCAAAGCACGCATTCATTTTCCATCATGTCTATTACTTCATTTAATTACTGATCATCAAATGAAGAGCAGAGCCTAAAATTAGGACAAAGGTGTCTCAGTTACTCTGCTCTCATTGCTGGGACAAATACCCAACACCCAAAAGTGAAGGAAGGAAAGGCTGATTTAGCTCACAGTTACTGGAGGTTTCAGTCCATACTCCAAGGCAGCTGGCTGGCGCCAAGGCAGAGCGGCACAGGGCAGAGGGCAGCCGTTCATGGCAGGGGCAAAGAGCAGCGAGAGCAAAAGGGAGTAGCAGCAGCAACAACGGCAACAGAGAGCAAGTCTGTCTCCCTCCTGTTGCATTCAGGCTATCTGCCCCAGACTCCTGTAGCACTCCTGCCCATAATCCCAGTGGATCATGAGTTAATCTCAAGCTCTAGAAGTCTACCCCATGACTGCACGAGGCTTCGGGGGGGACAGTTAGACACAAACCATAACAACTGGACAGCACAATTATGAAGTGGAAAAACTTGAGTTTTTCCTCTGAAAGGGAGGGGCGTCTAGATTAAATGTTTCCTCACCACAGAAAAACAAAAGCTAACTGAAAAATTGCAAAGGAAACATGAGCCATATTTAAGATATAGAAATTATAATAAATATTTTTCTAACAGTTGTCTAATAAGAATTTTGTTCAATTCATCAAATTGCTGCCATTAAAAAAATCAAACCCAAGCTAAATTTATTCAAGTTAGAAATCAATAGGCCATTCATGTGAAGTAAGAAATGAGGGGATTTTTATCATTTTGAAATGGAAGAGAAGGTTTTCCAGGTAGTTCTCCGATTTCAAAGAAGAGCTCTAAATGGGAAGCCTGAGACATTTGCCCTCAAAATCCCTTCAAATGTCACAGAGGATTTCATAATTCATAGTGCTGTAATTCAATATAAAATCTACACCTTTCGCTCTTTTCAAACGCTTGCTCAAAACTATGAGAGTGCCCCGCCCATCTTTAAATGAAATCCGGAGAAAGCTGACAACAGCACCGCAAGCTCCCACGGGGAATGCACGGCCCGGAGCCAGGGGCACACGAGCATCTGACCTGCAGAAGCTGACCCTTGCAGAAGACACGGTCCCACAGGCGAAACAAGTCCCCAGTGAGACTCTGATGCCGCCCAGAAGGCATGGAGACAAAAGGAAATTAACAGGAGACATGGGAATAACCCAGGGCCCGGAGCAACATCAGGCGAACAGGAAACCCGACCCAGCCTCTGATTTACTGGGGATACCGGACAGAAGGACAGCATCCGACCCAGCCCCCATCTGTTAGCTCTCAGCAGTTCTAGTGACCACAAGTGCATCCCCACAGGGCATCCCGGCAGCTCAGTAACCCAGGCGCCTGGCAGTTACTGTCTTCGTGTGGGCCTGTGAAGAAATTTTGATTATTCTGTTGCTTGTACCCACAACCTGAATGGATAAAGATGTGTCATCAGCACTGTTGGTTGGAGCTGTACTCTTAACAGTCACTTTTTCCTCCATCACCATAAACATTTTACTATGGATCAGCATCAGAAAAATGTATGCCCAAGAGTCAGAGGAAAGCACAACTGTCCCAAGGCTGTGCCTGAGGACAGCTCAGAAGCTGCCTGGCCTCCACCTCCTCAGGCCATGTTCCCACACGAGAGCTCAACTACGGCCATCTGTAAGACCAGCCAGGCCTCCGTGGGACAAAGACAACCGGAAGGCGCATCCTCCAAGGACTGAAGGCCACAGGGCTCCATCTCGGGAGAAGGGATCAGCAGGCCTCTCTTAGTGACAAGCAGTGCGGCCAGGTTAAGGCCAAGGACAGGACCCTGCCCAGCACTGGCTGCTGCAGAGGAGCATCGCTCTCCAAACCTGGGGCGGAGCAGCCTCCTCCTCTTCCTGAGTGGACTGAGCCGTCAGCCAAGCCCTGCGCCCTGGGCCCTGGGGCGAGCCAGCAGAGCTGGGCCTCTCCCATCACTTGGCGGGGTCTCCACCAAAAGCCCCTCTCTTCCTAAAACTTTCTTATCCAAACCCCCCAGAAGTACTGCCAACAGCTGGCCTAACACTCTGCACTTCCTAAAGGGGTCACAAACAAAACAGAGCGGGCATCTATGCTGGTGTGTGCTGCTACAGTCCTCAGTTTCCCAGGACTCAGGCACTCTGTCCTCTCCCTCCACCTATAAGTGCTCCACAGTCCTTATTTCTATAAACAGAAGCTGCCCCCAGGTGTGGTCTCTGACCCTCACTCCCGGCCCCGCCTGTTCTTTTCCATCTGCCCTGTCTTTTCCTCCCTCCTGGCATCCATGGTCTCCCTGCTTCAGCTCACCCTAAAACTATTCCTGATCTGCCCTAATTGCAGCCCTACTTTGCAGTTATCTATGTTTGGAAATATTTCAAGAGCTCTCTACTGCCTACCGAATTAAATACCCTGACCTAGGGGACATTTGAGATCTTTTGTACCGTGACCCCAAATGTTCTTCTCACCGCACCTACCATAACTCCTCCAAAAATATGTTTTCCAACCTCTACATTCCTCTTCTCCAGCTAGGTCCGCATCTCACCACAGGCCTCCTGCACCCCTCCCCATAGCAGAGGTGTCAGATGAAATAAATGTCTTCCAAGGCCAGCAATCACCTGAGCTCTGGGGGTCCCTCTAGCGCAGCTCTCCCAGCTTCCCCAATCCAAGATTCCCTTCCCCTTTCCCCTGCCCGCCACCCCTGCAGTGCTTTATACTTTCCTATCTTTATATACTTAAGTTTGTGTTCACTTAGCCACTGTAAGGGAAAACGTTAGGATTTCTCCGCATGTGGGGGCCCTGATTTCCACTGGGGAACCCACCCACTGCCCTCCTCCCAATTCTTAGCCCCCAAGGCCTGCCTGGCAGAGCAAGGACCCAGCCTCAGGCAGTGGGCACGTTCCCGCCCCTACGCCCGCGATGCGTTCGGGGATGTGCGAGCTGTACAAATGGAGCCAGCACGGCCCCCACCCATCTGGGTCACAGCTCAGCCTCTGCCTCCCCTTCAGGGACCGGGAGAGTTGCGGGCAGGCAGGGAGGGAAGCTGGAAGCCAGGCACAGAGCTGGAGCGGGGAGACAGGGGACTGCGTGCAGCCACGCAAAACCTGCTCCAGTCCCTGGGGTTTCTGTCACGTGAGTAAAACACACGTGTGTTTCTTCGCACGTTTGAGGGCCCTTACAACCACAGAGCTCTGCCTGCGTGTGACACCTTTCCTGCCTTCTCCTGGGCGCCTGAGCATCACTTACGACTTCCGCTCCACTCCCCTCTTCTCAGCGCACGGGTCCCTTACACTGCAGACCTGGACACCCATGCACTGTACTCATGTGCATTCCAGAAATACTTCTGATATGAATTTGAGAACAGACATTTGGGAGGAAACGCAGGACTTTGGTCTTTTGCAGTCTCTGTAGTCACCGCTTTACAGTCAGCAGACACCAAGGAGTTTTGTTTTTGTTTTTGTTTTGTATTTAGTACAGGGTCTACAGGGTCTCACTCCGTAGGTCGGTCTCGTAGTGATTCTCCTGTTTTCAGCCTCCCAGGTGCTGGGATTACAGGAGCACGCCACCATGCCCAGTCTCATCGCCCTCTCAGCGCCCCCCAGGGGGGCAGCACCGGCCCTGCACGCCAGGGATTGAAACTCGGCTGCTGCGCTCTGCCTAAGCAGGCGCTTTAGAGGTTCTGCTGAGCACATAACAAAAAAAGCCTCGGCTGCAGAACTGAACTCTCCGGTGAAACCCTCCCTGCGGTCAAGACCACCACAGGGCCAGCGGCGGGCGGGAGAGCAGGTGCTTGGCAACAAATGTTATAAGATGCTGAAGACCACCAACTTGCTTCTCATTCTGCAATGAGGCAGACTATCCTAGTCCTCACTTGGCATCCCTGCCCCTTCCACGTGCTCGTTCATTCCCTCCCATTGGGAAGCCCTAGGCGCACCAGGAGCTGCCGAGAGGGTGCAGGTGGGCCGGTTACACCCCACGGCTCGGCTCGCTGCCCGAGCACATGCTCAAGGCGAGAGCACAGACCTGCGCCACGGCCTCGGCGCCCTGCCTGGGGCGCATGCACGCGGCAGGAGCCACGACAGACCGTCTCCCAGGAGCAGGCACCCCACCACACAGGGTGTGTCTTCAAAGGCGGGCTTTCCTAAGGCAGGTACACAGAGGGGCACAGGGGCACCAAAATGCCAATTCTTTATTTACCACTTTAAAAACTATCATAGGACTTATAAAAGCCAAGCTGTTGAAACTGTACTTCCTATTTGATTTGAAACTGTCTCATTGCTATCTGTTTATCAATAAAACTTTGAAGAAAAAAAAAAAAAGGCCAAGCTGAACCTGATCCCCACCTGCTATCACATAGCTACGTCACAAGGAAGGTTGTTTTGGTGTATGCAAAAGAAAGAGAGATTCAGAGTCCCTTAGAAACGTTCCTCGGCTGCGACAGCTCAGGCGCCATCTCCGCTCCTGCGCGGATCCGCAGGTAACGCCGGCGTCCCCTCCCGGGGAGCAAGCGGGCTGCGCAGCGCCAATCCCCTCCTCCTCTCCACGCTGCCGCCCTCGCTCTAGGGTGGGCTACACCAACTGCGGGGCTCAGTCCAAACTTAAATGTGAGATTTCTTGTTCAGAAAGTGGGATAGTGCCCGTCAGAGTACCGAGACAGAGTAAATGTCTTTATGCTTTAGTTCACCGGTACTTAGGCTTGTCCCAGTTTCACGGATTTCCACTCTGATCTTTGCTTCCTTCCCGAGCCTAGCTTCGGGCACCGGCTGCTCTTGGACCTTGGGGGGGCACTGCTAGGTTATGCAACTGGCTTCTCTCTATTTTTGTGATGCACAAGACAAACTGGACATTGACATACTCTAGGAACTAGTAACGCGCCACCTTTAACCCTGGGAAAGAAATCTCCAGTAACAGTAGAGAACTTAAGACAAACCAAATACTAACATACGGCAGCTATCTTATCTAGTAATTATACCTCCCTCCACTAATGATAGAGTTCAACTGTGGAAACAGACATTTAACTAGCTAAAGATTAAATTAACCTTTAAATTAATTAAAGGTTAATGATTATACCTTTAAAGATATAGACGATTAGGAATGGAGAACGCAAAAAAAAATTTTTTTTGAAAAATGTGAGATGAGAAGGAAGAGAGAAAAGTGGGACAAGCCATGCTATTATGGAGGAGAAAGGCTTTTGTAGAATTAAAGGTAACAGAAAAAATGAAAACTACAAGGGGAGAAAAAAATTATAAATAGTATATATAATAAAAATAGAAAAACACAAACAAGGAGTAAAAAAAGGAAAGAAAAGAGTCTAAAATCAGAAAAACAAGTGCTGAGTGGTTCTCTTCTAGGATCCACAGATCTGGATGTCAGCAAGGCCCCGCTTCTCCCTCCAGACAGCCTGTGGTTTGTGACCCCCTTCCAGAGCCCCATGGTTACCCCGGACTGTGGCAATGTCCACGCCGAGACACGTCCTTGCTCACATCAGTAGACAGGGAAGGCAATTAGACCTCACATCTGTGCTAGATGTAGGCAGCAGGGAAGGGCTCAAGGACTAATGCCACAGGCACCTTCAGACTCAACTGTTTCTGAATGCAGCTCCAGCCAGGCCTGGCTTCTCACCATGGAGTGTGAGACCTGCGTCCTTCCCAGCCTGAGTTTAAGCTTTAATCAGAGCATCTGTTTCTACCCTGTTTCCCGTCCGCAGCTGTCTGCTACGGCTGTCTCTCACCCAGTCCCTGTGAGGAGGTGACACTGGAAGTCCTCAAGTGACGTTGTTAGCGTCATTGTTGTGAGTCCTAGCCTAAAATAATGAAGCCCTTCCTGAGATGGTGCCTAATGAATCACCCTCTTGTGGGATGGTGGTCACCCCTCTCTGACTATCTGTTGTGCGGAAGTACTTCCCTTGGGAGTTTTTGCTGTTTTTGTAGTTCACAAAGGCAGTGGTCCTCACTGCTGTTTCTCCCTGGATTTCACCGCTATGGACTTTTATCTTGCTTCTCGGGAGCCCATAGTTTCCCATCCAGCAAGTTGCAAGAGTCAGGGAAAGTATCTAAATTGTTTTATTTTCTCTGTGTTGTGAACCTCTTTCCAACTTTCTATAGTTTCTAATTTTTCCTGTCAGTTCCTTTCCAATTCACAGCAATCTGTTTCACATTTTTTTTCTTGGACAACTTGTTATTTTCCAGTGTCTGAATTCCAAACCTCAGGCTGAATTTTGCCACCAACCACCACTCCACCATTTTCTTTCTCAATTTTTGCTCCTGATTTTCAAGGCAGAGCTCGCTAAAAGCTCCTAATGGTACTCATGCCCCTGCCTTCAACATTAGACTGCCTTGAAATTTCTTCTGCCATATGAATTAGTCTGCCTTCTTAATATTTTCCCATGAATTCTTGGGACAGGAGAAGAATACAGACAAACTTTCTACCAGAGCACAACATACATGGCCTGGTGCCCAACTGCCAATGGAGACCTTGTTCCCAACTCAAACCTCTTATACCTGGTCTTCACCATCTCACTTTCTATCAGCATTGTCATCACCTACACTGATCAGAATCTCCTATCAAATTCAGCTTACAGAAGTCTAGGGCTGCTTGTCTGGCCAACATCTCAAAGCCTTTCCAAACTCCCATGAACAACCCCTGAACCTTCTGAACCACATAGTCAGATATAGTCACAGCAATGACCCCACTTCCAGTACCAAAGTCTGTCTTAGTTACCTTCTCATTGCTAAGACATAATACCTGACATCCACCACTGTAAGGATGAAAGGCCTATTTAGGGTCACAGTTTTAAAGGTTTCAGTCCATAACTGACTGGCTTCAAAGCACATCAGCATGGCAGAGAAGAACTGTAAGAGAGAGAGTTCATGGAGTGGTAGCAAAAGAAATTAAGGATGAAGGAGAGAAATTAAAACCTCCAGACTATGCCCTCAGCGACTCACTACCTCTGACCAGGATTCACCTCCAAAGTCATATTTAGCCATAAATTCATCAGCTGACTGATCCACTGATGAATATCACAACCCCATGAATCAATCACTCTTGAAGCCCCACCTATGAAAGCATGAGATCTGGAGGGACTTCTAGGTACAGGCTCTAACAATGGCTCACCATGGTCCAAAAACAGTGAAGAACATCAGAAATAATCATACAATTTAAACTGCAAATGATCTTAAGTGGTGAGGTGAGCACGGATGCAGTCCTGCCCTCCCCTGCCCAGGACATGAGGCACCACTTTCGGCAGCACTTCCGCACTGTGTGTGCTACCTGCCCACGAGTCACTGAGGCGCCATCTCAGTAAGCAAGCCAAGCTCTAGGCCTAAAACACCTGTCCTCATGTACCTCTTAATTTATTGAACAATGGCCCCCAAGCACAAGAGTACTGATACTGGCAGATAGGATATGTCAAAGGGAAGCTGTGAGATATTTATTTTAAGTAAAAAGTTAAGAGTTCATCACTGGTGTGTATGTGTAGGAAAAACACAGGATTCAGAATAATCTAGTTTCAGTGCAGATCTTGGAATGTATTTCACATATAAGGGAAGGTTTCCATATAAAATTTTTCCTCTCGCTCTCTCCTCTCCCCTTCTCTCCTCCCCTCTCCTCTCCTCTCCCCTCTTCTCTTCTCTCCTGTCCTCTCCCCTCCCCTCCTCTTCTTCTTTCTCTCTCTTTTTCTCTCTCTCTCCCCCAAAGAGAATCTTTTTTTTTACAGAAAGCCCTTGACTCACAAATGAGTTCCACTGTAGAAGAACAATTGTAAATCTATTCATTCGTAAGTCCAGTAAAGTGAGTCTGATGCACCTTAACACAAACAATGTAAAGCATAAAAAAAAAAAAAAACCCACATCACCACTGCTTTTCTTCTTGCTTCTGGACATTGCAGACGCTGAGTGAGCACTGCACTACTGAACACTATCACACTGTACACTAAGCACACAGCAGCACAACTGTGACAATGTACAGCAGACACATGAGCTACTTTTGCAATTTACTTAATGCAAGCTCCATATTCCATGACTTGACTAGTGTGTGGCCCACCTGCTACTAGACTGACAGGATCCAGGCAACCACCCAAACTACCCACAATGGACAGGCAGTGCTAGGGATTGCACCCTCTGCTGGAACACCCTCCATACCTGGATGAGGAGGGCTTCCTGCTAAAAGCAACATGGTGCCCACTCAGAGAAGTGACAAATCACCACCACAGCCATACTGATGTGCCACAGGTCTGCATATCCAACTGCAACTCTCCCAACACAGAGACTCCTACTAGGAACAGAGGGTAACAGTGGTTGCTCCATAGTGCAGACAGAGGGGGCCAAGATGGACAAGGGTACCAGGGTTCAGTGAAGCCAACTGCCAAGCATCTATCCTGGGGAGGCCAGGGATGTAAAGAGGCAGAGTTCCTTGTTCCTGCCACATGTTCCATTCTCCTGTTAGACTTCATATGCAAAATTACAAATCCATGCAGCAATGAACCCCAAGCGCCCTCCTGAGTAGGGTGCCCTCGGGGATCAATAGCCTCACACTAAGAGCCAGTCCTGGGTGGTGGTTGTGGTGGTGGTGTTTGTTTTAGGTAAAATATACCTGGAGACCAAGATATTTAGTAAAGTTAAGGAATGCCTAACATTTTAGATGTATACCGTAGTTAGGACAAAGAGGCAGTACAGTGTGCTGCTTGGGCGCTGAGCTCTGGGATCATGCGCCATGTCGCTGGAGACCAGGCAGCCAAGGCTTGGGTAAGTCCCAACAGCTGCATGTCCTTGCTCTAACGTGGACAATAGTAACAGCTGCTCCTTCTCTAAACTGTGGAGCGCCACAGGAGAACGCGCTGAGCACCCTATCTCCGCTGCCTATCCAGGGCACATCCCAAGCAGGGGAAGGAGGGCTGCTCAAAACCTTGCTGTTGGTTCCACTCAGCACAGCCAAGCTCCTTATCAGAACTCGGTTCTCCTTATGGCTTCCATGAACTATTCCCTCATGATGTAACCAAGACTTAGCTTTTCCTTTAGAATTTGCAAAACGTGAGCTGGCTCTGAGCTGCTCAGATGGCTTATGCCAGCCCGGCTCTGAGGCCGCCTCACGCACCCTGGGGCACTGGACCTCCGCTGGCAGGAGTCAGCCACTCGCGTCCTCACTCCCTCCTCACACTCTCGCCCTGTTCCCTACCTGGTCCTCACTCCCAGCTCCACCAGTGCCTGCTCCCATTCCACAGTTTCGCTTCTTCCGGGGCTAACGCAGAACTCATGGGCTGCTTGCAGGTTACAGGGGTCCTCCCATGTCTTAAGCTTCTCCCCTCTGCAGCCACCCTGGGTGCTCTCTCCATGTCAGGGGTGGGAGGGGCAGGCCCAGCAGACACTGAGGACCAAGGACAGCCCCATGGCTCTGTGACTCCTCCAAGGCCACTTCCTGGCGCTGCGCACAATTAGGGCTTGCAAAACTGCTTGCTGGATTTTCTTACACGTCAGAGCCATGAGTGTGTGGTCTGGAGAAAGCAAAGCACAAGGACTGACTTGGGAACACTCACATAGAGAGGGTGACAGTATTCTGAAACAGGTTCCCCTCCAAGCAGAGCTGCTAGTCCTGCCTCTGTTCTCAGGAACAGCCTGGCTTGCTACTAACTGGGCAGCATCTTAGCTAAATGGCTCGAGTTCTCCGGCCCCCAAATATTACTCTCTAATGGGAGGCCCCACTTCACAACTGCAAGACCCTTCCAGCCCTACAGGTACAATTTAAATCCGAGATAAAACCGCCAGATGCCAAATGGCACGCCATATCCAAGGCAACAGGCCTCAGTTGCTGACACTGTTTCCACAATAACCATTATTCAAAAATGCCTCATGACTACTAAATCGGGCTCTCCAATGACTAACACTACTCTCAATCATAATATTATTATAGCACAAATTTGAGGTGCCTTCCAGGCATTTAAATTGTATTTGCAACAGCCATCGAGTATTATGATCCAATATCTAGCGAAATAACAGTAATAGAGTTAATCTTAATCATGTGTTAGCATGGGGTCTAACACATTGTCAAAGGCTATAATTCTTTACTCTAGCACAGTTGTGGCCAATCCAGTTCCTGTTGAATTCATTCATTTAATTAGGAGTTCTGCGATAGATAATACCTTGTTCAGGCTTCAGAAACTGTGACATACTGTGAGACGACCTCAGCTAAACTGCAACACACTTTTAGTTCCTGTCCTGGGAGCCCAGGACAATATAACCAGCATGACACAGGAAGGCAAACACCGGTTAGGAGCCCCAGCAGAACTCTGCCCTGACTGCACAAAAGGCCAAAGAGTACTCTCGGAAGGAAATCAACCTTGAACATCATCATTTCTCCCCACAACCATAGAAAGACCGCACCAGAAATGGGGAAAGACGGCCACTGGGAAGCAGCGTCCAGGCGACGGAGACTGACTCACAGCCTCGGTTTTTGTTCAAGCTCTTGGTACCAGGAAACTGGCAGTCATCATGGAAACTTAATCTGGGTGGCCAGGCTCACGGACCAGCTTTGCACTGCGGAGGTTCAGCCTCAAGCAAGCCCCCAGCCCCACCCCCGCTTTCTCAGCCCCAGCTTCTGTGTGGCTGACACAACGATCCTGGAGGGCTGTGAATCCGTCTACGATCTATGGCATCCCTTCCCTGTCAGAGCTAACCATTCCTACTGGAAAGATCCTTCGTCTCTGCCCTCACACTGACCTCTCTGGTGTGGCTGAATTTCACAAATACCTGACTGACCATCCCACTCCATCTCTTCAAGCTCTCCTGTCAAGTCACTTCATGGCGGCTCCAGGGCGCCCCTCCTGTGGCACCACCACTTTGCCACAGGCATCTCCTAGATACCCCAGTTTTACCCCATTTCAAACAAGCTGCTACATGTGACTTTTTCAAAAACAGAAGGCCTTGTGAGTTAGCACTCTCCAGGTACAGCACGCCAAGGTCAGTCACCAAAGCCCACTTTCCTCATAGACTGCCCGCCGTCAGCTCAGCCTGGCAGTCAGGTCCCTCAGTCGCAGCTCCTGACACACTTCTTGGTACCAACCAATGCACAGAAGGTACATTCAATATATACATGTATTGAGCTGAATTATATGAGTCTCACAACAACCTACAAAGAAACTGAAATTTAGGTAAGTGGCAGGGGAGGGTTGGCCTGATTGCACTATTCACAAAGACTGGAAAGAAGCCAGCTGTCTGCCTAGGAACGAAGCTTTGTTCACTACAACCTGAAGTCACAGAACTGGCTGCTGTTGCCCCAGCATTCTCCTGCACCCCCATTCCCCGCCAAGGTCACACACGTACTGACAGCTCCCTCCTTGCTTCCTGCCACCAGCGTGACTCTACCTGCTTCATAGGTGACAACCCCTTTTACCTTCACAGCTCTATGAGCCATGACTTTTCCCTTTTGATAAATAACAAACCTGAAAACTGAAAGGGCTGCAGACACTTCAGGCCGCTTAGCCAGTGAGGGCTGTGTCAGGATTTAAATCCTGGAAGTCAGAGCCAGAGCACCTTGCGCAAACTGTCTCCACCTCACACCCACTGCCATGCTTTCCCACACCTCAGCTACACACCAGAAGTCCCCCTGACAACTGGAAAATGTGAACAACAAGCGTTAAGTCCCACATCTCTACTTCACTCATCCACAATTATCAAAATACTAAATATCAAGACAATTTCATGGGCTTTTTTTAAAAAAAAATTTTTTTTTTGGTTTATGCTGCACAATCCTTTGAAGTAAAAACCATTTTTTGAAAGTTTAAGTCTGAGCATGTAAATAATAACAAACATTGGGGCCAGGGAGACTGCTCAGTGGAATAAGTGCTTGCCTGGCAAGCACAAGGTCCTGAGTTCGATCCCTGATACCACCTAAAAATAATAAAAAACATTTATTTCCTTCATTTCTCCTACAAACGTTAAAAAGAATGGAGCTGGGTGACGTTTCACTACTTCAGGCCTCGGCATGACAAAGGACAACTTTGTGACTTGCGCCTCTTTGCTGCTCAGCATTCAGCAATGTTTGTCGAGCAAGAAGGGGTAGAGATTCATGGGTCAGTACACCTGTTTGGACAAGATATTTTAAGATGCATTCACTTTAATACAAAATAAATAGGGCAAACTATTCAGGACCCCTCCTATCTCTCAGGAGCTATCCCTATTCCCCATTCCATTTCCCAATAAATTTTCTTACTCTTAAAAAAAAAAATTAAACATGCATGTGCTTTTTTGCTGTAATTTAAACCTCATCTTAAATTCTTAGATGCTACTGATTTTAATTGGAACCATTTTCTTACAGGTATGTTATTTATTTTAGAAAGGTAAAACCAGGGAAAAGACCCCCGGTTGCAAAGCAGGGCAGGTTCAGACTCCAGGCCCGTCAGCGCCGCGCTGAGCACCAGCACTGCCAGGTCTCCATGGACACCGATTTCCCCATTTATAGAAACAACACTCACTCTTCCCGGGCTGTACGTTTAATCCCATGGGCACCTTTACAGGTGGTAGTCCATTTAACACAGGTGGCATCTTCCCAGCTGGCATTATCTTGATAACACTGGAGATGAAGAGCTGATGAGAAGATTGGAGCGATTTCGTTGTCAGCTAGAATCATCCAGTTAAGAGGAAGTTTATATCACAGTTTTTGGACACACTGTCAAACCAAAATACGTAAGTAAGAGGTTTATTTATGCCAATGGCATCATTTTGTGACTCATACCAAATATTTTCATTTTATTGTGGTCCCAAGTACAGCTGTGACTACAGAGCACAAAGGATGACCTGAGGAGCACTGAGCTCATTTTCTTTGGTTCAGCATTACTTCCTTCGTAAATCCCGAGCTAGGGAAGTTTACAGTGTATCTTTAGCCTGGTTATGTAACCTTCCCAGTTTAATGAACCTCATTTTGATCCTAACCTAAAAATATATTGATCATCTGTGATGGTTAATTTCATGTGTCAACTCGGCTGGGCTGAGAAGCTGGCAAGACACTATTTCTGGAAGTCCCCACGAGGGTTTTCTGGAAAGACTGGCATTTGATGTGGGTGGGCATCGCCCAGTCTGTCGAGGGCTCGGACAGGATGAAAAGGCAAAGGCAGGAGGCGTTCTCTGCTCCCCGAGTGGGACCTCCCCGCCTCCTCCCTTCAGACATCACTGCCCCCCACCCCATCTTTGGTCTGAGATTCACGCTGAACCCCACTGCCGTCCTTGTCTGTACGGCTCAGGGACGGCAGATGACCGGACCTCACCCTCCACAGTCTCGTGAGCGAAAGCCATAGAATAAATCTACCGCTGCACATCCACACTTGCCATCCTTGGGCTGTCCTGGGCAGAGGCGCTCTGCCCACAGAAGCATCTAGAATGACGGAGCCCTTCTCAGCTACTTCAGGTGCTTGGCGATGATGGAATAGAGCATTCACAAAGCAGCTTACAAAGCGACGCATTTTTTGTGACCCAAAAACCCTGGCATATGTCCCAAACTCCTCCTTTACTCATGTAAGTAACTTCCACCTTTTTCAGGAAATGAAGACAGATAAAAAAAATTCAGTCATATGTCCCATCTTGCATAACTATATCTGTTAATCTGAGCAACAGATTTGATGATAAAGATAGAAAATACATCATTCATTGTTAATCAGCTCTTCTTGTTTCAAAAATCTGTAATATATGTATTGTTGTATATGACCCTGTTTCTGTATTTGTTTTTGTTTTTCTTGCTTTTGTTTTTACTCTTCAAAATAAAAGAAAATTGTAATAAAAAATAAAAATAAATAAAAATTTAAAAAAGAAGAAAAACTTTTGCACTCTCAAAAGAAAATTCCTAAGTCAGGAGAATAAGACACTGTTTACACAGTATTAATTAAAACGCCTGTCGCTCTGTGCACTGTGGGCCTACTTCACAACTACCTTACTGTGCACTGAACACTACTTAAGAGGCCTCTAAGGGTAAAAGCACCGCTCACTGCATCCATGTCTGAGGATTCTAATCCGAAGCTACCGATCTTAGGGAGTTCTTATTCAGCACTTTTTTTTCCTCCAAGCTTTCTGTACTTTTCATTTTAATATAATACAAACATTTAGTAATAAAGAAAATTATTAGGTTGCACTGTTCTTATTCCTATACAAAGAAATAAAAAACATTCCATAACAAAACAGAGAAAAACAATAGTTAATATGCTGGGTATCATAATCATAAAAGACAGCCAACAGGTTACTAAGAGTACAAGTCATTAGACAAGAAGACTCTACAAAGAGGAAACCAACAGCACAAGACCTTCTTTTTGATGAACTAAGAGAACAACATAAAAGTAAAACAAATTAACAAATGTTTAAAATGGTTTTAGGGGCCGGAGAGATGGCTCAGTAGAATAAGCACTTGGTTGGCAAGTGCAAGGACATGAGTTCAATCCCTGGTTCCGCAAAAAAACAAAACAAAACAAAAAATAAAATGGTTTTAGAACAACACAATAGGGAATTTGGGGGATTATTTGAACTTCTCCCTAATA
>NW_004524601.1:4183598-4190367 GCF_000260255.1 Octodon degus | reverse complement strand
TAAAAGAGATTCTCATATAAAAGAAATCACGCACTATTTGAGCCTGTATGTTTGACTTATTTCACGGAACACTGTTTTCTCAAGTTATATCCACTGGCCTACGCATTCCTTGAGTTCATCTTTCTTTATGGCGGAGTAGTAGACACAGCCAACAAGTGGGCAACTGAAATGATAGACACTCCTCAGGAGACACACAAATGGCCACTAAATGCACCAAACAATGTTCGGCACCGCTGGCCACCAGGAAAATGCAAATTGAGACTACACCGAGATTTCTTCTTACTTCAGAAAGAGTGGAAATCATCAAGAAGTCAAACACTGACAAGCGCTGACAAGGACGTGGCGGAAGAAACCCTTCCCCGCGCTGGTGGGAATGCACACCAGTACAGCCAGTATGGAAGCCAGTGTGGCGGTTCCTCAGAATACTAAAACTAGAAATTCCATTTGACCAGCTCGTCCCCTTCTAGGGATCTGCCCACAAGAGTCACTGTAGTACAGGCATCCCTGCACACTGTTTATAGCAGCACAATTCGTAACGGCTGAGTCTTAGAAGCAGCACATATGTACATGCCTCAGCAGGAGAATGGACAAAGACACTGTGGTATTTACCAACAAGGAAACTCTTAAGCAAAAGTGGCCAAGTAGCCAAAAACACCGAGAAGGAAATTAAGCAGCGACGAGCCAGCGGGCATATGCTGCTCTCGGTGGAAGTTCAGCAGTCTGAGGCTCGAGCAGGTGACCTTCGATCCACCCTCCCAAGAGTGGATCTTCCCCCTCCACGCCTCAATGCAAGCTCACTTACACCCTTCTGGAATAAGCACGACAACCTCACCACATGGAAAATTTTATTGAAGAAAGTTACAACCCAATTATAGTTATTCATCAAAAATTTAATTTTTTTTTTTTTTTGTGTGTGTGTGTGCGTGTGTGCGCGCAGGGTCTCACTAGGCAGCTTGGACTCGTAGTGATCCTCCTCTTTTCAGCCTCCCTAGTGCTGGGATTACAGGTGTGCGCCACCACACCAGGACTGAAAAACATAATTATTAAAGGCCAGCAACAGCCAAGAAATCACCTCTAATCCGACTGAGTTCCTGACAATACCATCAGAAGGCTCTGGGGCTGCCTTGGCAAACAAAGCACACAGACTGCGCGGCTGGCCCGACAGGCATGCGTTTGTCACAGTCTCAGAGGCCGACGTGGGGGCCGCGGTGCTGGCCAGGTCCTCCTTTGGAGGCTTCGCCTTGGTGTGTACGTCACTGTCATCTTTCTTTCCGTGTCCCCCCATTATGGACATGCGTGTCCTCATTGTCCCTTCCAACAGGACCCCGATTGCATGTAACAGGGCCACCTCCGTCACAGCACATCCCCTTCAGGTCTGTAAAGACCCCTCCCGAAGTCTGCCGTTCAAGTGCTGGGACTGAGCGCTGCTGCATATGAATTCTGGGCAGACACACTCAGCGCACGCCTGCACCACTCCGTGCCAGCGCCGGGATGGGTAGGAGAACCCACGAGGCTGGGCACCGTGCTGCTCATCCCCCTCCTCAGCACCTGGTCCTCCATCATAGTCTTCGTGTGTTGGCCACACAGGCGCCGCAAATTCAGGAAAGAAAATCAGCAGACACCAAATCTAATGATCCAGCTGGCTGCGACGGGACATGGCTGCCACCCCCGAATTCTGGGAGACTGAGGCAGGAGGACTATAAGGTTGATGATCCCAGCTTGGGCTACTTGGCAACATAGCGAGACCCTGTCTCCCAGTTAAAAGAAAGAAAAATAGAAGGGCTGGGATGCAGCTCAGTGCCAAGGCCTTTGGTTCAATCCTCAGTACTAGATTTAGAAATCTAATGAGACAGGGACTATTTCTGAAAAATTAGACAACTATTTCGAAAACGAACAGTAGGAAGCAGTGAAGAATTGCTAGGTGAAGGAAGGAAGGAAGGAAGGAAGGAAGGAAGGAAGGAAGGAAGGAAGGAAGGGCGGCCCTCGGTCTCCACGGCGCTAGCACTTCATTCTGTACTGCATGCCTGTCCACCCAGTCACTGCCCAGGGCTCTACGAAGCCCAGGACAGCCCTGAAGACAGGGCCTTCACCCACCTGCCCTGCTCATGCCCAACACAATGCTAGGCTCTAGGGTGGTGAACTCGTTACCAAAGTGTCCTGGCCACAAAATCACCCGAGGAGACTTCCTGGGACCCTCCTCATCCAGTACTCAGGAACCTTGACTTCGAGCCATGGCTTGGATTCTTTGTAGGCTCAGAGAAGAAGAAATGAACTACATCATTACATAATAAATAAACCAGGCCAGAACTTAAATAAGCACCATGAGATCAATGATTTGATTACTTTTAAAGCATCAATACCAGAGTCAGGCATGGCGGCACACACCTGCAGTCCTCATGCTTTGAGAGGCTGAGGCAGAAGGACCACAAGTTCACGTTTCACCATGATATTTTGCAAGAGCCTGTCCGAAAGGAAAAGTAAAAGGGGCTGGGGACAAAGCTCAGAGGCATGGGGCCCACGGCAGGGTCCTCAGGACCACACATGGGTGCACACAGATCAATAACAGCAGGGGTAAAGGAAAACAATACAACATTTCTGAAATGCAATCTAATGATACATGTCTAACTATTTGCCTTCAAAATTGCATACTTTTCTGACCCATAATTCAATGACTGGGAATCTCTCCTAAAGGTATGCGTCACGGTTCCAGTACTCTGACACAATTCTTAACACCACTACCTGGGAGTAGCCTTAATTCCAGAGGCACCCGTCACTGACATTAAGGCACATTCAGATGACAGGGTCCCAGGTACCCACTAAGGGCATCTGAGGGAAATGCTTACGCAACAGCCCAGTGTCAAGCTTAAGAAGAGTCCAAGAGCACAAGATGGCCCACCGTTGCCTGCCATACTGCACACAATGCGCTACGCCTTCACACAGGCCCTGATAGCACAACCCCATCTTGGCTTCACGTGAAACTGCACACGGCAGTCAATCTGGTAGAACACAGGAACATTACAGAGGCTCAAGAGTGACCTAAAACTGAGTAAATGCAAAAGGTCAACTGGGACATCTTGGAAGCCACCTTGACTTTGAACTCTGAGCAGCAAGGTGGTCTGAGTGCCACCACTAATGTGCATGTCAACCCTGCCCCCTGTTGCACACATAACAACTTCTAAGGCCTTCCTCCATGATGGGACCAAGGGACTCCTAGAGTGGGTATCTTGACCTAACCCTCAGTGATTACTCTCAACAGACAAGATAAGGAGACACAGAGGCCTAGATACAACTCCTAAAAAGTCAACAAAAGGATTGGCTGGTGAGACTGGTGGTGGGATTCCAAGTTGATATATTAGTGCCTGTGGCTTCTACAGCAAACAACTACGGATTCAGGTTAGGTCAAGATCCCCAACCGGCTCCTAGGTGGGGGTACAGATGTGCCCAGATCACAGGGCTGTGACAATTGTTGACGGATGCTGCCCTGAGGAGCACTGGGGCAGGAGAGCTGGTCTCTGGGTGTGACCTGGAGGGTGAGCCCCTGTCACCAGCTCCTCCCTCCTCTCTGCCTCCTGCTCGCCAAGCCAGGAGCAGCTCCCCCCTCCACCAGGCCTCTCTGCCTCGGACTCAAATCTCCACAGCTGGAAGCCAAAGTGTACCACTCCTCCTTTACGCTGTGGAGTGTCAGGGGCTGTGACTGGGTGACAAGAATGCAGCTAAGACAACTACCGTGCCGTGGGAAGAAACAAGTACCCTAAAAAAGACCAGCCTAAGGACAAGTTTTCTTTCCTCTCCTACATACTGGAGCATGTGTACAACAGCTCTTTCATCCGGCATCTCCCAAGGGAAGGATCCAGAATCACCATCCTCAGAAGGGACACAGGACGTGCCTTGAAGGGCCACTCCCAGGCTTGCTTCTCTGGGTGTAAACACCCTCTGTGGGCCTCCGCTCTGCAGTTCCCAAGACACCTGTTTTCTGTGTCTGCATCCCCAAGCCTGTTTCCAAGCAGTCCCAGCTCCTCCCTCCTGCGAGGATGTGGTTTCTATCTGCTTTTAATTGAAAAAGTAGATCATTACCTCTGCACAGTTGTTTAAAACTCTGGGGGTTTTAAAGCCGTGTAGCTACCACAGGTTCAGTCCACGACTCCAACGTGTGGACACTGGAAGTCTCAGGACTGCATTTTGGCCTCACAGAAGTCTCTTTTGTCTTCCTGTTCTGCAGACACCACCGTGTGGGGGTGTGAACTGTGTGTCTGCACACTCCAGGGCTCTACTGTGCTGACCGCCTGGAGCGTCTCAGCTGACTAGGGTGGGAGGAAAGCGCCCCCAGGCCACGCATGAGACCATTTTTAAGACTCCGCCAACCAGGAGCTCGAGCTCACACGTGGAGCACCAAACAGAGGACGGAGACTGAGAGGGCACTTTCGCATCAAAATGCGTCCAGGACAAAACTCTGGGAGTTTTAAGGCAGTCTAGTATGAGGCACAGCCACACTGAGCGTCACCAGCTCCAGGTGGCCCGTGCAATGGGTGCAACCTTGCCTGTGCCCACAGGTGCACGGCAGGCGCCTCCCTGGGCTCAGGTACAGACCCCGCCGTTGCTGCACAGCTGTACAGTCACCTCAAGACAGTCCTTGGGGTGTGTCTCTGCCAGCACAGGACCCGTGACCTTGATGCGTAACCCTTAAAGTGGTATCACAACTTAAAAAAAATACTTTATTTAACTATGAAAGTCACATAAGCTTAATGTAAATGAGAATGGTTAAAAAAAAGTATAACTAATCAATAATTTCACAAGCAAAGATAACTGCTATGAAGAGTTTAATATATTCACGTAGGATATTTCTACCTTTATGGACATTTTTTCTGTCGTCTTATAAACAAGTCTTGGTTTTCTACTTACTAAGTCCCTACACTTTAGGAGTTAAGCCTAAGGTACAAATAAAGCAGCATCTAGACCAGTGCTTAGCACACAGTAGGCATGCAAATATTTATTGAAGAAATGAAAATATGCCCAGCAGCAACAGATTTACAGTGAGAGAGCAGCCAAGTACCAAAATCGCTACGAGGCAATGACCCGGCGGCCGCGGCCACAGCGGTAGAAATGCCAACGCACAAATGTGAACGCACCTTTGGGACTTCGCCCCCTTTTCTCCCAGAAGAGACAATGCCTCCTCTGAAAATGAAAAGTGGACAGCAAGAAAGACAGCCAGGTGGAGAAGTACAGGAAGAGCCATCCAGGGAGGCAGTCTGGGCCCAACCCAAGTCCCAGATGAGGGCAAAGGAATAAGAGTGTGCGTTACACACAGGGAGCCATGTGCAGTTCATCTGCAAGGGAAAACAATGGAGTGAGAATTGCGCATGTTCAAACACGTGTGTGCATGCACGCACCTGTGTGTGTGCACACAGCATGTTGTGGGGACAAGGGCACATATGTAGCAACATGCCTACCCAGGATATAACAAAGCACAAAAAGCGAATCATAAAGAACTCGGAGAGCTTCCCGAGACATCTGCATCACCAGAGCGTGAGCCTCTGCACCAGAGCAGCAGTGACCATGGCCAAGAACAAATAGGGAGTGAGAAGCCCAGGGAGACGTCTCATACACCCGGCCAAACACAGTTAAGGCTGAAAGCAAAGCCAAGCCAGGAACCCCCAGTCTTAAGATAAACAGTGAATGATGACAAAGTCAACAGAGCAAATGAAGCTTCGGTGGCCGCCTGGAAGGAACCTGCATGCTGCCCCAAAGGCCTTTCCCTTGACTTTCCAGTTAGGAGCCGATTCCTCAACAGCAGCCCAAAAGTGAGGTGGTCAGCACTGGCGAAACTCCAGTCTCATGGCTCAGCGGTAATGCAGGAGGGAGGAATCGAGTTCCTCCAAAGGATCAATACACTAAATGTTTCATGGGGGGAAAAGAGGCTTCAACTTCATCTTGAAAACTGTGGGAACACTTAAAGGATTCAGGCATGAAAGTTACACAGTCAGAGTGGTAAATAATCCCCTGGCTAGATTCTGGGCAAGTAGCAAGACAAGAAAGTGGGAGGGGCTCTACTGCAAGATTCTAAGTCAAAGCGGGGACAGATCTGACCCACCCCAGCCTGGAGTTGGGGAGAAGGACAGAGTCAGTGATGATGAGAGAAGAAGAGCCAGCAGGTCTTGGGGAGTGATAAAGTTGGGTTACTGAGAGGAAGGGAGTCCGGACAACTTCCACTTTCTGAAGAGCAACATAGCAAGAGAAACATCATCTGAACAAGAGAAAATGTGAGAAACACTAAGTTCCCTTTGGGGTATGTTGAGTGCATCCGGGAAATAGCAAAGTGGAAGTCTCCAGAAAAGTGTGGGTTAGAGAAACAGAGATGGAAGCTGATGCCAGAGCTGACAACAGGAAGAGGCTAGGACCAGCCCAAGGACAGAAGGAAAACACTATTTTAGTCCATTTGTTTGGCTAAAAGACAAAGTCCCTGAAACTAAATACTTTATAAACAACAGAATTGTATCTCCCACAGCTGTGGAGACTGAAAACCTAAGGCTAGGGTGTTGGCATAACTGGTGTCTACTGGCGGCCCCGTCTCTCTGCTTCCAAGATGGCACCTTGTCGCTGTGTCTTGCCCTGCAGAAGGGGGAATGCCTTTGCCACTTTTCATTCCTGGGACTCAATATTTGACACCTGTAACTTAAGGAAGGAGACATCTTTCTTGGGTCACATTTTCAGTATCTAACTGGCTGGTCCCAAGGCAGGAAGGCATTGTGGGAAAGTCTGACAGAAAGGCTGC
>NW_004524601.1:4167428-4183498 GCF_000260255.1 Octodon degus | reverse complement strand
CCCCCCCCCCCCCCCCCCGTGAGACAGGAGGACCTTGGGAAACATCCAAGACCTAACCCACCCTAGGGGAGAAAAGTGAAAAGGAGCCTGAGCTCCAGTGCTTGCAAATGACACGGACCCATCCGTGAGGACACCGTCTCCTAAAAGCCCTGCAGCTTCATAGTACCATTTTGGCGCTGAGTTTCAACACATGAATTCTGGGGGACATGTCAGACCACACCCCACACCAACATGAAAGGGGGGGAGGACTAAGGAAGTGCCTGGGAGGCAAATGGACAGGAAGCAGACAGAAATGACCCCAATGAAAACAGATGACATTTATCGTAAAAGCCATCATCTGAAATATTAATTATAACATAAAAAATATTAGTTTAAGGAGAAAACAGTGATCAAAAGTATAAGCACAAAAGATAATTAGAAAATGAAAGACAAAGTCAAAGATCTGTAAGAGGAAAGAGAAATTCTCCAAACACAGACGATAGCTCCTGGATCTCTTCAGAAGCAGCTCTCTGGCACTGACTTCACGATTCCTCTTTCTTACCAACACCCAGGTCAGCAGCTACAACAACCACCTGAGGCGCCTACAGCACATGGACACAGTTTTGGACACTCATAGTCCCCGTGGGTGTGGTAAGGGGCCCGAAGACACCCTCCTTCCCCATTCCAGCACCAGGAAGCAGCTTTACAAATCCCTGTGGTAGTTCACCCCCGCGTGGGGCAAATTCCAGCCTGGACCTCAGGTCCTACAGCCTTCTGCTCAGATCAGACAGACAGGCAGGCCAGGCAGAGAGAGCCCGGGGAGGCTGGCAGGAGCTGTCACGTGGGAAAGCCGCCCTGCTGGGCCGGGCTGAGGGCCTCTCCTTGCTTGAAGTGCTCCCCGCCCCATCGAGACATCTGCTTCCCACTGCACGCCGGCTCCTGGGGTTGAGCAGCCAGAGTTTCTCACCATTGTACTGGAGCACAGCATGGGTGGCCAAGCTTCACAGGGTCAGATGTTGGAGACGAAAGCCCCAGGCTCAGAGAAAAACTAGGATTCTGGAAAACACTCAAGTCCGTGCGCTCTGCCAGCACTAAACACACAAGTGCTCCCAAGAGAAAAACACGACATGTGGCATCCATGAGCATGCCAGGGCCCACGTGTGGGTGGCAGCCTTCTCCAGGCGGAGACAGAAATGGGGAGAAGACTTGCAGACTGAACACCCCTAGTCCTGACTCTGAGCCCAGTCCTACTTTTAGAGCAGCTTAATAAACAGAAGGATATTTTAACCTGGTATCAAAGACCAGCACTCAGCTCCAGGGAACTATTCAACAAGAACAGAAACTCAACACCCAGCTCTTACTTGCGTGAGTCCAAATACAGGCTCTGGAAAATCTGAGCCACTCCCCTCACTGCCATGAGGAAGGCAGGGCTAACTTTACCCTCAAAGAAGGCTCCAAGTAAGCTGTCCGTTTTTGCTGAAATAGTGCTATGAAAGATGCGTGATTATTGCTCTATCATCAATCTCCGGGTGACTGTACCCAGGCCAGCTCATAAAGAAAGTCCTCTATCTCTGGAAGAAGTTAACTCTCCCCAGGCTGTTCTCAGTAATGTTCCCACACACTGATGTAACTCGAGCCCAACATCACCAGCACTCCACCCTCCAGGGACAGAAGGTGGCCCTGGGCCACAGTGCCTGCAGAGGTGGTGTTGACATCCACCTTCCGTACATCCCACACCACTCACGCTGTCACAAAGTTATCCTTTACTACACATGGTCTTCCAAGATACAAGCCAAAGATTGGATGAATTCAATCACCTCAAGACTGTAACTGTGACATCAATGTGTGGCTCAAACATCACGATATTGTCACAATATAAAAACAGTGACCTATCAGACCCATCCATGTCAGAGGCAGAGCTCTGGAGGATTCAGTGACATCTATCCAAGTACAGCACCCCTCATAGGAGTCCTGGACCTTCAGGTCATTTTTTTTTTTAGGACGATTTTTATTCTTCACCTAGCAGGCTATCCTTAGACAGAAGGAATAGAAGTGATAATAAGGCATGGCCCTAGAACTACAAACCAATAATGGAGACAGTGCCAAAGGACCAGGAGTCTTTAAACCCCACTCATGATACTTCCTTGTGAAGTTGGGACACTCTAGGTTCCTGGCCCAATGTCAAGAAATGGTCACCATCACACTGAGCTGCAGACCCGTGTGCACACAAATCCACTTGCCACACTCTCCTGGTGCCTCTTATAGCCCTACTCCTCCAGCACACACTCTAAAAAAATGGGGTAAAACCCCTCTTCTATTCAAAACAAGAAAATCATCACTTCTTCCTTACACTGAAAACCAACTGAGTTAAAGCATGTTAGATGGTAATCCTTACAAATACGTCCACCCGCACGTGCATGCCTCCTTCAAAGGCCATCAAGACTAGAAGACAAAGCACAGGCACAGAACAGATTTTATTTCTTCCTTACTTTCTGAGTTGGCTAACAGAATGGCAGCGAGCTTTAGTTCCCCTGACAGAGAGCAGGGGCTTTGCTACAGTGATGTCACAGGAAAATGTGGACCAGCACAGGGAGAAGTTCACCGCACCCACTCTTTCGAAAGAACACAGGGCACATTTTACAGTCGCTTGCACAGCACGATGCTAACTGTCATGAAAAGTTCTGTCTTCCCTCCCCTCCTGCTTTCTGGTCCACCCCTTCCTCCTCCTCCTCCTCCTCCTCCTCCTGCCCCTCCTCCCTGCCCCCCAAACACCCATAAAATCGCAGTACGAGTTAACTCTTCCGAAATTGTTATCTCTAAATGGCCGCATTCCTAATCATTTTTCTCTTTACTTTTCTATACTGTCCTATTTTTCTACCATGACCATGACTTTTAAGGCCAAAACAGAACCAAGTCTTGGGGAAGGAACACTGCAGGAATTAAAGGAGATTGTACTCTGGTGTGGCACAAAACTCAGAGCCTTCACAAAGTAAGCCCTCGGTAAAAAATTTACCTCAAGTTCAGTACATGAAAATGCAAATACATAGGGCCCGCGAGAGAGCTCAGGAGACTAAAGAGCCCGCGTAGGTAAGCTTAGGCAAGCTCAGGGACCTCGGTTCGATCCCCCTTCTCACAGTGTCTGGCACAACATAAAGCAAATGTTGTACCAGCCCCGCCCCCGGGGTGGGCTGAGCCAGCCACAGAGTCCAGGCGTGTGGCGCACACCTGTAATCCCAGCGCTGGGGAGGATGAAAGCAGGAGGATCGCTATGAGTCCAAGCTGTGTAGTGAGACCCTGTAACAACCAAATGCATTTGAAAAAATGAAACTAAAATACAAATAAAAAATGCACACACATATGAAAGTTAAAACATGAAAGGTAAAATTAAAATATTACTTTAGTACACATACTAATTGTAATAGAAACTAAATATATTAACTAAAATAAAATTAAAAGATTTGACTCATCTTTTATTCCCGTACTACTAAATTCCCTTTTTAGAGGTCTATGGATGCCTTTTCTATCATCTCTTACTCCTATAATCTTAAATTCCTCTTTTAAAAGGTATACTGACCCAGGAGAGGCAATCTCCAGACAGACCTGGGAGGGGCAGCACGCCTGCCACTGGCTCACCTTGTCCACAGGCTGTGGATGAGGAGGCTCGTGGAAGAGCAACCCAGCAGGTTTTTCTGCATGCCATGTTGCTTCATGTTGTGCCAGACACTGTTTTTTTGAGAAGGATTTTCAAGGACTGATAGAGGGAGGTCCGCCCACCCTACCCTAGCAAAGCTATCGTTTTCCATAACAAAGTGCTGCTTTCCTTCTAAAGTTCTCAGAGCTATTTCTTCTCAGAGACACTGCAATTCCTCAGCGATGAGCAGGAGGAACACAGCTATATTCGTCAGGGACAAATGAGTGATCTGAAAAAGATCAAAAGAACCGGCGCTGTGGATCCGAACCGAAATGACAGGGCCACGAAGTTAGCACATCCAAGTCCTTCTTGCTAAACCACTAAAGGGAAAACCTCCAAGGAGTGCCAGCCCTGGGGCGTGCAGGTGCGGGTGGGCAGGGGAGCTGGAAAGGGGGCCTGCTTCCCAGGCTCCCCACAGGCATCTTGAGGGCAGGGCACCCTGACACTGCCAAAGGAGGATGAAATGACCAGAGATGCCACCAGGAGGGGCACCAGAAAAGTAACCAAGGTCTGCACTGCCTACTTCCTGCTGTGTACTTGGCAATGCTGTCACCTTCACTGGAGCACCTGCGAGTCAGCCCCACAGAAGCCTGAGATGAGGGCAGAGCCAGGAGCCCAGGGGACACGGCGGGGAAATCAGGAGCCCAGGGCTCTTGACAGGCTTGGATAAGGGCGCAAAGACAAGTGTCAACGCCAGAGCTACTCCACTGTCCAGACCCCCAAGCAACGCAAGAGGGGACGGCAGCACCTCCCTCCATCCACCCAGGCTGAGACAGACCAAGAGGGGAGCAGCCAACAGCCCGGTGCCCTCCTGTCACCTCCGGGCCGGACTCACCTCCGTGAGACTTCGCCTAACTGCACCTCAAGCTGTGGGCACTATGGCTAGAAGCAACTTAAGCAAGCAAATTCAATGACTACCTTTTATGGTAAAGATAATAATAAGAGATCAACATACTATAATTCCAGATCAGCTCTTCTACAGTTTCGTTAATTGCATGTAATACTAACAGAATGAAGACAGAAACAGCTGTGTGAAGACCTGTCTTCAAGGGTGGTTTACGGGTCTGCACCTGAGAGAATCTACAATAAAAATCCTTATTTCAAAGTAGGATATACCCTTTAATGTGCCACCCAAAAATGGCCTTACAAGAAATACTAACAAGAGTCCAAAATGTCATAAACTGAAAAACAGAAAAGCAAGTGTTGGAGGGTAACATCAGGAGCCCCACCTTGAAGACCCCCCCCCACGAATGTTCTGGAGATGAAGGGAACACCTCGGCCACAGGCGTGGCTATCCCTCTGTCCCCTGAAGGCATCAGGCAGGCAGGGCCACCTCAGCATGAGTTTCCTGAGAGGCTGGGCTCCAGTCTGTTACAGTGATGTGCCACCCGTCCAGGAAAAAAAGAAGAACCACCCCCAGCGTCAAGTGGCACAGCCCAGTCTGAGGAAAACTAACAGGACACCAAGTGATGGAGCCTTGTAGAAGCAGCCTGCTCCACCAAGGGAAACTGCTAACCTCCTCATGAATGCGCCCTCGGCCAGAGGCCGGAGGACTGGAGACAACGGGAGCAGGACAGAGACCAGAGAAAGCCCGTTTTTCTTCTTGAGGTACTGGGCCAAGGAGCCACATTACATTGTGGAAACTCGAGACGTCAGATGCAAAGCCAAATCCATGAAATCTAGAAGTTTAAGATGACAGAAGGGAGCTGGCAGTATAGTTCAGTGGGCTAAGCACTTGCTTAGGTAAGTGCAAGGGCCAGAGTTTGATCCCTGGCACCGCATGCCGCACCAGCCCCACCCCTGGGCACGCTGAGCCAGGAATGGAGTCCGGGAGCAGCGGCGCATGCCTGTAATCCCAGCACTAGGGAGGCAGAAATCAGGAGGATCACTACAAGTCCAAGCTGCGTAGTGGGACCCTGTGCGCGCGCGCATGCGCGCACGCACACACACACACACACACACACACACACACACCCCTTAAGATGACAGAAGCACCCCGCTCACCAGCGACAGCATCCGTGGCGGCGGGGGCTGTCAGTGCTTCGACTGTGCCCTCAGCCGCGATCCCGCAGCCCATACCTTTGACGTCAGTACGTAAGCTGCTACTTCAACCAAGCTGCATTTAAAAAATTCAGTACCCTGTATATCCTGACAAAAGCAAAGGCTTTTCAAGGCTAGAGGGGAGAGATGTAACCATAACAATGATTTTGCCTGAAAGAAAAAAGGGACAAAATCCTTGCTGCAAAATTTCACGGCAACAGAATACCGACTGCAGTAAGGATGCTGGAGGCATTTCCCGAGAAGCAGCCCCAAGTCTCTAACAAGATCAGAATGAGCTGGCAGACAGCAAACAGAAGCAGACCCATCTGAGGAGGTAGCATGGAAACCCTTTTCTTTAAACAATATGTGTGTGGGTCTTGCAATTCTCAATCCCATTGTTCTTGGAAGAGTAACGTGGGGATGTGGGGTGCTACCTAATGTCCATCTCTCATCTTTAAGGTATGTGTTTTGAGGGAAAAAGCAACTTTTTGTGTACTGTGATCGTCACAGTACACTTGAAAGCACAACAAGAGAGTAAGCAGTAGAAAGCAGCGAAAAGTGGAAGACTTTAGAAAGCTTCGAGGCCATCTGTCTTGTCTGCCAGCAGCCTGACTGCCCATCGTCTATGCAAGTGAGAAGCCATATTAGATAGATTTTCCAAAAGCAAATTCGGGACTGAGGGTGAGTGAGAAGGAGTCAGAGTCCCGGAAGAGCCAGCGACAGCCCCTGAGGTGAGGGGGCGGAGGCAGAGGCAGCCTGCCTAGGCCATGGTGCGGGCTTCCCAAAGAACAACAGCCTGGGTGACATGAGTGGGCATGTGCCAGGCACTGACTGTGCAGGCAGGCTGCCCGTGGTCCCAGAGAGGACCCCACATGCCACTCCATGGAGCACACGGCAGGACTCATGCAGGAAAATGCCTGTGTGTCTGCAAGAGGGACAGCGTATGGGGCTGGGGAGTAGCTTGGCGGTATAAGCGCCAGCCTGGCAAGCACAAGGACCCAGCTTTGATCCCTGGTACCGCATGCCTTGCATGCCATGCTGGCCACTGAGACCAGGTGTGGTGGAGCACACCTGCAATCCCAGCGCTGGGGAGGCTGAGTAAGTAAATAAATAACATATTAAGAGGGACAGTGTATAGGAACCCAAGCCATAAAGTAGCAAGGTGACAGGGGTAGGAGGGAATAAAAGGGAAAGGACAACACAGGTGGTATGATCAGATTTCTGCATGAAGAAGAGCAGACAATTTTCATGCCACCAACAGGAGGGACGCTAAGAAGCAGCACTGCCAAGCCGGTACTGCAGTCAGTGCGGGCAGGCAGGAGCAGGCACAGCTGCAGAGGACAGCCAGAAGGACTCCTGGCTGCTCCAGGTCACCAGCACAGAAGACACAGCACTGCGAAGTCCCCAAACAGAGCACACGGGGAAGGGCGCATGGCCCGAGCCCTGGGGAGTTGAGCTTCAGTACTCAAGGAGGCGGAAGAGGTCAGTCACGCGCTGGGCACACGAAATCCAAACATTCACCACCTGGGCAGCTCCCCAGGCCCTCATCCACGTCCCTGTGAGTGAGCACTGGGAGGATCCTTGTCTCCTCCTTTGCCGGAGTCCTCACATGCTCCCAAGATGCAAGACACTGCTGCACGGAGGGCACCACCAGCCTGTATCCGGGACAGCTCCCGACAAGGGTAGAGACCCTCACAGGACAGGTGGCTATGAATGCACCCGCTCTGCCCCTCTGAAAAATGCAGATGCTTTCTTCCAGCCAGCAGTTCCAGTACTCCATGGGGTCACAACTGCAAAGGAAGACACAGCAGGACACCAGACGCACTGCAGGTGGCCAAAAATAATTGGCAGAATACACATACAGCAGTCCCTACATTCAGCTTGTGAGCCAGCAGGAAAGATGAGACCATAATATAAAACAGCAAGGTTCGTGACCCATGTCTGTGACCCTGGCACTCTGGGAGGCCGAGGCAGGAACATCACAGGTTTAAGCCCAATGTGGCTAACGAGTGACTCGTCAAGACTCTCATAGTAAAAATGTAAAAGGGGCCAGGAATATGGCTTAGCCTTGGATTCAATCCCAGTGCCAGACTGGCAGGATGGGTCAGATTTTCTCACTCAGGGACAGATGAAGGGCACACTGGGGTTGGGGGCAGAGGCCACAGAGCCTGAACTCACCCTGGAGCTCCAGCGCTATACGCGGCAAGATGCCCACTGAGAATGATGCCACCTTTCTTTCAGTCACCACACAATTTCATGAAGCAACACTCAGAGTCCTGGCACCGTGCATGTGGCCGCTGACACCCTATGGCACAGGACCCAGAGGCAAGACCCCCGCCCCGGGGTAATGGTGGGGCAATAGCACTGGGGTGCACGAGGCTGAGCACAGGGAAAGTGAGAACACGCTGCAGGGATGGAGGCCTGGGCCTGGGCTGCAGACCAGAGAGGCCATGAGGGTTCAGAGCAGAGCAGCTCACCCTTTGCCTTCCAGCACCAGATGTGCTGGTTACAGAACAAGAGCTCCTACGTACAGTGCTCTGCCTGCCACCCCATGCCTGGCAGGGGGAGTCTTCAATGATTACAGAGTCTGCAATCCTGAGTGCCAGAGCCCTGCTTCAGAACACTGGCTGAGATGCCTGCAGCCCATGCTTACATACATATGGGTGTGTGTGTGTGTGTGTGTGTGTGTGTGTGTGCGCGCACACGCGCGCCACTAAAAAACATAAAATCTTGGGCTGTGGTGGTCTCAGTGATTAGTACCGTATGTGAAATTTATGACTCAGAGAATATATGTGTATGTTTTTGTCATCATTTTATTTTCTAGGACTTTTTTTAGACAGGGTCCAACTGTGCTGCCCAGGGTCCACTCACCACCTTCTGACCTGAGCTCTGAGTGGCCAGGATGACAGACAGTGCATGTTACTGTCCCTAGCTCTACTGGTTTTTATGACATTTTTATTGATCATAGCAGCAGTACACTGGTTCTGAAATGAGATTCATTGATAAACTTTGTGCACACAGGTGGCCCCCACACCCACCAGCTCCAAAGCCACAGATTAAACCAAAAGCGAACTTTACATTGCATCTGTAGGGCCGGCAACATAGCTTAATGGACTACAGGGCCTGCTTAGGCAAGCCTAGGAACCGCAGTTCAATCCCCCACACCACATGCCACAACGGCCCTGCCCCCAGGGTGCACTGAGCCCACCAGAGTCTGGGCGCGGTGGCACACGGCTGTAATTCCAGTGCTGGGGAGGCTGAAAGCAGGAAGATCACCGCAAGTCCAAGATGCATAGTGAGTCCCAAATATATTAAAAATAAATAAAGAGATTGCATCTGTGCTGAGCACGACCCTCTCCTTCTCACCACTATTCCCTACACAGTACCGTATAGCTACTGACACGGCATTTATACTGACTGCATTTTGCAAGTAACTGGAAGAGAATTTAAAATATCCTGGAGAACATGCATGTCCGATGCAAACATTACATCATTTCATAGGAAGGACTTGAGCCCCTGCAGACCCTGGGACCCAAGGGGGACCCAGCAACACTCCCCATGCGCACCCCAACACCTGCGCGCAAGGAGACCTGTGCATTGGTGCTGCGCTCCATGTGCACACTTGCATCTATAGTAACTCTCATGTTTGTATCCTATCGGGACGACTCAGCTCAAGCTTTTTATAATCATCACACATATAGCTCATATTCTTTTTATAGCATGTTTTCATCTCAATCTTAAGCCCTTTTTCACTCTTCATTTGCCGCTGAACTCCCACTGGAGTTGAAAATAACCACATTTCCAGTTCAGATCTGCAGCATGCTCTCCTTCCAAGGAGCTTGTGTTGCTTTACAATGAGTGTGCAGTTGTTGAGTCCTTGCGAGGAGCAGGTAAGGGATACTATTAACCTCACCGGCTTGTGAAAGGAGGTAAGCAGTCTTCTAAAGGATCACCCCCAGAAGAGGGACACCACTGGGAAGGCCATGGTTTTTGCAAGTGTCTTGAATTTTAACCCTTTTTAAAATCCATCTATTCAACAGCATAGCATTTAACAACAAATACACCAGTAATTTGTTTTTCCAAACATTCATTAAGTATGCACTACTGGCCAGGCACTACTCAAAGCCAGGCAGACAAGTAAAAAATGAGTCAGTCTTGAGGCGGGAAGATAGCTCCACAGTCTAAACACCTGCCTGGCAAGTGCAAGGACTCAGGTTCAATCCCCAGTACCACATGCCACTGCGGCCCCAGAACCCTGGGCACACTGTGCCAGCCACCGAAACCAGGCATGGTGCAGCATGCCTGTAATCCCAGCACTGAGGAGGCTCAGACAGGAGGATCACTGTGAGTCCGAGATGCATAACAAGCCCCTGTACCAAATAAATAAATAAATGACTAAAAATGATTTTTAAAAAGAAGAGTCAGTCTTGGTACCCGGCTCTGACAAATTCTCACGTCAGTGGGACGACAGAGCCAGCCCCAGCTAAAAGCGAAGATTAAGACAAGCCAGCCTGGGTCCTTCAGAGCCCACAGGTGGGAGAAATGGGGGGAAAGTTGTGAAAGTATGTCAGACTTACTTCCAAATCCCAGTTTGAGAATCTATAGCTTTGCCTCAGATATGCATGCTGGAACTGCACAGACCAAGTGACCCACCTCAGATTCACTTGGATGATTTTACTTCCTGCTTTCTTGTCTACTGAACTTTGCTTTGCACCACCTTGATTCCTAAAGCAAACACAGCCTTTCAGACAGGAAAGAAATCCAGCCTGTGGTATTTGGCTAGAATGCTACAGCTTAGCAGTAAACATTTATGAGTAAATATCACATTCACAGTCAAATTCAACAGCTGCTGGATTATTCACCTGTGTACCTCAGGAACCAGCTCAACCCTTGATCCTGAAGCTGGGAAAGGCTGGCTGCTGGTTTAAATGAAATACACGGCCACTGTCAGAAGATGAAGACGCGCCAACTGCCCAGGACAGTAACAGTGACTCGCAGTCAGGAGCTACCGCCACCCTTAATAACTCAAGGTTGTCTAGGTTTTGGTTTTGGTTTTGGTTTTTTTTACTTAACATTCAAACTTTTTTTCATTTAATTAAAAACTTTCAGCCCGTGTCATTTTTAAAAGCTATGCGAATAATTTATTGGCATGCCTGTATTTTCATTTTCTTAACCATTCCTATATACTGGAAATAGCCCAAAGATTCTCTTTGTACTCATTTTTATGAATTTTAAACATTTTGTAAATAAAAGATTGTGTAAATATCTGATCATTCCTCAGAAAAAGAGCAGAAGTGCAAATTGAAAGGTTATAAGCATGTAAAATATTTATGATATACTGACAAACTGCTTTAAAAAGAAAACTGAATTTATTCCCACTGTACAGTCCAAATGTTACTCGTCTATGCACCTTCGGCAGTGCTGAAGCTGTCATAAGCATCTGCAGTTGGTGTCATTTAACCACATCTTGACAATGTAAATAATTTATATTCTATATGTAAATCCTGCCCTTTTGTCCACCGGCTCAGAGCAAGAGGGCCTGTAAACCCTTGAGAGATGGAAACAGCAAGCTGCGCAGACAGACCCCAGCTCATCTTGAAAAACGATGATCCTTTTGTTAGAATCTACAAATGCATCAGTTTCAAGCGCATTTTATCATTACTGCTAGCTAACCTTCGCCAGGGCTGACTCAGGATGCTTCACTCTGCGAATTGCTACATTACATTAAATACTAGCGATTGCTCTCGCTCTTGGGACTCGCCAGCATACTAAAATGCATGAATTTTTTTAAAGAGAGAGAAATGAATTGAAAAGTGCTTCATATGCACCACATTAATGTTAACCAAAACTCCAAGTCCTCTCTGAGAAGCTCAGTTTCTTCTGCTGGGTTCTTGTCCTTTGGATCTGACTTGTTTTCACTTCGTTCTTCTCAATCACGCTGAGTGAAGGGCTGTGCTCAGCGACCTTTCCTGAGAGGAAAGTAGGAGGGAGCAGACAGAACTCTGGGTTTTACTGAAAAATAACGTGCCAAAAAATACTTTACAGACTACCATAAAGTAACCAACTTCTGACTTTATCACCAAAAAAAAAAAAAGATTTAAGCACGATTAACCTTCTTTTCCCATGTATTTCCTGGATTTGGATAAACTAATAAAAATGCCATCTACCGCCTGTGTTTTTCTAAACCCATACACATGCCTGCTCAAAGCAGCTCCGGGAGCAGCCCCTCGGAGCTGGGCCAGCCCAGGACAGCGGCGCTCCGCATCGCCTCGATCTGTGCGCTCCCTCAAGCCTTCTTCTGTGGTCCCCCACCCCAACCCTGTCCTCAAAGCCAGGGCCGTCACAGGGGGGTGGGGAAGCTAGGCCTCCAGCGGGCGAGGGCTTCCTTCTTTTCCTGCCTTGACTGGCCAGGGTAGATCATTTCCAAAAGTGAAGATCGCTCTCAGCGTGGCACAAAAGGGACAGGGACCAGGGGCAAAGCCAGCAGAGCAGCAGTGGGGTCCAGCCCCCCCCCCACCGCACCCTTCCACAGAAGGCCACTCTTGTCCCAACCAATGCTGTCAGCGTAGAATTTTCATGAAAGTAACTTGGCAGGAAAGATGGGAACACATTCTTATCTGTCTCTTTCATGAGAGCCCTAAACTATAATAACTTTTTAAAAGTATGTTATAAAAGATGACTGATTAAAAAAAAAAAAGAAAAAGAAATGGGATTTTTGCTGTTAATCTCTCCAGTGCTGCAAAGTATTTAACACACAGCTTGAAGCGGTGGCAGAAGCCGACAAAAAGGAGAGCTCTTTTTTCAGGAGCCAACTAAGGATTCTCACTTTCACGCTACCAGCCTGCTTCTTGTGCGTGCCGCATTAGAGAGCACAGCTTCCTCTGTTTTCAATTTACCATTTTCTTCTCAAGTGTTCAAAGCTTCTCCACACCGAGGCGCACTGGTCCAGCACAGAGCAAGATAGGAAGTGACTTTAGCTTCTGATTTCATGGAAGAGGCCAGTGGGGATCCCAGCTCTGGAAGGAACGCATCTGTACATCTCACGAGAGCTGTCACCAGAGGGTGTGTTGCATAATATTCCAAACCAGAAACGAGACCAGCATTTAACAATTTCCTAGTTCAGCGACTATACACTCCTGAAAAGGAGCACGGACACGGCCGGCGACCCTCCCCTCACGGCACTCCCTGCCCCCCACGGCACTCCCTGCCCCCCACAAAGGCTCTAGGTTACCAACACACCCCGAACCTCTCACACTGCACTGAGCTAAGGGTGAAAAACTGAATTTCCTTGACTCTGACTCCTCCAACTTTATTTTAAAAAATACTTGGAAAACCGGGCAAACATACTTGCTTAAAATCCTCAGTTCTCTCAGTGATCAATAACAATCACAATTTGGGGGGGTTTTAACAAAATATTTCTATTTGGTTTTTTTTGCAACCAGCGTTGGCAGCTCACAGGTTTGTTGTTTACACGCTTGTTTGTGTCTCCCGACCTCATGGAACTGCTTATCACCGAAAAATGGATATTTCTGGTGAAGCTAGGAATTGGGAAATTACGGAGTCGCTGTCTCTCAGAAAGAAAACAGGCTGCCGACGCAGTCAGCTAAGAGCACCGTCTCAATTCACAGGACTGGGGTGGGGACGGTGACTCGCATCCCCTCGCCACTGCGGCAGCTTCTCCGCTCTTCTTGCCTTTCCTCACAGTGACAGGGCAGGCCCTGTTCTCAGGAACCACAAGAAAGACAGCGGCAGGCGGGGAGGCCGGCTCTTGGCTAGTGGCTGGAGGGCCTGAGCTGCTCCAGGCGGCACAGGGAACTGCTCCTTGCGCTCAGTGAGCTTGTACCTGGACCTCGAAACAGACAGAAGCCCAAGCTGCAGCTGAGGCTCCCAGCTAGGACCTGGGGGTGTGGAAGGGGTGGGACCCTCCTTCACCCCCAGCCTGGTCCAGCCCTGCGGGGCTCACCCTGCCTAGCTCAGCAAGCTGGCCACAAATCCCCAAGAGCTGAGCACAGACACCACATGGGCCTAAGGGTGTCACACTGCCCCACAGCCTCTTGGGAGTTCCACAAGGGCCCAGGCAAACCCTAGGCTGTGTTCAGAAAGGACAGAGGAAGATTCCAAGTGTTCTGTCCCCATCAAGCATTGCCAGGAAAGGGAAGAAGAGCCAGGAGCAGGAAGAAAATGCCCTACTGGGGACACTTGGTGTCCCAATCATTCCACCTGGTGTCCCACCCCGGCAACAGCAGAGAGAGGAGGAAGGGGAGAGAGCACTGTAGTCCAGAAAGAAGGTCACAGCCCAGAGGAATCAGGGAGAGAGGAAGAAAACCAGAAAGAAAGAGAAGTCAGGTACGGCTCTCACCTGGGATGCCAGCAACTTGGGTGGCTGAGGCAGAAGGATCACAAGGGCAACAGCCACGCTGGGCAACTCTGTCTCAAAATAAAAATCTTTTCAAAGGGCTGGGGCTGCAGTTGAGTGACAGAGCACTTGCCTAGAATGCACAAGGCCCTGGGTTCCATCCCCAGCACCACAAAGGGGAGGAAGGAAGGGGAAGAGTCCAGGAGGGGGGAGGAGAAGGGAAAGGCAGAGAGGAGGGGAATGGCAAACAGAGGAAGGTGGAAGGGAGCTGACCCACTGAGTCTCACAGGGGTAAAAGCATAAACTGGAAAACTTTGAGCATAAGCAGTATCCTTTGAAAGGATCTTTATTAAATTACACCAAAAAGGGCCGGCCAGATAGCTCAGCAGATTAAAGCTCCTGCTTAGGCAGATGTAGGGACTGGGATACGATCCCCAGAGTGCCGTGCTGGACCTGTCCCTCTGGCATGATGAGACAGCGATTGCAACTGGGAGAAGTGGGGCGCTCTTGTAATCCCAGTGCTTGGGATGTTGAACACAGGAGTCCAATCTGTGTAGTGGGACCCTATAAATCCTGTACTAAATATATAAAAATAAATAACACTAAAAAAAAAAGGGTTAAGTACTCTCCCACCACAGGCCTTCCCGGGTCACTGCGGGCACAGACACCCCCAACCTGGGTGCATCGCTCGCCTGCTTCATCTAGATGGCACAGGCCACGCAGTGACGCCTGGGCTGTGGCCTCCACGTGAAGGAAGATCCTCCCCCAGGCCAGGGACCACAGGAGTGGTGAAATCCCTTCCCTTCCTCCTCACCGCTTGCTCGCTGGTACCCGGGGCAGGCGCAGGCCCTCACGGGCCCAGCTCGCCTGCACCCCAGCCTGAAGGAAGCACTGCAGCACAGGCACCGTGCCCTGGAGCATGCCTTCCGCATTAGCTCGCGCGCTCTTCAGAACTCTGCGACCATCATTTCCAGCTGTGCTCTGAGACCGACAGAGCCGAGCCCAGGGAGATTCACCAACGTACTCAAGGCCACGCTAGAAATCCTGGACACGCCTGTGTCCTCCTGGCTTCTGTCCCGGCTCCAGCTTGCTGCTGACCCCAGAATCACATGGACAAGTCAGCAGGACAGACTCGGCTCCGTGGACTGACCCCATAACAAGAATAGCATGCCAACAATCACACTTTATGGTTTAAAATATATTTAAAAATAATGTTTAAGGGCTGGACAGTCTAAGCTCCCTGCCTGGCAAGCACAAGAATCCAGGCTCAATCCCAGAATCTGTGCTAGCCACCAAAAACAGGTTTGGTGGACCATTCCTGTAATCTTAGTGTTGGAGAGGCTGAGACAGGAGGATCACTGGGAGTCAGAACTGTGTAGCAAGACCTCGTACCAAATAAATAAAATGACTTTTTAGAAATAGAGATGGGAGGTAGCTCGGCAGCATAAGCACCAGCCTAGCAAGCACAAGGTCCTGAGTTCAATCCCTGGTACCACCAAAAGAACCTACAGTACTCTTAAAAAAACAATAATAATGTTTAAAAACAAAGGCAGCAGAATTTACAAGGCAGAAACAGCAATTGGTGGGGGCCAGGGAGATAGCTCAATAGAATAAGTGCTTGCCTGGCAAGTGCAAGGGCCTGAGTTCAATCCACAGTTCCCCAAAAGAAAAGAAACAGCAATTGATGAAAGAGAAAACAAGGCAGAGGGCTGGTGAGATGGCTCAGTGGTCTAAAGCACCCACTTAGAACAAGCTTAGCAAAGCACAGGGACCGCAGTTCAATCCCCAGCACCACATGCCAGCCAGCCCCGCCCCCTGGTGGGCTGAGCTGACCACACACACAAAAATAAATAAATAAATAAATAAGAAAGAAAGAGAACAAAGCAGAATTAACCAGGAAATCCAAAAGTAGACACTGAAAAGACCGAGAAAGTAGGTGAACTATACATTTGTCAGATTCTCTTAGGGGAGAAAAACCACAAAAAAGCACTGTTCTCCACAAGA
>NW_004524601.1:4153754-4167328 GCF_000260255.1 Octodon degus | reverse complement strand
CACGCGCGCCACTAAAAAACATAAAATCTTGGGCTGTGGTGGTCTCAGTGATTAGTACCGTATGTGAAATTTATGACTCAGAGAATATATGTGTATGTTTTTGTCATCATTTTATTTTCTAGGACTTTTTTTAGACAGGGTCCAACTGTGCTGCCCAGGGTCCACTCACCACCTTCTGACCTGAGCTCTGAGTGGCCAGGATGACAGACAGTGCATGTTACTGTCCCTAGCTCTACTGGTTTTTATGACATTTTTATTGATCATAGCAGCAGTACACTGGTTCTGAAATGAGATTCATTGATAAACTTTGTGCACACAGGTGGCCCCCACACCCACCAGCTCCAAAGCCACAGATTAAACCAAAAGCGAACTTTACATTGCATCTGTAGGGCCGGCAACATAGCTTAATGGACTACAGGGCCTGCTTAGGCAAGCCTAGGAACCGCAGTTCGATCCCCCACACCACATGCCACAACGGCCCTGCCCCCAGGGTGCACTGAGCCCACCAGAGTCTGGGCGCGGTGGCACACGGCTGTAATTCCAGTGCTGGGGAGGCTGAAAGCAGGAAGATCACCGCAAGTCCAAGATGCATAGTGAGTCCCAAATATATTAAAAATAAATAAAGAGATTGCATCTGTGCTGAGCACGACCCTCTCCTTCTCACCACTATTCCCTACACAGTACCGTATAGCTACTGACACGGCATTTATACTGACTGCATTTTGCAAGTAACTGGAAGAGAATTTAAAATATCCTGGAGAACATGCATGTCCGATGCAAACATTACATCATTTCATAGGAAGGACTTGAGCCCCTGCAGACCCTGGGACCCAAGGGGGACCCAGCAACACTCCCCATGCGCACCCCAACACCTGTGCGCAAGGAGACCTGTGCATTGGTGCTGCGCTCCATGTGCACACTTGCATCTATAGTAACTCTCATGTTTGTATCCTATCGGGACGACTCAGCTCAAGCTTTTTATAATCATCACACATATAGCTCATATTCTTTTTATAGCATGTTTTCATCTCAATCTTAAGCCCTTTTTCACTCTTCATTTGCCGCTGAACTCCCACTGGAGTTGAAAATAACCACATTTCCAGTTCAGATCTGCAGCATGCTCTCCTTCCAAGGAGCTTGTGTTGCTTTACAATGAGTGTGCAGTTGTTGAGTCCTTGCGAGGAGCAGGTAAGGGATACTATTAACCTCACCGGCTTGTGAAAGGAGGTAAGCAGTCTTCTAAAGGATCACCCCCAGAAGAGGGACACCACTGGGAAGGCCATGGTTTTTGCAAGTGTCTTGAATTTTAACCCTTTTTAAAATCCATCTATTCAACAGCATAGCATTTAACAACAAATACACCAGTAATTTGTTTTTCCAAACATTCATTAAGTATGCACTACTGGCCAGGCACTACTCAAAGCCAGGCAGACAAGTAAAAAATGAGTCAGTCTTGAGGCGGGAAGATAGCTCCACAGTCTAAACACCTGCCTGGCAAGTGCAAGGACTCAGGTTCAATCCCCAGTACCACATGCCACTGCGGCCCCAGAACCCTGGGCACACTGTGCCAGCCACCGAAACCAGGCATGGTGCAGCATGCCTGTAATCCCAGCACTGAGGAGGCTCAGACAGGAGGATCACTGTGAGTCCGAGATGCATAACAAGCCCCTGTACCAAATAAATAAATAAATGACTAAAAATGATTTTTAAAAAGAAGAGTCAGTCTTGGTACCCGGCTCTGACAAATTCTCACGTCAGTGGGACGACAGAGCCAGCCCCAGCTAAAAGCGAAGATTAAGACAAGCCAGCCTGGGTCCTTCAGAGCCCACAGGTGGGAGAAATGGGGGGAAAGTTGTGAAAGTATGTCAGACTTACTTCCAAATCCCAGTTTGAGAATCTATAGCTTTGCCTCAGATATGCATGCTGGAACTGCACAGACCAAGTGACCCACCTCAGATTCACTTGGATGATTTTACTTCCTGCTTTCTTGTCTACTGAACTTTGCTTTGCACCACCTTGATTCCTAAAGCAAACACAGCCTTTCAGACAGGAAAGAAATCCAGCCTGTGGTATTTGGCTAGAATGCTACAGCTTAGCAGTAAACATTTATGAGTAAATATCACATTCACAGTCAAATTCAACAGCTGCTGGATTATTCACCTGTGTACCTCAGGAACCAGCTCAACCCTTGATCCTGAAGCTGGGAAAGGCTGGCTGCTGGTTTAAATGAAATACACGGCCACTGTCAGAAGATGAAGACGCGCCAACTGCCCAGGACAGTAACAGTGACTCGCAGTCAGGAGCTACCGCCACCCTTAATAACTCAAGGTTGTCTAGGTTTTGGTTTTGGTTTTGGTTTTTTTTACTTAACATTCAAACTTTTTTTCATTTAATTAAAAACTTTCAGCCCGTGTCATTTTTAAAAGCTATGCGAATAATTTATTGGCATGCCTGTATTTTCATTTTCTTAACCATTCCTATATACTGGAAATAGCCCAAAGATTCTCTTTGTACTCATTTTTATGAATTTTAAACATTTTGTAAATAAAAGATTGTGTAAATATCTGATCATTCCTCAGAAAAAGAGCAGAAGTGCAAATTGAAAGGTTATAAGCATGTAAAATATTTATGATATACTGACAAACTGCTTTAAAAAGAAAACTGAATTTATTCCCACTGTACAGTCCAAATGTTACTCGTCTATGCACCTTCGGCAGTGCTGAAGCTGTCATAAGCATCTGCAGTTGGTGTCATTTAACCACATCTTGACAATGTAAATAATTTATATTCTATATGTAAATCCTGCCCTTTTGTCCACCGGCTCAGAGCAAGAGGGCCTGTAAACCCTTGAGAGATGGAAACAGCAAGCTGCGCAGACAGACCCCAGCTCATCTTGAAAAACGATGATCCTTTTGTTAGAATCTACAAATGCATCAGTTTCAAGCGCATTTTATCATTACTGCTAGCTAACCTTCGCCAGGGCTGACTCAGGATGCTTCACTCTGCGAATTGCTACATTACATTAAATACTAGCGATTGCTCTCGCTCTTGGGACTCGCCAGCATACTAAAATGCATGAATTTTTTTAAAGAGAGAGAAATGAATTGAAAAGTGCTTCATATGCACCACATTAATGTTAACCAAAACTCCAAGTCCTCTCTGAGAAGCTCAGTTTCTTCTGCTGGGTTCTTGTCCTTTGGATCTGACTTGTTTTCACTTCGTTCTTCTCAATCACGCTGAGTGAAGGGCTGTGCTCAGCGACCTTTCCTGAGAGGAAAGTAGGAGGGAGCAGACAGAACTCTGGGTTTTACTGAAAAATAACGTGCCAAAAAATACTTTACAGACTACCATAAAGTAACCAACTTCTGACTTTATCACCAAAAAAAAAAAAAGATTTAAGCACGATTAACCTTCTTTTCCCATGTATTTCCTGGATTTGGATAAACTAATAAAAATGCCATCTACCGCCTGTGTTTTTCTAAACCCATACACATGCCTGCTCAAAGCAGCTCCGGGAGCAGCCCCTCGGAGCTGGGCCAGCCCAGGACAGCGGCGCTCCGCATCGCCTCGATCTGTGCGCTCCCTCAAGCCTTCTTCTGTGGTCCCCCACCCCAACCCTGTCCTCAAAGCCAGGGCCGTCACAGGGGGGTGGGGAAGCTAGGCCTCCAGCGGGCGAGGGCTTCCTTCTTTTCCTGCCTTGACTGGCCAGGGTAGATCATTTCCAAAAGTGAAGATCGCTCTCAGCGTGGCACAAAAGGGACAGGGACCAGGGGCAAAGCCAGCAGAGCAGCAGTGGGGTCCAGCCCCCCCCCCACCGCACCCTTCCACAGAAGGCCACTCTTGTCCCAACCAATGCTGTCAGCGTAGAATTTTCATGAAAGTAACTTGGCAGGAAAGATGGGAACACATTCTTATCTGTCTCTTTCATGAGAGCCCTAAACTATAATAACTTTTTAAAAGTATGTTATAAAAGATGACTGATTAAAAAAAAAAAAGAAAAAGAAATGGGATTTTTGCTGTTAATCTCTCCAGTGCTGCAAAGTATTTAACACACAGCTTGAAGCGGTGGCAGAAGCCGACAAAAAGGAGAGCTCTTTTTTCAGGAGCCAACTAAGGATTCTCACTTTCACGCTACCAGCCTGCTTCTTGTGCGTGCCGCATTAGAGAGCACAGCTTCCTCTGTTTTCAATTTACCATTTTCTTCTCAAGTGTTCAAAGCTTCTCCACACCGAGGCGCACTGGTCCAGCACAGAGCAAGATAGGAAGTGACTTTAGCTTCTGATTTCATGGAAGAGGCCAGTGGGGATCCCAGCTCTGGAAGGAACGCATCTGTACATCTCACGAGAGCTGTCACCAGAGGGTGTGTTGCATAATATTCCAAACCAGAAACGAGACCAGCATTTAACAATTTCCTAGTTCAGCGACTATACACTCCTGAAAAGGAGCACGGACACGGCCGGCGACCCTCCCCTCACGGCACTCCCTGCCCCCCACGGCACTCCCTGCCCCCCACAAAGGCTCTAGGTTACCAACACACCCCGAACCTCTCACACTGCACTGAGCTAAGGGTGAAAAACTGAATTTCCTTGACTCTGACTCCTCCAACTTTATTTTAAAAAATACTTGGAAAACCGGGCAAACATACTTGCTTAAAATCCTCAGTTCTCTCAGTGATCAATAACAATCACAATTTGGGGGGGTTTTAACAAAATATTTCTATTTGGTTTTTTTTGCAACCAGCGTTGGCAGCTCACAGGTTTGTTGTTTACACGCTTGTTTGTGTCTCCCGACCTCATGGAACTGCTTATCACCGAAAAATGGATATTTCTGGTGAAGCTAGGAATTGGGAAATTACGGAGTCGCTGTCTCTCAGAAAGAAAACAGGCTGCCGACGCAGTCAGCTAAGAGCACCGTCTCAATTCACAGGACTGGGGTGGGGACGGTGACTCGCATCCCCTCGCCACTGCGGCAGCTTCTCCGCTCTTCTTGCCTTTCCTCACAGTGACAGGGCAGGCCCTGTTCTCAGGAACCACAAGAAAGACAGCGGCAGGCGGGGAGGCCGGCTCTTGGCTAGTGGCTGGAGGGCCTGAGCTGCTCCAGGCGGCACAGGGAACTGCTCCTTGCGCTCAGTGAGCTTGTACCTGGACCTCGAAACAGACAGAAGCCCAAGCTGCAGCTGAGGCTCCCAGCTAGGACCTGGGGGTGTGGAAGGGGTGGGACCCTCCTTCACCCCCAGCCTGGTCCAGCCCTGCGGGGCTCACCCTGCCTAGCTCAGCAAGCTGGCCACAAATCCCCAAGAGCTGAGCACAGACACCACATGGGCCTAAGGGTGTCACACTGCCCCACAGCCTCTTGGGAGTTCCACAAGGGCCCAGGCAAACCCTAGGCTGTGTTCAGAAAGGACAGAGGAAGATTCCAAGTGTTCTGTCCCCATCAAGCATTGCCAGGAAAGGGAAGAAGAGCCAGGAGCAGGAAGAAAATGCCCTACTGGGGACACTTGGTGTCCCAATCATTCCACCTGGTGTCCCACCCCGGCAACAGCAGAGAGAGGAGGAAGGGGAGAGAGCACTGTAGTCCAGAAAGAAGGTCACAGCCCAGAGGAATCAGGGAGAGAGGAAGAAAACCAGAAAGAAAGAGAAGTCAGGTACGGCTCTCACCTGGGATGCCAGCAACTTGGGTGGCTGAGGCAGAAGGATCACAAGGGCAACAGCCACGCTGGGCAACTCTGTCTCAAAATAAAAATCTTTTCAAAGGGCTGGGGCTGCAGTTGAGTGACAGAGCACTTGCCTAGAATGCACAAGGCCCTGGGTTCCATCCCCAGCACCACAAAGGGGAGGAAGGAAGGGGAAGAGTCCAGGAGGGGGGAGGAGAAGGGAAAGGCAGAGAGGAGGGGAATGGCAAACAGAGGAAGGTGGAAGGGAGCTGACCCACTGAGTCTCACAGGGGTAAAAGCATAAACTGGAAAACTTTGAGCATAAGCAGTATCCTTTGAAAGGATCTTTATTAAATTACACCAAAAAGGGCCGGCCAGATAGCTCAGCAGATTAAAGCTCCTGCTTAGGCAGATGTAGGGACTGGGATACGATCCCCAGAGTGCCGTGCTGGACCTGTCCCTCTGGCATGATGAGACAGCGATTGCAACTGGGAGAAGTGGGGCGCTCTTGTAATCCCAGTGCTTGGGATGTTGAACACAGGAGTCCAATCTGTGTAGTGGGACCCTATAAATCCTGTACTAAATATATAAAAATAAATAACACTAAAAAAAAAAGGGTTAAGTACTCTCCCACCACAGGCCTTCCCGGGTCACTGCGGGCACAGACACCCCCAACCTGGGTGCATCGCTCGCCTGCTTCATCTAGATGGCACAGGCCACGCAGTGACGCCTGGGCTGTGGCCTCCACGTGAAGGAAGATCCTCCCCCAGGCCAGGGACCACAGGAGTGGTGAACTCCCTTCCCTTCCTCCTCACCGCTTGCTCGCTGGTACCCGGGGCAGGCGCAGGCCCTCACGGGCCCAGCTCGCCTGCACCCCAGCCTGAAGGAAGCACTGCAGCACAGGCACCGTGCCCTGGAGCATGCCTTCTGCGTTAGCTCGCGCGCTCTTCAGAACTCTGCGACCATCATTTCCAGCTGTGCTCTGAGACCGACAGAGCCGAGCCCAGGGAGATTCACCAACGTACTCAAGGCCACGCTAGAAATCCTGGAAACGCCTGTGTCCTCCTGGCTTCTGTCCCGGCTCCAGCTTGCTGCTGACCCCAGAATCACATGGACAAGTCAGCAGGACAGACTCGGCTCCGTGGACTGACCCCATAACAAGAATAGCATGCCAACAATCACACTTTATGGTTTAAAATATATTTAAAAATAATGTTTAAGGGCTGGACAGTCTAAGCTCCCTGCCTGGCAAGCACAAGAATCCAGGCTCAATCCCAGAATCTGTGCTAGCCACCAAAAACAGGTTTGGTGGACCATTCCTGTAATCTTAGTGTTGGAGAGGCTGAGACAGGAGGATCACTGGGAGTCAGAACTGTGTAGCAAGACCTCGTACCAAATAAATAAAATGACTTTTTAGAAATAGAGATGGGAGGTAGCTCGGCAGCATAAGCACCAGCCTAGCAAGCACAAGGTCCTGAGTTCAATCCCTGGTACCACCAAAAGAACCTACAGTACTCTTAAAAAAACAATAATAATGTTTAAAAACAAAGGCAGCAGAATTTACAAGGCAGAAACAGCAATTGGTGGGGGCCAGGGAGATAGCTCAATAGAATAAGTGCTTGCCTGGCAAGTGCAAGGGCCTGAGTTCAATCCACAGTTCCCCAAAAGAAAAGAAACAGCAATTGATGAAAGAGAAAACAAGGCAGAGGGCTGGTGAGATGGCTCAGTGGTCTAAAGCACCCACTTAGAACAAGCTTAGCAAAGCACAGGGACCGCAGTTCAATCCCCAGCACCACATGCCAGCCAGCCCCGCCCCCTGGTGGGCTGAGCTGACCACACACACAAAAATAAATAAATAAATAAGAAAGAAAGAGAACAAAGCAGAATTAACCAGGAAATCCAAAAGTAGACACTGAAAAGACCGAGAAAGTAGGTGAACTATACATTTGTCAGATTCTCTTAGGGGAGAAAAACCACAAAAAAGCACTGTTCTCCACAAGAGACGTGCCTGCTAACTCAGAATTAAGAGACTAAAACAGGTTGATGGTGAGAAATTCAGAACTCAAGCCCGAAGGATGAGCTCTGGCAAAACACACAGTATAACCACTGCATCCCTTAACAAGTATTTATTGGGGACCACTACATGCTGAGCCCCAGACTGTCACAGTGGATATGAAAGAGGAAGTCCCTCAGGTTGTGCAGTTTTCCTCTGAAGTGCAGGTCCTACGACATAATTGGGTTTATTTTTTTTATTTTTTTATTTTTATTTTTTAAATTAATTTCATTGAGAAAGAAATAGCAAAGAGTTTCAAAACAGGTCAGTAGGACAGTTACAACAATTACTACATTGCATACTGTTGTCTGCGCAGTAGTTAATAGCACAGCGTCATGTGTCATTTGGTGATAGGTCTGTAAAGGAAAGCGGAGATGGCTCTGGGAGGAGGCAGCCGTAGAGGACGGTGTCTGGGAGAGCGCAGGGAAGCGCAGAGGCCCGAGGTGCAGGGGAAGAACCTGGGGGGGGGGCAGCAGGGACTGGCGGCTGGGCTGCCAAAGAGCCTTCCCAGGAAAGGGAGGGCGCTGCACAGACCAACACATTCCACGGAAATTAGGAAGCTCAGTTTAAAAAAAAAAAAAATAATAACCTAAAACACTAATCCAGAAGGCTTTGCAGACGAGCTCCATGGCGCCTCTGAAGAGCGGGTAACCCTGGTATGGAAGGTTCCTGGACGTTAATGAGGGGTACAGACTCCAGAGAAACCAGCCAGGGAAGGAGCTAGAGACAAGCTCCTCTCTCCTCCTCACATTCTTCCCCTGCCACACCCATGAGCACACCCATGAGCACTCGAGTGCGTGCACGCACATACACGCACCTTCACAGATCAGTGGTCCCTACATGTCATTCAGTGCCACCTTCGTGTTCCCTGACATTTCTGGACACCACCTGTATCCACAAAGACTACTTCAAGTTTATTTAATTCAGTTGGCTGTTCTATAAGATGAATTTATCCTACTATTACAGACAGAAAACCAGTATCATTTCTCAAAATTAAGCTAACTGCACAACTGATACCACATTTTAAATGTTTGTCTGCATCCTACCTAAGAGTAGCACACACTCTGTGAGTAATTCGTGTTGGCACATGGGCTCTATTTTGAGAAATGCTGCTACAGGCCAAACTCACTTATGAGCGCAGGTATAAAAATAAAATTTTAATGTAATATTAGAAAACCTAGCACAGAAAATATTTTAAGGAAAAATATTGTCATGCCTGAGTAGATTTGAGTCCAGAAATAAATGGAATATTGGAGTAACTCCAGAAATAAATAGAATATTGAATGGCATTTGGAATTTTTATTTCAGAAATAAACCAAGTATCAGAGGAATGGCTCAACATAGGAAACTCTGTTTTTATTCACTATATGCACAAATAAAAAGACAGACACGTGGAGAGGGACTACAGATAGTACCTCCAGCTGACAGAGGGAAAGGCAGCTGGGAGGGACCGCACAATAGGGCCAAGGTCTAGAACAATGGCTCTCGTCCAGGGGCAAGGCTGTCCCCCTTGGAAGTTTGGTAATGCCTGGGGATACTCTGATGGCCATGATTGTGTCACACAGCAGGGACACGCCAAGAGTGCTGCTGCCTGGGGTGAGACATTATCTGGCCCACCACATCAGCAGTGAGGAGGCTGGGCAGCCCTTACTTAAAGGAAACGCAGTGTCCCTGTGCTGACTCTGATCCCCAGCCCAGAGAGCTGGGCCTCACTTAACTGCATGTCTGCTGCTAAATCAAAACATTTCCACGGGGAAAATGCACGTTGAGTCTCAAAAAAAAAAAAAAAAAAAAAAAAAAGAAAGAAAATCAAATAACTGACTTCGCATCACCCGGAACATTACAGGGAACGGGACTCCTCCTTGGGAGCGAGGAGTGCTGGCTCGAGGAGGAACGCTCTTCCGACTTTCACGCAGGTAACGGGTCGCCAGAGAACACGTCCGCTTTGACCACCGCAAGCCCTGGGCCCCTCTTTCATTGTCTTAAACTTCATGTGCGTGGCAGGCCAGCGAGCTTTCCATGTGCTCACTTTTGCCACCTGTACAGTTTAGGCGGAGGTGGGGAACTAGTCGGCTTTGAAGAAGCGGATTATTTTTAGCCCTCTGCAGCTATCTCTAAGAGAGTGCTGCTTTCCGAAAAGCAGGAGACAGAAATGTGCTACTTTACTTCTCTGTAGCTGACTATCCCAACCTACTTTTTCTAACCTGTTTTCTGCCCCTTGCTCCAGTGCTCCACCTGACAATGTAAGAAAAGGAAGAGCTGACAGGCCGCGCCCGGGGGACGGGGGACGTCGCCCTCACCCCAGGGCTGGCGGGCTCGCGGCGAGCAAGCTGCACCCCCAGCCCGCTCCGCGCAGCAGCGTAATTGCAAACGGCTAAGCCGCTCCTCACCCATGGTGGAAGAGCTGCGACAGCGAGCTGGCCTCTCGCTGCAAAGCACAGGCAGGGAGGCTTTGCCTTTCAAAGTTCTCAGGCTATAAAAAGCTTCAGGGTGCGTGCAGCGCTCTGTGCAGGATGAGGAGGTGGGGGTATAATAAGAAAGAACAGTATTTTGGGTCCTGAACAGATTGCACTCCCGCACCCCAGCAGCCCGGAGTTTGTGAGGATGTGATTCCTCCCCTTCCTCGGCACAGGCTTCTGCCCAGCAGCTGGCACGGGGGGAGAAGGTCTTCGCCCCGCCCCCGCCCCCCTTCTCCCCATTTCTGCACAAAGCTCCACTGTTTCCTGTGAGATTTCTTTTTACGAATATTTTCATCCTGAGCATTCAAATAAACTCAATTATTACTCCGTAAAAAAGTTTTACCAAACTCAAGACAAAAATAAATCATTAAATGTTTAAATAAGCTTTCAGCTCAAAGGCTGAAAACCAGAACTGCTTTAATGGGACTGTGGAATTTTCTTTCAAAAGATGCTCTTAAATTGTGATATTCCATAATCTACAAAACAAATCCTGACCCTTCAAATACTGTTTTTATTTTTAAAAGTAGAGTTCTAATAGTTGTTTTTCACCAACATGGGGATTACTATATTATTACCCTTCTACTGAACCATCTATTTTTGCAACGATGTGAACAAAAACCAAGAAGCACTATAGACAAGCGGCATAATTATCTGCAGCAGCGCGGGTTGTATTAGTAGGAGGAAATTGGCTTAATGCTGGCTTACTTTCCCTTCAGAATTGTAACCACCAGCGATTTAGTAGACGTTCTTCCCTACTATCTTGCAAAAATCTCTGAAAAATTACTCTTCGTAATCTGATTGACGACTATGAATACACAGTAAATAAACTCTTTTGGGATCATAAAATATTAAATTGCTAAACCCAAAACCACAAACACAAAGTGTGATAAACCCAAGAAAGGATCAGAGGGAGGTGCGGCTCCGAAGCCCGAATGTGCGAAGCATGCTCAAGGGCTTGGCTTCTACTCCCGGGACGGCAGAGAAAAGAACACCCCAGTGGGCACTGGCAGGCATTTCCAGGAATCACTGGAGAGAAGGGAACTTCAGCACTGAGTGCCTCTCGCTCACTGCAGAGGCGCAAATGGCTCCACAGCCGCCCTCAGGCCGCCGCACCAGCGTGTGGATTTCACTTATCTGACCAACAGGTCTGTGGGACGAGTGCCAGACACAGAAGGGGGCTTGCGAGTTCCCGGTGAACGCAGCAGGGGGACAGCAGGGGGACGTCAGAGGGCTTGCAGTTGGCATTAAGTAAGTCTGTGGGCTTGTGTGTGAGTGCTGACGGGCATACTTGCAAAGACGGTGCAGGTGAAAATGTTCTGCCCACGCAGGCAAAGGCAGGACCGCTGCCAGGCTGGTGCTGCCGGAGAACTCGTGACCAGGGCAGAGCTGGAGGAGGAAGGGAGCGGCGCAGGCTGACACAGGGGTCTTCAGGGAGGCCAAGGGACCAGAGGAGGGCCAAGGAGGCAGGCACTAGCCCCAGAGGTCAAGAATCAGAAATGCGGCACCCAGGACAACAGGGCCATGACACCTCTTGAGCAGTCTGACAGATTTTCTTCCAGGTCATGTCCCTGGCAAGCCTGACCACTGCCCACGCCCCGCAGGAGCAACCTCATCACAGCGCCCTGTGCCTGCAGTCGCAGACTCCAGCGCCCTCACAGGCCAGGCCAGGGAGTGAGATGAATGAAGACAGCCTTCCACACCTGAAAGAAGTTGGAGCGAGGGGACCTGGGGGTGGGCAGAGAGCACCTGCGACTCCGGGAGTCACACGGTAGCCAGACGGCCGGACTTTGAAGGAGAGGGCAAGCTGGATTTTTTTATGTGAAACACTCCAATTTTTTTTTTTTTTTTTTGCAAAAAATGGGCCAAGTAAAGCCAGCTGGGGGACCACCCTTTGCCAACACCCTATAACAGACCATTAACAAAACATTTCAAACAAAGGAAACAAACCCAAAAAGGGGACAATCCATTCAGTTATTCTTGTCCTTTATTCTTTATGCATAAAAGCTTCCTGTGTATTTTAGACCTGGTAAAATTGAAGATGTGATACGACACTTGATACCAGCCAGAATTCTCATGTGAACTCTACCATCTTTACGATAAACGTGCCACCGTCTGCTGGAGCTAGTGCTGGTGCAGACCCTCCTACTACAGAGATCATCTAAGAGCGGATACTACGCATTTACTGCTCGGCGAGCACCACACTCAGGCCCTGCTTTCCGCGTTCACGTCTGTGTTCCAAGTAGAGTCTCCTAAACAAGTGGGGTGCGATGCCAAGCCGGAAGATTGGACAGCTATGCAAGATACACAGTAAGCCTCCGAGAGGCCTGGCATAGCTGGGGACGGGTTCGATAGGAACAGGAGAGTTCCTTTCTTTGATCATCCGTGGAGACACAGAGTGGAAATATATCATCCACATCAGTACAACTCCAACATTGGTCCATGGACCAGCTGCTGTGGGTGGATGGCTGGGAAGGGAGGACAGGGTGGAGAGCAAGCAGCCAGGAGCTCCCTCGCATCCCACACAGCCCTGCCCTCCGCACATGCAACCCGGGCTGGCTCGCTGGCCAGGTCGGAGACCAGGAAGGCGCCAGGCACTCCTGCGCGGGATGCGCAGGAGCTACACACCAGTGAATGCCCAGGATGTGCAGAGGAGCGGCAACAGCAGAGGGTGCAGGAAGTAACAGCTTCCCTGGGTAAAAGTTTAAAGTGAAAATCCTGAGCTTGCTGAAATCACCTCACAACCCACACCCATTCCCTTAAGAAACTCTCTGCAAGATGGATTCTCTACTACGGATGTTAAAATAAATGCTGTTAGGTGAACATGTGCCCTGGAAGCACTATTTGTCCAACCGGGATTATGTATGTCAATAAACAGGAAGCCACCTCATTGTAGCATTAGAAACTCGACATATTTAACAGAGTATACATTCAAAGTGTATGTGCATGCTATGGCTTGTGCCTAGATGTCCCCCAAGCCCCATGCAGTCATACGGTGGCCTTCTAGAGCTTATGACTGACTCATGGTCCAATGCTGGGATTATGGTAGCGATGGCTACACCACCCTGAGACAGGAGCCGCATACACTAGAAGGCAAGAGCGAGGCCTGCTCCTGCTACTCCTCCCTTTTGTTCTTGCTGTTCTGCTGTTTTCTGCCACCATGAATTGCTGTCCTCTGCCATGTGCCTCCCCGCCTTGGAGCCAGCCAAGTATGGACTGAAACCTCCACAAATTGTGAGCTAAATAAACCTTTCCTTCCCTAATTTTGGGCATCAGGTATTTTGTTTCAGAAACAAGAGAAAAGTAATCAAAACAGTATAAATGTATAATACAGGAACTGTTATTTCACCTTAAAAAACTATTTATTTAGAATAATTGTAGGTCCATAGTTACACATGTAACAGTTCTTTAT
>NW_004524601.1:4135086-4152009 GCF_000260255.1 Octodon degus | reverse complement strand
ATCTGGGGTAAGGTGAAAGGCTGTGCTCACCACACAGCTAAGGAACAGGGACTCTGTGCTTTCTCTGTCTTGTTCTTTCTTTCTTTTTTGAACACTATTGCTACAGGTGTTTTATAATCCAGACATGTGTGAAGAGAAAATAACAAGACAGAAAGTTTTAAACATCCTGCAGAGGCCTCTGCGTCTGACACGATGGGGATGAGAGGCCTGAGGCAGGCGCCTGACAGCTATGAGGCCAAGGCCTGGGGAGCATCCTCCGACGCCCCTCCAAGCCCACCCCTCCCTGCAGGGCCCTCGGGCCAGCATCTATCTCTGTTGCTGTGTGCAGTGCCGCAAAGCCTCTCTCCACATCACCTCCTCAGGGCAGGCACACGGGACTCAACAGATGTCTGCCCTGACCAGGGACTGTTTCTGTTACTGCAGCGCTCCGGCTGGGCAACACTGGCGGCGGGGCAGATTGGCTCAGGGAGACTGGCCCTCAGCCAAGCAGCCTGCAGGATAGGCACGGAGAGGGCAGGAGGAGGCGAAGGGTGCCTCCCCTCTCGGGAAGCGCTGCCTCACCTCCCACTGGCCTGACGATCCACCACCCAGGCTGGCTGGAGACAGGCAGGCCACAGTCAGTCAGCCCTTCCACAGTGCCCACCCCTCAACAACCATGCCAAAAGGAGCCACAAGAACCTGCAAACAGCACTGGGGGTTTGCTTCAGCGATGACCTCAGCACAGCGACTGTACCACAGTCTAAGAAACATCTCGGCTTCCTTCTTCTGAAAGGCACAGCAATGTGACATGCCTTAATAAGCCCTGCTTCCACAAGACACTTTCTGCTGGGAGACAAGGACCCTGCCAGCCCCTCCATCCTTGGCATGCCGGGCCCAAAGCACCCTGAAGGCCCAGGTGAAGGCTGCGCAGAAGCCCACAGAGGAAGCAAGCGTGGTCAGCTGTCTGTGAGCACCCGAGACTCCGCTGCTGGGAGGAGGCTCCAGGAGGGATCCAGCTGAGGAGGCAGAGTTGCATCGCAGCCAGAAAACAAGTGCAGCGGCACCTGTGGGGATCGAGCGTGTTTCCTTTCGCATGTTCTTCTATACTTCCCAAGAACAAAAGGATTGCTTTTTACATATTGAGAAATGCTGTACATTTATTTTATTTTTATTTTTTATTTTTTGGTTCCTCGAATGCCTTCAGGGCACTTTTGGCCAGCTGGAGAGGTGTGAGGTTTGAACTCCAGCAACCTGAGGCTAACAGCTTTGTGGAAGCAGCCACTTAAAGACCTGAGCTAGGGCCAGGCCCCCTGTACATTTATTTTAAAAACTAAACATTTTCTTTCATCATTTATCTATGACCTGAGTTGAACTCACACATCGTCAAGTATCAACGTTGACTTCTTTCTTCATTTCAACAAATTTGCCATAGTAAGGTAAGAAGGTTAACAAGAGGAGGAACAGAGTAAGGGTATGAAAAGTCCCTATTGTTTTGCACTTCTCTACAAGCAAATATAGAAATATGGTGGTAGACTGTGACACTCGGCTGGCCCTGTAGATCACTTGCTTGCCTGCCTGCCTGCCTGCCTGCCTGCCTGCCTTCTTTTTTCTTTCTTTCTTTAAAATAAAATCTTGCTATGTTGTTCAGATTTGTCTTGAACTCAAGGGATCCTCCTGCTTCAGCCTTCTAAATAGCTGGGACTACAGACGCACCATGTCCAACTAATTGAGGCTTGATTCTGAAAGTCTGTGTCTGTGGCCTCTGCTTCAGTGGGTTCCTGTCCACCTGCCCCTCGTCGTTACCAGAATCTGGAGCTGGGAGCTCCTGGAGCTTACACAGCGTGTTGCGCGATGGTTTTTATGTCTGAACACACATAACATCTCCGTACACGACGGCACGAACTCTGAAATCTGCTGGTATAACCGGGTAACGCTGGAGGCTAAAGATCTTCAGCAAAAACAGAACGAACCAGTCACACATACCCAGAGTGGCTTGGGCCGGTGTGCAATACCATATTCAATGCAGTTTGTCAGCGGTGGCTGTGAGTGACGGCCACATAGAGGTCCCACAGCCCCCGGAGGCAGTGCAAGCCAGTTAGAGGCAACGTCCAGTTCACCCTGGAGGAAGCAGAGTAACTCACCACGACTAAGGCACAAAAGTATTAATACGGCCAAAAACCACTGTGAGAGGAGAGTCGGCCAACACAGGATGGTTTTAGGACAAACAGCAGTGACACCTGATGCAGAGAGCAGGCCTCTCCTCCGGCCCCTAATTTCACTCAAGTCCTGGCACAAATCCCTATGGCTGGTGGCGCTTAAGCACACTGCCAGGGGCCCCAGGAGAAAGCGTTACTGTGCCTCCTTGTCGCCTCCTTGTCGCGGTAGGGACTATCGCTCCACGTCACGTATGGACAGGCAGTGCTGTCCTGTGGGTGAAGTGTTAGCAACAGCCCCGGGCTGGCAGCTCGTGTCCCCCCCGCCCCGTCACTCCAGTGCACGTCCCTCTGCCCCGTTCACCTCGCTCCATTTCACAGGAGGCAAGTGAGGACCAAAAATAAAAGCATACAGCTGCTGAGGCACAACCGAAAACTTCTGAGACTGGTCCTAAAAATGCCTTCCCAAGGATATTTTAGAAACTTACATGAGCAAGGCACTTTCACTACAACCAGAGATTCCTCACAAACGTAAAACCAGGAGCTCCACAGTGGGAGCAGCTCTTTCCCCCTTCCAAAAGGGTAGAAGACATCACAGCGGGGTCCACACACACCCATGTTGGTAGCAGCGCAGCTCCTGGGCGGCTGAATCTTGGAACCAGCCTCTATGTCCATCAACAGATGAATGGGTAAGTAAGATGTATTTACACTCACGGAGCATGACTCTTCCATCAAAAGGATAAACTTGAGTCATTTATAGGAAACTGGATGCATGTTGAGACCACAGTACCAAGTGAAATAAATCAGATGCACAAGCTTAAGCGTCACATGGTTTGTTTTATAGGAAAATCCAAATAATAAGTGAAACGCAGAATAAAATATAACAGGAAGTAGGGAGGCGAGTCTTTCTCAAATGGGACAGGATCATGAGATGGAAGGAGCAGGGAGAAAGGCGAGGGAAAGAGATGAAGAGGAAATCCAGACGTACTACGTGCATGGACCATTCCACGTGGCACCGCAGGCAGGCGGGCGGGCGGGCGGGCGGGCAGGCGGGCGGGCACTGCGCACATGCCACAGGCTGGGCAGCTGCTGGGGAGGATGGCCACTTTCCCTTTGCCTGGCCTGGCCGAATTCACAGTGAGCTGGAACCCGGAGTCCGCCAGCTTCAGCGACTTCCTCACATCTGCGCAGCACCTTCCTGCCCTGGCTCTGCCACCAGACCAAGCGCAGCTGCCAAAACGGCCAGGGAACAAGAAAAGCCAGAGAAAGATTTTAAGAAACACATTAAGAAATTTATTATGTCCTGGTTAAAACTGCATAAACAGTCAGGTAAACTGAAGTTTAAGGAAAGCTACAGACAGGAAAATCATCAGGTCTCCTTTTTTGAGAATTCCAACCTTTAAAAAAATACAACAATAAGGACTCTTTAGGTCATTGCTTATGGACACAAGCAATGATTGCTTTCCCTTCAAGTTTTACTTTTCTTGTCTAGAAATTGCATTCCACAGGAAGATCTTGAAAGACAATGATGGGGCGGTGGCTCTGTGGCATCTCCAATAGATGCTTCTGTCAGGGGATCATGCATTCTGGTCACTGCTTGAGATGCCAGGTTCTTCCCGCAGTGCACATCATCTAAGCGCTCAAATGTATCTCTTCAAATGACTCCCAAACAGCAACATGAGGTGTGTCACCAAGCACTTACTTAAAAACATTAAGTTAACACTGGAGCCCACACTACTGGAAACCTGCTAACGGAAGACAGTCAGATAGATTAGTTTTTAATTTTATAAAGTTAAATTGCACAAAAGCAATGTTGCCACCACCCTATCCTCCACTTGGGAGGCAGAACTTACCCAGCCTCTCCACTTAGAAATGATCTCTTGCCTGAATCAACCAAAGGCTCAGAGATTTTTAGTCAGTGCTAGGCGTTGGTGGCAGGAGCTGGGGTGAGAACCCTGGCACGCTGGCATACTGATCCCAGGCCCCACCAAGCAGAACATGATGCTCCTTCAAAGTGAGAAACAAAACAAAACAAAACAAAAAAGAGGCTTTTTCTGTTGTGCACACCCACACATTGTCCACACATCACTGCTCCATTGTTCGGGCCACTCTTCACCCAGGCCACCACAGCTATGCGATCATCCTGGTTCTTTTCCTAACTCTTAACAAAAGCAAGAAGAGGCACAGGATCTCCATCTCTCTCACTCTTCAGCCTCCAGATCTCCAAATCCACTGGGTAGTGTTTCACTCAGAGCTGGAGCAAAACCTAACAACAGCAGGCAGGTATCTGAAAACTGAGGTTTTTCTCTGATGTGTCTTAGAGAAAATGCCCCTTAAAGTATCACAAGAGATTTCAACTATCTGTGCATAGCATGGAGGTTACCCTGAACCAGGAGGAGCCTTCGCTGAGGACAGCAATTCTGGTTGTGCTGCTGGCTAATCATGTTCTCAGAAACAAAATTTAGATGATGTTTAAAGCTACAATCATGTGTAGACCCCAACCATAAGGAACAAGATTCCTCCATAACTAAACTGTACCATCTAAGACAGGATCTTGGTACAGCCAGAACAAGACTGTCCTCCGAAGTACTATGTGGATTCCCATGCGAGGCCAGCAGTGATCAAGAATGATGCTTTGGCTTCTTTTTCTGGGAAACACCAAATGTTGAATGACACCAGTGCAGTGGGAGGGGCTGGCGGCCCAGGGGGCCCAGCCATGGGAGACCCTGGCAGCTTCCACAGAGGCTTTGGCAGTGGCCTTCAAGGTCGCGGGTGCAGCAGAGGCTGGGGTCAGGGCCAAGACCGTGGGGCTCAGGGCAGTAAGGCTGAGGACAAAGAGTGGATTCCTGTGACCAAGCTGGGTTGGTTGGTCAAAGACATGAAGATCAAGTCCCTGGAGGAAATTTACCTTTTTTCCTTACCCATCAAGGAGTCTGAGATTATTGACTTTTTCCTGGGCACATCCCTCAAGGATGAAGTTCTGAAGATCATGCCTGTGCAGGAGCAAACTCATGCTGGCCAGAGACCAGGTTCAAGGCATCTGTCGCCATGGGGGACTACAACGGTCATGTTGGCCTGGGTGTAAAGTGTTCCTAGGAAGTAGCCACTGCCATTCGTGGGGCCGTTATCCTGGCCAAGCTCTCTATTGTCCCTGTGAGGAGAGGCTACTGGGGGAACAAGATCGGCAAGCCCCACACTGTTCCTTGCAAGGTGATGAGCCCCTGTGGCTCTGTGTTGGTGCGTCTGATCCCTGCCCCCAGAGGCACTGGCACTGTCTCAGCCCCTGTGCCCAAGAAGCTGCTACTGATGGCTGGTATCGATGACTGCTACACCTCTGCTAAGGGCTGCGCCGCTACTTTGGGCAGCTTTGCTAAGGCCACCTTTGATGCCATCTCCAAGACCTCCAGCTATCTGACCTCTAAAAGAGATGTGTTCACCACATCTCCCTATCAGGAATTCACAGACCATCTTGTGAAAACCCACACCAGAGCCTCTGTCCAGAGGACTCAAGTTCCAGCAGTCATTACAACAGGAAGGGTTTTTACATAAGAAAAATAAAATGAATTAAGCCTGAAAAAAAAAAAAAAGAATGATGCTTTGGAAGGGAAACAGGACCACATTTTCAAGAGAAAAAGTAAGCGTTGTCTCCCTCCACACTTCGGCAAGTGGCTCTATTTTGTTTTGTGACATTATTATAAATACATTAAAAAGGCATCTGGCTATTACTAAAAGAGTCAGGGTGGATGCTGCTCTTTCTGTCACTAATTCTCCTTGTGATCCTGAGCAAGTCACAATTCACCTACCTGGACCTTGCATCTCTTCATCTACTGTGTAGGAATAATACCCATCATGCAGGCTAATGGGATTAAACCTGAACAGGGAGGCATGCTGGGAAATAGACACAGGATGACAGCAGTTGTTACAAGTATGCAGCCAGAGCCTAAGAGAAGGGCGAGCTCCTCCATGCTCGGCTGCCCTCCTTCCCTCCCCCAGGCTCCACTCTCCTGGACTCGTTTTCCAGGCTTCTTTCTCACTTTCACCTACCATTGTACACACCAGTGGCTCATGACTTGGTGTAAAGGACACCAGAAATAATTTCTCACTAGTGAAATGATGTACCAAAATAAAAAGGGCCAAAGTTCCATCATGACCTTTAAGAGCAGAGCTGCACAGAGAGCAAATTGGTCAAGCAATGGCCATGACTCATCCTCATGGCTGCCACTGACAAAGGATCTACAAAGTGCAGTACAGGGCTACAGGATAAATCCTGAGGGTTCTTGACTGACCTTATCAGATATAAAAGTTACATTTCTTGTTACATAGGTCTTGCTTTATCTTGGTCTTAACCATCCAGCAGAAAAGTATAAAAATGAGATATATAAAGTAAAGCCATATTAATACAATGAGCTGTAAAAGGCTCAAGTAAAAAACTTCTGAGGATAACCCACTAATATTATAGACTGCTAGACAGTGTTGGATTGTTTTGCTGAATTCAAACACCTGTAGTATTTTGATGCCAATTGAAAATCCACTTCTGACAGGAAAAAAACATTTTTTAAAAAGGGATACAAAGGAAAGATAATTTTGCATTTATATATACAAAATAGTTAGGATAGATATACAGATACTTTCTCTTAATTCAATGAGTAGAAAGAGGTGTACTAACAGTGTTTGGACAGGATATCCTATCTGCTTCTTGTACTATGGATAACCACTAAGAAGATAACAACGTACAATGTATTGATTATCAAAACTGTCCTATTAATCAGTTTTGAAACTGTCTCATTCATATTTATTTCTCAATAAAAAATGCTGCAAAAAAAAAAAAAAGATTTCCCTAAATGTTTCGTAATGCTGGTTCAGGGGTTATGTATTTCTATAGAATTTATTTTTCATGAAAAGTCCTCCCTTCTCTGTCATTTTGTAGGTTGATTTTGCAGGGTATAGAAGTTCAATTATTTTTTGTTGTAAGAGAAACTTGTTGCAAGTTTATGTAGCCTTAACATTTATTCTGAAAAATGTGTATAATTCTGATAAGTTATTCAAGGTATATGTCTGAGTTTCTTTCTCTAACAGATTTTATTCTCTCTTATTGCTGAGTTCTCAAATTTTCATTTGCCATTTCTCAAGGAGAGGTCCTTGCCTCCTTGTGTGCATTTGGAGTTTCAGATGTCTTTGTACTTCAATATATATTTATTTCCCAAACATTAAAAAACAAAAGAGCAGAGCTGCCTATCTACTCTGCCTTGGTAACCAATGCCACACTATTTTTGATGATTCCACTTATATCCATTGCATAAGACACACCACACTATTTCACAACAGGAAACAAACACCTACCTTGCCTGAGCGGCTGTAATTTGCAGTGACTGTGTACCACAGCTTGGCGTGCGCCTCAGCAGACGTGCTCAGCCCGTGGAAGGCTTTCAGTTGTGAAGAGCCCGTGCTCTCCCCTCGGCACCTTGGCTCACGCTATCCTGTGGGCCTAGAATACTCTAGCATCTCAGAACATTAACCTAGCTGTTATCTCCAGGTGGTCACGTGAAGGCTGCCTTCTTGGAGAGGTCCTCTCTCGTCTCCATGGTCCAGAAGATCTCCATCATGTACTCTCACAGAAGAGCCCCACTCTCCTCATTACTTCAATCTGATGGTCTTGAGCTATTAAAGTTTCCTCCTCCGAACTCTATAAACTCTCAGAAGGGAATGCTCCATCTCACCCGTGTGCCCTGAATCAGCACGCCCACCATTGTGCCCACTGTCTTAGGCAGTTTCTTGTTGCCAAGACAAAATACCCAACCCCTGCAATGAAAAGGAGAGGTTTATTTCAGCTCATGCTTAGAGCCTCTGCCTGGTGGCAGCATGGTGGATGAGTCTGGCGGAGGACAACTGCTCACATCACGGTGCCCCAGAAGCCCAGAGAGAAGAGAGGAGCCAAGGAAGGCAACACACCTTCCAGGTCACATGCCCAGCAGCCAGCTCCCACTAGGTCCTACCTCCTAATGGCAGGTCACCTTTGGAAGTCAAGCCTTCTGAAAGCCATCTCTCAAGACTCTGGAGGGACATCTTAGATCTTAGATCTGCACCGTAACTCCTGCATACAACTGCACGCACATTCCGATCAGCCAGCGCACATGCTTCCCCCTTGACCAGAAGGGCATCTGAAGGGACGGCAGCCATCACCACACTAAGCACTCGGTATCTCTCCACAGTTTATTTTATTTTGCTTATACTGACATAAATAAAGAGAAGAAGGGGAGGAGAACAAAGTAAGGGGGAGGAAGAGAAAGGAGGAAGGGCCAGGGGAGTTTAGCATAACTTGGCAGGCTCAGTGAATCTCCCACCTAACTGCTCCTCAAGACGACTTCCTAAAACACATTCAGGGCTGGAATGCAGCTCAGTGACAGAGCACTTAGCACGCGGGACGTCATTTTAGTCTCAGCCACACTGTTCTAAGAGAAAACGAATGCTCAGCGGCTATGCTTTAATTCTTCCTAGCAACCAGGGATTCGCCAGCTGACTTTTTGGTGCACTAATAAATGACAACGTTATGATAAACGTTCAGACTGAGACTACCACCTCCCTGTGGAGGAACTGTAGGCAAGGTCCCTTCTCCAGGTCAGAACTAGCAACCAATGTCCTCTCTCAGCAGAGAGAAGCAGTTTCCAAGGCAGTAACACCTCCGGCTAAGTGGGACTTCTAGAGTCCATTCCATGAGAGGAAACAACCCCAACACCACACTCGAAATTATTTTGAGTCCCAGAAGCCAAGAGTGCTCTTCTGGTTCTCGTATTCTTTCCCCTTTGCATTAGAGTTCTCCTTCCTCGCTCCCACTCTCCCCCTTCCATCAGCAGGAAAAAGAGTGGCCAGGCTCCTATTCCTTAATCTCAGCAAAATCACCTGCATCCTTGCCTCTGACACAGGAAAGGAACGCACAGATGTAATTCCACCCTTGATTTCCCATCAGCAAAGTGTCTACGGCCCAAGTAGCTCTGTTACCACTACCCTCAGCTAGTCTGACGTTTCATCTGGCTCAACTTACCTGATTGCAAAAGTTACAAAAGGTCAATGCTAGATTTCAGAATTTTTAATTAAATGTACTTAATTGTACATAAAATAAGTCCTTCACAATCACTTTCATTCTGCTTTGTGTCCGTAAGAAAAGAACAAATTTTGCTTGAAACTAAAACATGATATTGGTCTTGTGGAAAAGATTACTGTATGAAACTGATGGCCTCAATGCCTGGTGCATCTGCCTTGTTGTGTTTTGCTGTGTCTTATTGTGTTGGGGTTTGTTGTTTGCTGTTTTGTTTTGTTTGACACAGGGACTCATCTTGTAATTCAGGCTGGGCTTGAACACCCTATGTAGCCCAGGCTGGCCTTGAACTTGTGACGAACCTCCTGGTTCAGCCTCCCCAGGGCTGGGATTACAGGTGTGTGCCACCCTGCCCACCTTGCCTCTGCTACTTTAAAGCTGAGCTATCAGCTGGCTGAGGATTTGATTTGTTTTTCTGCTCTTGCTCCCTAATTTACTGTTATGCTATTGCCAGAATCCTGGCTTCAACTGCTTTTACTGGTAACACGTGTCCACTGAGTGTCCCAACTCTGGGACTGAGTGAGATCGGAGAGTTTTAGTCAGCATGGCATCTAACTTCCTTTATAGTCAGGTGTTTATCATGCTACGTTCTGGGTTTAATACCTGACCACAGAAAAGCTTCCGTCTGGCTGTAAGTACGTCACTGGTGTGTGTCAGGGTCCCTGACCTTGTGCACGGGAGAAAGAATCTTCACTCTGCTATGCTCTTAACTTACGCAGCTCTTCTGTGGCGCACACACAAAACCTTTCTATATCAGCTCCGATATACAGGGCCCAGTTATTAGCAGCAGAGCACCGTGAGGCCTCAGCCTGGCGAGGGTGCAGCACTGGGGAAACTCGTTACTCTTCTCTTCACTAAATAGCACGTAACTAAGGGCTGTGGAAGAATCTTTTCAGTCTTGGAAAAGAGAACAAGGGTTGCAATAAGAGCTAAATCATTTTCTGTTCTTCTACGCCTTGCTCCACCAGCCATAAATAACAGAAGAGAGCTTGCATATCTCAGGGAATGTAGGGCAGCTGCTGCGATGAAGGAGGGAGACTTGGGGCTTGGAGGAATAAATTTTTCAAAGAGCTAAAAGTAGCGGGCAAGGACCTGCTTAACACAACTGCCCACCCCAGCCTCTGACAGCATTTCCACTGTTCATCTCGGCCATGAGACACATGTGCTCATTCGCTTGCTCCAGGAGCTTCACCTAGGCCCGGACAGACTCGGAGGAGCAAGGGAGGTGCAGACCATCCATCAGTAAAAGCCCGAGACACTAACATCAAGTCCCACTTCAGCTGCCACAATGCTCCCTGCGTCTGGACTGGAAATTTTTGCTATTGCAGATAGTCCATTAGCAAAGCATGCAGCTCCTCCTCTACTGGATGTCCCACTCGATCTATACCAATCTGCACAAAAAGTGATGAGGAAGAAAATATGTCATCAATATAATTTCTAAAAGAACACTCTTCTTCAAATGCTGGACTTTCTAGTCTCTAAAAAGTAACACAGAAACTGCCATCAGTTTCATTTCTCATAGCACTGCCCCCAAAAAGAAGAGAGATTTCCCAGTTTGTGGACATCAGCGTTGTGTTCAGAAAATGGGCCAAGACTATTTCATGGAGGAAACAGAATCAAGGAGAGAGCTGTACTACACTACATAGGAGCCGGTTCCCACCTCCTCCACAGCCTGGTCAGCACGGGGCTGCTCTAACACACGTCCACCACACTGCATGGGAAGGCACGATCCCACATACATCAGTGCTTGGAGGCTTAGCGCTGTAACAGTGAAGTGTTACGCGCACAGCCAGAGTCTGTGTGAGCTGCCATGCTCACATGACAGTACTGATAGAGAATGAAATCAGCTACCGGAAAATTATAAGGCAACTTAGCTACAAACATGCATTTCATAGCCCTTATAGACTACATGCAAGCCCCAGGCCCTGCAGCCCCTGTTCCCTGCAGTGCGCCTTCCTAGGTCCACCATCTGCAGCACAGTCAAACTTCCATGCACACGCCATAGTCCCTTCCCTCTCCCCTCCCCTCCCCCAAGCACTAGCACCTCTTAAAAGGCAGGAATACTATGATGAAAACATACAAGAAAAAAGTTAAGAACAAGCAGAAGCTGTTGAGATTAGACCTAAAGGACAAACTACCATGAATCCATTTATGCTGTCCCTTCCCTTTTGCCTACAATATCTGTTTGTTTGTTTGTTTTCGGAACCGGGGATTGAACTCAGATCCTTGTGTTTGCCAGTCAAGCGCTTATCCTACTGAGCCATCTCCCCGGCCCCTGCCTACAATATCTGAAATGGCTCATTTCATCATGATAATTCTTTTTTCTTTTTTGGTACTGGTGATCAAACTCAGAACCTTACTCTTGCCAGGCAGGCGCTTATGCCGATGAACTACCTCCCCACCCATAGCACATTGTTTCAGATGTCATCAACTGGTAATTTGAAATAACAATTCTCACTTGTCTCAAAAAAAAAAAAAAAAAATCCACAGGGATCGACAGTCCAGAAAGAAAATAACCAGATTATTTTTCCTTCTAACACATCCAGAAAACACCTCCTGCTGTGCATGTGCAATGCACCTATGATTCCAGAGTTCAGGAGGCTGAGGTAGAAGGACTGTAAGTTTGAGGTCACACTGGACTACACAGGGAGTTCAAGGCCAGCCTGAACTACAGAGTGAGGCCCTGTCTCAAAAAATACCAAGATAATAATAACCACCACCACAACTATTATTATTACTATTATTATTATTATTGGAGGAAAAATTGCATGGTTGGGGTTTAACAATTTGGTAGCATGTTAGGACAGTCTGGAAAGGTGATATGGGCCCTTAAAACCTGTGGCATCCTGAACATTATTTTTCTACATGGCTAAGGGAAGAATGAACACACTGAATCAATTTATGATTAACAGATCTTGATTGGAGAAGACTTCGGTGTATCTATAAAACACAGGAAACCTTCTGGCTTTGTCCAACTCTGAGTTCATTAGTTTCTTGATACTATACCAAGAAACATGGCCCCACTGAGGACTGTGACAGCTGTCACAGTGTTCTGCACAGGGCACCACAGCAGGGCCGCAAGGCCATCTTCCTAGGTGTCTTTAGCCCTACCTACTTTCAAAATTATTGGGCCAGGGAGGTGGCTCAGTAGAATAAGCGCTTCCCTGGCCAGCACAAGGGCCTGAGTTCTACCCCTGGTTCCACAAAAAAAAAAAAAAAAAAATTCTTCTAAAGTTAAGCAAGAGTTACAATCAAAATATATTTTTCTTGATCATCAGCAGAAGCTGCCATTCTGTTCCTAGAATATCTTCCTAGGATTCATGTCCAGTTTGAAAGAGAAAAAGAAATTTTACATCTCAGGAAGTCACGTGCAAATCACCTTCAGGTGACATAAACACACCTTTCTCAGTTGGGGGCTGAGCGCCACTGCATCAGGCATCCCCATCTCTCATTTGTCAGATGGATGCTTCCCTACACGAATAAACTGAGATCCAGAAAGCCACAGAGCCACGGCCACTTGCTCACCCGACCCTTGATGAGTGCGTCAGGGTGACGCTGGGTGGAAGGCAGAAGCAGCTGTAACCGAGCGAGGGCAGCGCTCCCCAGACTTACCCGGACACACAGCACCCTGATCCCATAGCTCCATCACCTGCCACTTGGTTACAGAGGCTGGAAAGGTGGGAAGGAGGGAGCAAAACCCTGACCCCTGTCTGTTCAACCCTGCCTAGAGTCGCCCCACCCTAGTACAAGGAAGAAAGCTCCTTTCTTATCCCAGGCCCATTGCTTCTAGAAAGCAACAGTTCCATTCGGAATGTGAGAATGTGCTGTGCATATCTGGGGCTGAGGAGAAAGTGAGGGATGGAAAGGCCCCGGATGGAGGGCCACAGAGTCAGAAGGAATCCAGACATCCGACCTAGAAATCCGCCGCCAGACCCAGAGCTTTGTTATCCAGCTCAGGCTGCGCTCTGGAGCTGGCCACTGTGGACCTGCCAAGCAGAGCAGGAGCACAGATGTCTGTAATTATGAAAAGGCTTCTCAGAAAGCCAGGAGCGGGTGGAGAGCAGGCCAGGCTGAGGGGCGGCTGCCCGGCACTGGACAGAGTCTCCAGGTTCCGGCAGGCGCGGTCAAGAACTTAAGCTGTCTCTCTCCCTCATGGAAATCATTCTGCACAATGGTCCCACCAGGTTCCACAAAGCAATTTGGCCTGATTTACCCGAGATCTCTGTAATAAAAACAAACAACAGAGGTGATCATTGAGCCCACGGTTCTCAAATCTACGAAATCTGGAGAATCTGTTTAAAAACCAAGAATCCCAACTCCTACCCCAGAGATGCTGATCCAGGCAGCTCTGGCTCACAAGACAGCAAACACAGAATGATGAGAGGGTAACAAAACGAGCAACCTGCTAGCTACCACAGACCCAGGCTCATTCGGCCAGAGAGGAACGCACCTCCAGGCACAGCAGTCCTTAGAATGGCACCGGCAAAGGACGGCTTGAGAACTGGCCTGGTTTCCTGGGAAGCTGTGGCACACCGACCTGGGTTACCAAGGTATCAAGGCCACTGTGGAGCTTGGCTGGCCAGGGACACAGCCAGGGTCCCTGCACTGCAGCCGAGTACTTAGGGAAACAGCATTTATTAAAACCTCTACTACCATCACATGAGCCAACACATGCTGACACCTTTGCCTGCCTAGGCTTTTCTCCAGGAACCACCTTCATTTTTCTAAGAAGGACAACTTTGGGGATGAAAGAGAGAAGAGAAGCCAGCTTCTAGAGTGCTCAGCACCAGAGATAAAAGCCTGCTCCTTCAAGAGGAGCCCCTCCTCCAGCCCAAATCAACCCATCCCCACGACACTTTCCTTGGAGCTGAGATGCTGACAGAAGGAGGGAAAATTAAGTTTTCTAACTGTCCTCAGACAAAGAAAATGAGTCTTTCAAAGGAGTGAAGCAGCAGTCTGAAAGGAGAGTCTGTTAAATCTTTTTAGTCCTAAAAGTGAGAAACAACAGTCCACATGGTGTGAACAAAGGTCAAAGCCCAGAAGTACGCAGTGGTCTTAAGTGGAGGCTACAGATGGGCCGGCACGGAAACCCTGGACGCGCCACAGCCCGGCCCCAGGGCTCAGCCGCCGCAGGACGGCCTGACCACCTAACCGCCACGCTGGTTTTATGAGTGAGGGAACTATTCGCTCCCACCCTCCTCCCAGGGCTAGCAGAACCATGCGAGAGCCTTTTGAAAGCGTTAATCAATAAAGAAATATTTTATTGCCATGAGCGTTAGTCCTTCGAGACTTTAAAAGAGCAAGTATTGCCCGCCATTAATTTTATTAATTAATCTTCACTTATGAATCTTTAAGGTGCTCCCCTAAAGAAGTCTACTGATGCCAACGATGAGAATTTAGGAAGTGAGGATCAGAGAGGAGACATATCTGAGGATCTGAGCCTCAAACACCATCTCCTTTTAACATACACCCACCAAGAGGAGCTCGCAGGTCTAATCCCTGACCTTTCTGCACTGAACAATCCCGGGAAGAAATGACCGGTCAGCCTACACACAGCCGAGAGTGTGGCTGTCAGAAACAAGGACAAACGAAGAGAGAACCAGAAACTTAGTACTGTGGCAAGAGGCCAAGCGGAAGGTCAGCCTCGCCGTGTCTGCGCGCTTCCATCTACCGCAATCTGTATCTGTGGGGCTCCCCACCTGCTGTGCTGCGCCCCCACCGTCACTTCCCCAAGCACCCTACTCAGCTAATGCGCCTCATTTCGTCCATAAAACACAGAGTGACCTCAGAACCTCAGAACCACTGTCGGGCTCCCTGAGCACCCCTGTCCTCTCCAGCTAAGTTGACACTCCAAAAGCCAACTGTGTTCCCAATCATACTTAAGGCAGCTTTGCATGCTATTGGCAATTACAGAATTCTACTATATAGTGTAATTAACACTGCCACTTAATGGCATGATTTAGTATTAGGCAAACCACAGGAATCTGAAAACCAAAGAAGGGATAACTACAACTCAGAAGCCAGGCTAGATACACGACAAAGTCATAGTAAAGCCAAAGAAACAAAGATATTTCCATTAAGAATGGCTGAAGGGGGCAAGGAAGATAGCTCAGGGGCGTAAGTGCCTGCCTGGCAAACACAAGGTCCCGAGCGCGATCCCCAGTAACATAAAAAAAAAAAAAGAATGTGTTTCCCAGAACCCTGGGCGTGCCATGCTGGCCCAAAACAAGGCATGATGGCGCACACCTATAATCCCAGTGCTGGGGAGGCTGAGACAGGAAGATCACTATGAGTCCAAGCTGTGCAGAAAGACTGTGCCAAATGAATAAATAAGTACTTAAAAAAAAAAAAAAAAGCAGCCAAAACATTGAAAGAAATTAAAATTCTTGGAGAATTCTCATCTCTCATCATCTTACGACTATCTTTAAGTACTTCTGACTTTCTATGAGAGAGAAACAGGACTGAGACTGGTGGGGGAAGTGTGGGTGCACCTGGTGGTGGAAGATACTAAGGGACCAGGGGGTGGGGGCCCCAATCAGCCCTCAGGCCTGCAGCAGAAGGTGGGTACGTGTGCACAGGGGGTAACACTCAACAACTTTCTACTTGACTCTGAAACCCTAAGTATCAGACAGAAACCAGGGGTGACTGTACCTGTGGAACAGGTAGGCAGGACTGGCAGCTCGCCTGGCTTTGCAGTCACCTAGGGGACTAGCGGAGTGCACTGTGGGTGTGCTCAGCAGGCCACAGTGTGATTTGGAGGTCTGTCTGGACCCCCACCTTGCACTGTGCTCCTGCTCTGCTCCCCAGCTGCCACGAGCTGAGCAGACTTGCCCACCCCACCCTCCCACCCTGCTGCTTCTGCCTGAGAACCATGGACTGAACCCTCCCCAGACATGAGCCACATGAAACATCTTCCTTACGTCACAGGGGTTGGGCACTGCATCGGCAGCAGGAAAGCTGATCCACAGAATCCGTTAAAGCCTGAATCTTGGGCAACCTAGTCGGGTCCCCTTCTGTCCCTGTCTCGAACAGAAGCTTTCTTTCTCTCAATAAAAAATTCTGCTAAACAAAAAACAACAAACTGTATCTTTTCAGAACTGTTCAGCATCCTCAATATGCAAGAACTGCCCAAAAGATAACAGCAGAAAAAAAAATGAGATATTCTGTCTCTATTTTTGTAAATATAAAAATAGCAGACTAACTTGAAAAGGAAGATCAAGAAAGAGAAAGGTGCAAATTAAAGGGAAGTTGGTGAACAAGAACAAGCAGGGAATGCACAGAATCAAAACCATGCTGGAGCTGGGGAGGGGCAAACCCTGTGCTCCAAAGAAGGCGGAATCTGGGGCACGGAAGCAGGCAGCAGCACAAGAGACGGCGGCAGCTAGAAGCGGTGCTTTGAAAGTGCACCTGACATGGAAAACTGCTCATACCAGGACTTTTAGGTAGTCTGCACTTGGCTCTTACCTTGAGGAAGAAGAACACATGTACCTAGCACAACACCCAAAGCCACCTTCACTGGGTCCTTCCATTCTCCTGGGATAACCCACTCACACAGGATGGAAAGAACAGAATTGCAAGCAGAAATTTTAGGATTCAAATAGATGAGAAACTGGAAGCAAACACCCACATAGAAAACAGGAGATCAAAATTCGAAGTTACTCAGCCAGAGATAGCTCAGCAGCGTAAGCACTTCCCCAG
>NW_004524601.1:4132541-4134290 GCF_000260255.1 Octodon degus | reverse complement strand
GCTGGCCTTCCGCCTACTCCCCAGCAGGACTGTGTACCAACTTGAGTTGGCCTCTGTATCAGTCAAGGCTTTACTAGAGGAACAAGATGTACACATGGATAAGAAGTTACAAGATTGGCTTCCGATGGTCGGCCACAGAGTCAGGTGAGGAAGCGCGCAGAAGGCGTCTGCACGCTGGAGACTCTAGGATTCAGTCCGAGGTCTGGAGCCCATGGCAGTACTCTGTGCAAGTTCATACTAGGAGACCAATGGGTCTGTGATGGAAGGCTGATGAGTCTACACCAGAAGGCTGGAGGATCCAAGGCAGAGGCTGAAGAGTCTGCACCTAGAAGCCAGGCAGTGACGTCCAAGCACCTTGAAGCCAGGCAGTGACGCCCAAGCTGACCGTAAAAACCAGAGCTTCTCTGAGGAAATGGAATGCTCCATCCTCCCTCAGTTCCCTTTTATATCCTTTAAGTGCTGAGTCACTCCCGGGTGGGGCCTCCACGCCCTAGCATGTGCAATTGCTGAGCCCATTTAGTTAAGCTTTTAACTTCTCATGTTGACACAATCTGTCAACCACTTTAGTCTCCTTTATGCTCTGCCCAGGACCCAAAGTGGTCCAAGAGTGACAGCTGCCATTTTGGGCTGGCCAAAGGAGCTGATGCAGCTAAGTCACGAGTCCTTCAGTGGAAAAGAGAAGGAAAGGGAGGAGAGAATTGGCCAGTCCTCCCTCCACCATGCACACCCAAGTCCAACTCGGCAAGTCTCAGCCCACAGCTGCCAAATTACCAATCCCAGGCACCGATTCTGGGACATGGATTTCATCCATGTCTATGTGCACAGCATCACATCAGACGAGGAAGGACAACAATGCTACTCTCCGGAGACCCAGTCAAGTCAGAGATCCCCGGAGAGTGCTTATGTCAGATACAACGCTGGCTGCTGGCAGGCCTCATCTGTTGTGGTCGTTTGCATCTTCTCCTCACCATGCTCTCTGTAAAAGTTGGCACGCGACCCAACATGGCATCTGTGGGGGCTAAAAGAGAAGAGTCAGGAGGAATGGTGAGGTGCCTCAACCTCGCTCTGCCCCGGCATAGACTTTATGTCTCAGCTTGGGACTTGATGCAACTGGATGAGTCGCCCATTTAGAACAAGTGGTCTCCTCTTGGGGGCAAATGCAAACACACACGCGCACGCACGCGCAGCACCAGTATGTTAACTTATAGGACAAACAGCCCCCTGTAGGCACATCCTGTGGAAATCAAACAGAAGAAGTACACGAAGAGGAAGCCTGTCATCTCTGCCTGCCTGAGCCCACCGCCTACTGTTAGGATTACACGGTTTTCCATCTGGGAGCTACCTGCTCATCCACCACAAGACCGTGCCGCTGGGATGGCTGAGCAGGCACCTCTGCAGGACTGCCCAGTCCCCTGTGCTGAAATCCCCCAAGTTAATGGAACCAAGAGAAGCAGTCACTGGAAATGAAGCCCAACAGGCTAGCAGAAAGAAGAGATGGAGAGACGTCACCTGACAGCATCTCCGACATCAGCGACGAGCGTGCCTGGGGCTGGGCACCTTGGAACTTGCATGTGTGAGAAGCAGCCAACTCCTCCATTAGCTAGAGCCACATTTCTATCTCTTGCAAACAAAAAAGAAGCCTTGCCGATCACAGGTGAGCTTTGATAGGGAAAACGCAACTCTATGACACAAACAACCTGCTCTGAACGCGCAAGCAGGACTTCTCTGAAGCAGCTCAGGGCCTCGTCT
>NW_004524601.1:4102856-4131886 GCF_000260255.1 Octodon degus | reverse complement strand
GGAGACAGGGTCTTACTATACAGTTCAGGCTGGCCTTGAACTCACTTGTGGAGCCTCAAACACATGGCGATCATCCTGCCTCAGCCCCACAAGTGCCGGGATTACAGGCGTGCATCACTGTGCCCCAACTGTGTTGTCCTAATCAGCCCAGGCTAGCGAGAGAAGCAAAGTCATTTTCTCCCAACAGCTGTGACCACTTCCTCGCTTCTCTGCCCAGCAGGTGCTGAACTGGTGACTATTCTAGACGGTGTCTGCCGCATGCTCTGTCAACAGAGTGGGTTTGATTCACTATGCTTGTCAGACTTTACCAGACCACTTGACTGGCAGCCTTTATGTCGCCTGTTGAGTTTAAGCACTAGGAAAGCATTAAGAAGGTTCTTTCCTTGCCTTCAGGAACCACGGGACCAGAAACATTGCGTGCAGGTTTGCGATGCTTGTCAAGTGCGCCCTTCTGATGGCAAGATCTAGATCGGCTCCAACCACAGTGAGGGCCAGGGTGCTTTCTGGTGCAGGATAAAGTGAAATGAACATGGTCAAGCAACCCCGTAAGACCTCCTCTCCAGACCTATCACAGCAGACTCGAGATGACACCCCTCAGAAGCCCTGAGCCACCCACAGGGGCCAGAACCCACACGGATGAACCCTGGGCTGAAATCCACCACCAGGGCCAGTTAAAAGGAGGCCGTGAACAGATGAGAGGCCGCTGGAGGAAGGAGCAAGCCACTGCACACCAGCGTCGGCACCCACCAGGCCAGCTCTCCCGGTGGGACACAGGGACCAGGGTCTCAAAGACTCACCCTGGAAATCCTGCCAAGACTGAGCACCTGGGACAGCCAGCCAAGGGGAGACCTGGGTGAGGTGGAGGTGGAGCCACCCAAGCACTGGGGACAGGGAGACACAGAAGGGACAGCTAGACCTCTGGGGTAGGTTAGACAGAGGCTCATGCGCCAGGGCAGAACACAATGGAGATGATTCTGCCGTGGGCCAGCGTCTCCCCAGCCCTGGTGCAGTGGGCACCTACTCCCCAAGAACTCTCAGGGGCTGGTAGCCTGGGGTCGCAGGCATAGAGGACATGGGGAGCCAGCGGCAGAGGTGGGGTCCAGCGCCCTGAGACACACAGCCTAACTGACACAGCAGGGCATCGCAGTACTGTTCTCTTCTCTTGCTTCTGACAGTACTTTCATCCCCCTTCTTAGGACTGGTCTTGCCTGTTGTAGAGATCACCGCGACTCGCTCTTGCTTCTACAACAGTCTGTGTCGTACTGTCATGTGTCCCTACATCACGGTTGTTTCAAGAAATTATCTGTGTGGATAGCTCAGTGGACTAAGCGCCTGCCTAGGCAAGCACAAGGACCCAGTTCAATCCCCCGTACCACATGCCGTGCTGGTACTGCCCTGGGTGTGCTGAGCCCAGCCAAGACTGGGCATGCATGGAAGCCCAGCACTGGGGAGGCTGAGACAGGAGGATCACCAGAAGTCTAAGCTGCATAGCAAGACCCTGTACCAAATAGAAAAAACAATTTTTAAAAAATTATCTGCATGACTGCTAGCTCTCTTCCCTCATCTCCCACTTATATTCCCTTCCTTCCTCTGCTTAGCATTCCTCCCCAACATGCCAGCTTGTCTCCCAGCTCACTCTCTGCCTCTTTCTCCCGCCCTCTCGCTCCCTCTTTCCCTTTTCTTCCTCTCTCTCTCTCTCTCTCTCCCCCTTTCCTTCATATCATTTTTCTCTCTTATATACATTATCAGTATTAATCTAAATATTATGGTTTCATTTTTCTACCTTATTATATTCTATTACTCTATCTTTTTCTGGGAGAGTGAAACAGGAGAGATTTCTTAAAACAAGTTGTTAATTATGTGGCATCATACACGGTTGGATTCTCAACTGCTGATGTTACTGCTAGTGATTCTCTCCTCACCAAGCAGTGCTGGCGCTGCACAAGTGCTGGGGCTGCACCTAGCCTTTGCAATAGACCAGGGGGAACTCACACAGAGATGTACCCACAATTTTGGTCACATTATAAAGAGAAAGTCACTCACCACAAAGATCCACACACAATAGAGACAGTCTTCTGTCGGGTCTGCAAACCTCAACACACAATCCCAACTATGAAGAGAAATCAAAGCAATGAGCTGCCACCAAACACTCTTAACTTCCACTGATACAGAAATGGATGAAATTCCAGATGAAGAATTCAAAACTTGGGCCAGCCAGATAGCTCAGTGGACTACAGTACCTGCTTAGGCAGAGCACAGCAGCCAGGGTTCAATCCCTGGCATGCCATGCAGACTCTGCCCCTGGGGCATGCTGAGAAGGTGATTGAGACTGGGCATGGTGGTGTACGCCTGTAATCCTAGCTCTTGGGAGGCTGAAAACAGGAGAATCACTATGAATTTGATCTATGTAGTGAGACCCTATAGACCCTGTCCTAAAAATTAAAAAAAAAAAGAAAGAATTCAAAACATTAATATTTAAAATAAATGAAACCAGACCAGGGAGATAGCTCAGCAGCATAAGCACCTGCGTGGCAAATGCAAGATCCTGAGTTCAATCGCCAGTAAAAAAAAAAAAAATGAAAAAGAAAAAAAGAAAGACTAAAGAAGAGATAAATAAGCACATGAGCCAATCAATTACTGAAACGATTAATGACATTGAAAACGATGCAAGTAAGCAGCTGAATGAATTAAGTAAAGAAAACAATGTAGGATATGATACACCACTTGAGTAAAGATATAGAAGTTATTAGGGGCTGTGTAGATAGCTCAGCGGAATAAGCGCTTCCCTGGCAAGTGCAAGGGCCTGAGTTCAATCCCCACTTCAGCAAAAAAAAAAAAAAAAATTAAAAATTAAAAAAATATTCAAGTAGAAGCCCTAGAAATGAAAACCTCAGTAAGTCAAGTTTTTCAAAACAAAGCTGAAAGTCTGGGTTGTGGACAAGACGAACCGAAAGAAAGAATATTCAGACTTGAAAACAAGGTGTACACAGTGGAATATGTAGTCCGTGAGACTGAAAATAAAACCAGAAGCAGTGAAGACATTACCTAAGAGCTCCTAGACAATTCCAAGAAAGCAAACTTAAGAATCATCAGCCTCAAGGAAGGTGTTGAAATGAGACAAACGGCACAACAAATCCATTCACTGAAATTATTCAGAAAATGTCCCAAATCTAGGGAGTGAGATGGATACCCAAGAAAAGGAGGAGCAACAAAAAGAAAGAGCCTGTCTCCAGATAGACATGACCAGGAAAGAACACCTCTCCATGACGCCTCAGAGTCAGAATGCCAGGAGCTCAAAACAAAGAAAGCCTATCCACAGCTGTTAGAGGACAGTAAAGAAGCACTCAACGGAGCAGCCCTATCAAAATAAGAGCGGATTTCTCAACACAAAACTCAGGCCAGGAGGACTTGGAGTAAGTTTTTCAGCCCCTGAAAGAAAATAATTGCCCAGCTAGCACACTATATCCTGCAAGGCCATCCTTCCAGGGAATAAAGACCTTCCTTCCATGACAGAGATAAACTAAAAAAATTCACAGCCACCAAGCCAACACTGCAGAAAGTACTTAAAGGGATCCCGAAAAGAGACAACAACAATGACAACCGCCACCACCACAGGCCACGGGAAGAAATAAATAAGTGTAAGAGTCATTACACGAACAAGAAATGGCTATGAATCAAATACGGGAAAAACAACAGGATGACAGGAATTAATGTAGACCACTCAAAAATAACACTTTATGTAAATGAGCTCAACTCACCAATTAAAAGCTACAGATTGGCAGAATGGATCAAAAAACAACACCCATCTATATGTTGCTGGCAAGAGACACACCTTGTCTGCAGAGATCCACACAGACTGAAAGGAAAGAATGGGAACCTGCACTCCAAGAAGCTAGAGCCTAAAAAGAAGCAGGAGAGGCTGTACTGACATCTAACAAAGCTGACTTCAAGCCAAAGCTGGGGAGAACAAGGAAGGTCACTACGTATCATTAAACAGAACGATTCACTGAGAAGAGACAACAACTGTCAAGGAAGGCACTGAATGTTGGCACACCCAAGTTCATAAAACAAACACACGTGGATGTGAAATGCCAGAGAGATCCCGACCCTGTCCCAGTGGGGGATGTAGACACCTACCTCTCCCCAGTAAGTCAGCCAGAGGGAAAAATCAACACCAGGGTTAGACCACACTGTTACTCAAATGGGCTTCACAAACATCTACAGAGCATCTCATCCAGCAACTGCAGAACACACACTTCAATAGCCCATTTCCCCAAAAGAGACCATATTTTACACCAGAAAGCCAGCCTCAACACATACAAAAGAACTGAAATAACCTCATACACCTTGTCATGGTGGAATGAACCTAGAAATCTACAACAACAATGACAAAAAAAAAACCCCACTGAGACTACACAAACTCATTGAGACAGAATAATACACTCTTGAGCAATCAGTGGGTCACAGGTTCTAGTTGTCCAATGCCAACCGTAAGTATAATTGAGGCCTGTTTTTATAACCAAAAAAAGTCATTTTTGCCTCAATCGAACAAAGCAAGGAACGTCTAAAAGACCAGAGGCAGAAATTCTAGCAAAATTATAAAGTTTTGCCTATTTGGGGGCCCTCTGACAAGAAACGTTTATGCTTTCATGGTGGAGGTGAGGGCATTTGTGGACGATCAACAGTCCTTAACTACTTCTACCTACTGCAGTGTATTGGCTAGAGGGAAGACTCAGCTGCCACCACAGAAACTGAAAGGTCCAATGGCTTGAGCAAGAAGATTTGTTTTATACTGAACAGTGCCAAAGGGCCGGTCAAATAGCTCAGGGGATTAAAGCGCATCTCCTGGCCTGCCAGGCTGGCCCTGCCTGCAGAGCATCCTGAGATGGCAGTTAAGACTGAGCGTGGTGGCACGCGCCTGTAATCCCAGCTCTTGGAAGGCTGTAAACAGGCAGATCACTACGAGTCCAATCTAGTAATGAGACCCTGAACACCCTGTAGACCCTTCCCTAAAGTACAAAAAGAAAACAAAACAGTGCAGAGGTAAGCGACACAGGCTGGAAGGGCTTCCACTTCTAGTCCCACCCTATCCCAGTCAGTGGGAAAGAGGGAAGAGAAACAGAGCGTGCGCCCTCTAGAACTCATCACGTGATTGTGCCTGGGCAGAGGAGGAAGGAAACCTCTCTTCTGCCTCGGCAGGGAGGGCAGTTGAACTGCACTGGAGTTGTGTCATCCAAAGACCTTTCCTGTGCAGCTCTCAACACCTGAGGGAACTTGAATGAGTTAATGTAGACAACAACCCATTCCTTAAAGAACACCATAAAAAGTACTCTATGAAGTTACACGCAAAACAGGTTTACAGAAGAAGAAAAGGAAAGAAAGCTCAGCTCCCGAAGACAAGCAGGTAATTATCACACTGAACGAAAGTTGGATGGATGACCTAGAAGAGGCCACACCCCTGCTCCCGACCTTCTTCAACCACCTTAATTAGTAAGTCCTAAATCACATGGGAGAAGTAGTAATCTCTGCTCCAGTTTAAAAAAAAAAAAAAAAAAAAAAAAAAAAAACAGGTCATGATGAGTAGTAAGGGCCCTGATTAGACGGAGTCAAAGCTTTAGCCATCTTCCAAGCTGTGTGACTTAGTTAGGTCCTGGTGACCTAACAATAAAGGTACAGTTTCGAAGTTCCGGAGACTCAGAGTTCCCAGCTGGGGTGCTGGCAGGCTGTTCCCCCCAGGCTGTGAAGGAAGGATCCCCTCAGCCTGTGCCCTCAGCGCACGTAAGCCCACCCGCCCGCCATGTGTCTCTGCACCTCCGCTTCTGTGTGCATCTCTCTGGCCGAATTTCCCCTTCTAACAAGCACACCCTTATACTGCCACGGCCTCGTTTGAACTCACTACCTCTCAAGGACCCTAACTCCAAATAAAGCCACATCTGAGGTACAGGATTAGAACTTCCCCGTGTCACTTTCACGACGCGCCTCGGCCCCGTGAGAAACTCAGAAGTCCTCGAAACCTCCGCCCAGGGTGTGTGTGCACTGTGACCACGACCGTGACCATATCCCTCCATAGCATTTGAGCAGGAATAATACCAGGCAAAGAAATGCTGAGGTGTAAATCTGCAGTGTGAGGAGGAGCTGGGAAGGTGGCCGCCCTGCCCCCATCCAGAGTCCCTGTGTCCCCTTCCCAGGCCCCACCCTCCAGGAGGCACCAGCTCAGTACTCTGACAGAAATGCCATCCTCCGTCCCTCCATAGATTTGCCACTTCCAAATGTGTCCCAGTAACACTCTCTGCTTTGGCCTGTTTCTAACTGAATGTGAGCTAGACTGTACTGAAACCTCAGAGTTGCCTTCAGTCCCGAGGTGCACAGTGCATTCCCACACAGATATAAGCCCGCGCTTCCACGGAATATGCCTTCAACCCCAATCCAGTGTAGCTGGTCAAAACTACATTTTCTCCAATATTTATCATTCTCATTCTTTCTCAACACCCCCACATCCTTCCATATCTACATCAAAGTCGTATCTATAGAAACCACTCTGACAAAAGCTTAACAGTTTTTAGGTTTGCCAAATACACGTTTTGTTGAGTTGCTTTCTATGTGAGCTAATATAATACATGCTGCTTTCTTCAGCACTGCCTCCACAGACCTCTTCTGAGAGAAACTGAAGAAGAAATGATACAGTCAAGTATATTTACCAATCAACGTGATGAGTTGGTGGCAAAGCTGTAGCACGCCAAGCTGAACCGACCCCCAGGCCACCTCTACCAACGTGTGAGGGCTACGAGACAGAGGATGTGACTTTGCAAGGGAGCAGGCATCCCTCCAGCTCTGGCTGACAAGCTTCAGTGATGAGCATGGCCACCTAAGGACAACAACATCACCTGCTGAGCTGCACTGACCTCAAACACTCACCCAGTCTTCTCAGGATCGTCTGCAATCCCAGAGATTTGCTCTCCACCAATTCAACTTGAGACCTGTCTGTCTTTTCTCTGGCTTTGCCTACCTGTCCTGGTGAACCAGGCTTCTGTCCACAATTCCAGCAGGAATGGACACTACCTTGGGTGACTCATCCACAGGTCATTGTCCTGACTGGCCATGCCAAAGCGGACCAACTGGCCTTCCCTCGTCATAGCGGTACTCTAAGTATAGATCGGAACTCCTCCACCCAAACTTCACTCTCGGTTCTGATGATCGTTTTCTTTTCTGATCCCAACTTAAGCCCAAGTCCAGACAGTGATGTGACCCCCACAAAGCAATCACAGATGAAAAGTCCTTCTGTGGTACTCAAGATGTGTCTCTATGAAGACCAAAGGAGCTAGGTCAGAATGGAATCAAGACATCGACATAGGCAGGAAACTGGAAGCTCTTTAATAAGATATTAGCTTTTACTTTCAAAATTACTGTTAATATTGTTGAAACTGTACTTCCGATTTGATTTGAAACTGTCTCATTGCTATCTGTTCATCAATAAAATTTTGAAAAAAAAATTACTGTTAATATTCAGTCTATAAATCCCAACAGGAAAGCCATCCTTACTCCTAATGCTCAGAGAAAATGGCTGTTAACATTTCAACATGGATTCTTTAAAAGTTTTCTCTCTTGTTCGTAAATAAGCAACTAAATGGGTACAGAAGCAAATATGAAACTGAAATCATGATATAAATACTATTGTGTGACTACACTTATTATACATAGCATATACTACAAAAGACTGGGTACATAGCTCAGTGACAGTATTGCTTAGCATGTACAAGGCCCTGGGTTGGATCCCTAGAGCCACAGATATATACTGCAGAGATACCTTGTGACATTTTTCTTTACAAACTAATTTTTAATGCAAAAACAGACCCCACTGTAAGAACACACAGTAGGGTATTTGACATCTACTTTACGACTCTTTGGGGGAAGGTGTACCCTTGATCTATGAATGCCACCAATATTTATCTTCTGGCTTGACTCTCTGTTCACCTTGAGACCAACCAAACACATACTTAGTTACAAGCAGGATTAAAGACTAAAAAGAATTTCTAATACGGTCAATGAAGATTTTAAGTATTTCATGCCTTATTGCTAGCACATACACAAATAGTACTAAACAATCAAACTTCTAATTAAGATGAAACTTAAGTGCTTTTTTATTCCCAGGAAAAAGTCCATTGCCTCCAAGACAAGTACGAAATTAAATGAAATCAAAATTTTCCTCCAGTGACCAGCATAATAGACCAGGTAAACAGCTCTGTAGGTAAATTAAGGAGCCAAAGAAATACAATACCTTTGAGACCAAAGGAATGAAACAAAAACAACCAAAAGACACACCTGCCTCATTTTACTGGGAAGAAACACAATAACCTGCAGCAAAGGACTGGGGGTAGAGGGAAGTTAGGTCAAAGAAATAGTATAATTAGATGCTACTTTACAGGAACATTTGCATGAGACCTGAAAATACCAAGAAAGCATCTGTCAAGCTGTCAGTAAAAAGTGACAGACTATGGAAAACAGAAAAAAAAATTTGAATCACTCCACTCTAGGAGTAGAAAGAATAATACCTGTTAGACAAGACCTGGCAAAGTTGGCTTGTTTACTGCTGAAACTATTGCATGTGATAAGCCTGGTTTCAACACGTGTCCTTAAATATCTGCCTCTACAATGTCAGTCATCTAATAGAGTAGCTGATAACTTCTCCAGTGATAAACATTTCTCTTGGAAACTGAGCTGTATAACTACTCCCAGCTTTGAAAGAGAGTCAGTATGAGTTGAAAGCTACTCTACATTTTGAGGGAAAAGAGCAACGTTTAGCCACGCATTATTTTTTTCTTGTAGCAGTCCATGTCTGCAGTCCACAATGACTCCATCCGCGGGGCCACCTGGGGCCCGTACACGCAGAGCCCGGCCCTTTCGTCTCCCTCCCTGCCCTCGGCCCCTCCTGGGTGCTGCTGCATCCTGACCTCAGGAGCCAAAGCCTGCCTGAAGCTCTCCTCCCGAGCTGCCGGTGGCTCCCGACCAGATGCGATACTCCTCGCGCTGGATCCTGCCCTAGCACGTGCCCTGCTGCCTGCCACTCGTTCGTAGCATTCCTACGCCCGTGCTTCCCCAACAGGGCACCCTCCAAAGCCCACCCCACGCCTTTCCTCTCACCTCACACAACTCAAACATATCACCAGAGCCTCCCAGGAGGCAGCTGCTGCCCTGGTGAGAGGGCCCTGGGGACCACAGACGCAAGAAGCTGGAATTTCAACCCACAGTGATAACACTTACTAGCATGGCACACTTGACATGAAAGTAATGGGGACATATTTATGACGAGAATCAAAGGCGAGGATTTAGTCAGAGAAGGCTGCTTGTTGGGCATGGTGCAGACCAGGACTACATTTGTGCCCAAACACAAAGCCCCCCTCAGGCCTTGGCTGCCTGGACTCCCAGCCCTTCTCCAGGCAGCTTTCTGGTCCACTTTCAGGGCAGCTATTTCTCACTTTCTCTTTTGTCTCCACCATTCTCACACAACCTCTAGCTGCCAACTGCAGAGAACTAGCGCGTTCTTTAGCACAGAAGCCTTACTATTAAGTGAGAAGGAGACAACACACACTAGGCCTGCGACGATTCCCGAGTCGCCAGCTCTGCTGCAAGGACGACCACCCTGAGAGGCAGGGCATCCCTCATCTCGCCCCCTTCATGGCGGCGTCCAGCACCCACACCTGCCGCAGGCTCCTGCTCACCTTCCTCGGCGGCTGACCAAGGCCCTGTGCCACTCACTCCCCCAGGTTTTTCCTGGAGAATGGAAAGAGAAAAGGCCAGAATGGAGGCTATCTTTCCTCTTTACAGATAAGGAGAAAAGCACTTTCAGGTCCAGGCTCAAAGAGAATTTGCTCTGTATAACCGTTGAACTGAAAAGGCGCTCCAAATCCCCATCCCACCCTACCAAAATGTTTCATAACCTAGTGTGGCTAAGGTCCCACCCAGAGTGGAGTTAGTTGGGGCCCAGATCCCAGAAGAACGGGGAGGGTAGGGCCAAAAAGAAGAAAATACCCTTTTTCAGTGTTTTGTGCTTCACAGGCACTACTTTCTAGGAATCAAATTCAGATAAACTAGAAGCTAGAACTGCTCTTGCCAAGCATAAGAAAATGCATTTCACATACAAAAGTTCTCTTCCCTAAACACCATTTTGTTCAGATTCTGCTGAATGGTATGAATTACATCCAGCAATTTGCTGCAGGCTGTAGAACCCAGTTAATCAAAGTTGCAAGTTAATCAATAAAGATCAAAATCCTGAAGGCCTGAGATAGTTTCAAGTTCATTCAATAAATAAGCATGAAGCCCCAAATTCTGCCCTAGATTCTGGGCACACAGGGAAGCTAAGACATACGGGCCACTGCTTACAGACTTCCGAGCAGGCAGAGAGAAAACAGGCAGCCCAGTAAATCGAGCATTGTAAATGGTAATAGGTGTTTGCATTTCACCCTTCAGCAAAATTATACTTCTAGACACTGCCCAACTGACACCAGGATCTTCAACATGACGAAGCAGCGACCAAGAAAACATGGTAGAGAATTACAGCAAATTGTTGGTGTGGGAAACACTTGCACTTAAACTCTGCTTTGCAAACAGCTGTCTGGCTAAGTCACGAGGCTGAGCACTCACTAGTCACAAAGAAGCTTCATTCAACCAGAATGATGCCCTACACACTACGTAAGTTTGAGTCACCAACACCCATTCCACACAAGCCTCAATGTATTTCTATGACAATGTCACTTCCGGATAACTAGTGGCCAAGGTGACATCTCACTCCAATAAAGTGACCCAGCACCAGGAAGCACAGAAGCCAGGCTGCTGTGTGCCAGGGAAGGCACCTCCAAGACATTGCAGATAGGGCAAAAGGGTATCCTTAAAGGAATGCTGAAAAACAGCAACACAAACAACTCATGATCCGTGCCTGCTGGCACGTCACCTCACTTCATTTTCACAGTCCTGAAACTTGGCAGAGGGATAAATGGCCTATCGACAAACTTAAGAGATTATCTGCTAACTAAAGCTGATCGGAATGCCTAAAACCTACGCAAAAAGACAAGGAGGACGGTGGAATGGAAGAATTTCCTCCTCCTCTCCACAGTATGTGTCCCCCTTCCAGAACTTGCGTCCTGTGCATCGTAGGAAGTAAACTCCTTTTATAAATAAATCACCTGGGAATTTCTCCCTGTGTCAATGCTTCCTTGCTGGTACCAAGGCTGCTTTAATTTCTACCAACTTCCCTTCCTGCCAAGCAAAGGGATTAAAGATGCTGACCCACAAATGTAAATTGATACCAGGGAAGTTTAACCAAGAAAAACAATGAGCAGTAGCCTCTGCTGAGACAGAACTGCTGGCTTGGAAATTACTGGGATTGTTCTCCAGCCTCGTGGAAAAATAACCGGGACGAGAGACCAGAGACTCCCTGCTGAGGACCACAGACCGCGACCCATGAAGACTGCAGGGCCAGGGCCAGGTCAGATCATGACAGCACTCTGCCCCTTGCTGAAGAGGCCAAGACAGGCTGTGAGACCTACACTAGGACACCAAGGACAAGGACGAGTATGGCCTACATTAAAAATGAGCAGGTTTTCCTCATGAAGACTAAATGAAGAACAGCAAGCCATTGTTGCAGCAGAATCACTCATCAAATAAACTTCAAAAGAACTTAAAAATTAAATATTTAATCCCATCCTCTTCTTCAAATATACCACTGAAATAACATTAGTAAGATCAGAATCCATACAGGACCTATAAATCCCCAATCGCTCTTTAAAATTCCCTCACAATTAGGTCAAGCCACAGGCTTGACGTAGGCCTGCTTCCTCTTCACTCATACCACACTGGCTGCCGACAGGGCCTGAAATGCTCCCGCTTTGCCTTTCTTCCTATAATTTAAGTCCCATATTCCCTCAGCTTTTAGTCCAAGGTCACTTCCTGGACCTCCCCCAGTGGTCAGTGACCCTAACAGACATTTTTAGACCACCATTTCCCCCTGCCTCAGAACACTTACCACAGTTTTGATTTTATATATGAATTGAAAACAAATTAAGGCCTATTTTTCCCTCTGCACTACTGAGGTATAACTGACGAACAAAAATTGTACATATTTAAGGTGTGTGATGTTTTGACATGTGTACAATGTGAAGTGACTGCCACAGCCAAGCTAACATTGCCTCTCCTCACAGTTGCCATTTTTTACAAGAATCTGTAAGGCCTACTCCTTCAGACCATTTCTAGTATATCAAACACTCGTCACACTTGGGTCATCTTGCTGTATGATGAATCTCCATGTCTTGTTCATCTTATAAACCGGAAGTTCCTACTGAGCCTTCGAACAACATGGCCACATTTCTCCTACCCACTGCTATGAAGACTCCTACTCTGTGTCTACAAGTTTAACATTTTTAGACTCCATTTACCAGAGCATAAAGTATTGATTTTCTATGCTGGGCATATTTCACTTAGCACAATGACCTCATTAAGGTCTATTTTTTACCAGGCTAAAGTCCCAAAGGAGTAAGGATAATTTCTATTGTCTCACAATTGACTTAGCGCTACTGTATCACAGGCACTCAATCAATATCTGAGGAATTAAAGTATACAGCGGAAAAACTGAACTACAACTCAATCACATAATTTTCTAGTGGAGAAGCCATACTATGCAGAACCCATAAGCTTAAAAACTAATAAATTTGACAACTGAAAAACAAAAATTTCTATTAATTTCCATTATGAAGAAACTTAAAAGAAATTAAGACCAAAGAGCTCAGTGGATTAAAGCACCTGTAAACAGGAGCAAGACTAGGAGTTCAATCCTTGGGCCTGCTGTGCCTGCCCCGCCCCTGAGGTGCACTGAGACGGCAATTGAGACTGGGCGTGGTGAGGCACACTCTAATCCCAGCTCTTGGGAGGCTGTAAACAGGAGAATCACTACAAGTCCGATCTAGCAGTAAGACCCTGAATGCTCTGTAGACCCTTCCCTAAAATACGAAATAAATAACTAAATGAAATTAAAAACTAAAAAAAAAATTATTTTCAATGTCCCTGATTAGGAGTTGACATCCTTAAAGAAAATAGAGCTTTCTGTACATCAAAAAGCCTCCCGAACCATACAAAGGACATAGATACACAGTCTTAGAAATATATGATAAGTGGGAAAAAAGCCTTCAAACCAGTACAACTTTTATTTCCTTACGCACAGTATATGTACACAGGGACACGAAGTAAGCCTGCCAAGACGAATTAAAGGGCTACACTTGCCATGAGGAGGTGGAAAGTCCACGATGATTTTATGTTGTTTTATTTTACATTATCCACAATGACTATTTCTGTTTTGTAGTCAGAGCAAGACTAATAACAAAAATATGAATAATATCTAACACAATTATAAAACATGCTGTGGTTGGGTGTGGTGGCACACGCCTGTAACCCTAGCAGGGGGATTATCACAGCTCATAGCCAGTGTGGGCTACATAGTGGACTTAAGGCCAGCCTGCATTACAAAGTGACACCATGTCTCAAAAATAGAGTAATTAATTAATTAATTAATGGGATTTTTTTTTTTTTTTTTTTTTTTTTTGAGACAGGGTCTCGCTATGCAGCTCAAGCTGGCCTTCAGCTCACTTTGTAGCCCAGGCTGGTTTTGTACTTGCAACAATCCTCCTGCCTCCGCCTCCTGAGTGCTGGGATTACAGACGTGCTCCACCACACCTGGAATAAATAATTTTTGAAATGTGCTTATGTTGTGCAAAGCCCCACACTAAACATTTTACATAAATTATATTATTTTTTTATTTTTTAAATGATTTTATTGAGAAACAAATAGCAATGAGACAGTTTCAACCCGATTACATTATTTATTCTACGAGGTAGATGTTCATCCTATAAAGTAGGTGCTACTATTAGCCCTGTTTTAAAGATGAATAGAGGTGATATAATCACACCCAGTAATTTTCTTACATCCCGTTAGATAGTTTTCTAACCCGTTCCCAAATAGCAATCAGGTAAAGATAAAAATAACCCAGGCACAATATATCCAAACAGATACATCTAAAACAGAGCTTCCAAGTTCTGATGTGGGCTCCAAGTTCAGATTCAGAGACAATGAGGAACTGACAGAAAAAGGCGATGACCCAACACTCCCAGGCAGCCCCTGGCGAGCTGAGGAATTCCCAGCCTCACCATCCAGCTTGCATGGACGGGGACCCTGAGTTCGGGGAGCTTCGGCTGCGCTCCGCACCCTCCCTGAGGGCACAGGGACTCGCCCGCTGCTGAGACCACGAGGCGCACTTCCTGAAGCCAAGGTGGCATCCCACAGCCTTCTCTGGGGACGGAACCCCACCGGCCGCAGCCAGGGGCACGCCGGCTGCTCGCCAGCCCCTCCGGCCACACGGTGCTCAGCACATGCGCACATGCGTCCCTGTCCTGGCGCAGACACACGGGCCCGGACGGCCTCTGCACTGCGCGGTGGGAGAGTCCCAGCTCTCCTGCCGCCTGCCACCCGTGCTGGCTCCGTGGCTGCCGCGGAGTTAGCTGGAGTCTGGGGTGCAGGCAGGAGCAGCTGAGGATGCTTGCCCAGCAAGCGTCACCCAGGAGCATCAGGGGGACCGGACCCCCAGAGACGATGCCCTCCTCCGCGTCACTGGGCGGGCATGTGGAACACCTGTGAGGAGGCGTCCCAGGTGGGCACAGCTTCCGTGCCGTGGGCACCCCCTCTATGCCGGGCTCCATCCTGGGCCCATAAGAAGGCACCTGGAAGGGAGAAAATAGCACTATTTTTACAACTATGGGATGCAAAAACTCAGAAAGTAACGGCTGCAAACTCACAAACAGGAGACGTGACATTCAAACTGTCACCTATCCAACTCAAAGGCCCTCTTCCAACCTGCTGTAGCCCTGCGATGCTACTGTGCCCGAAATCCCTCTCAGACCCTTGCACACCTGCAGCCCGGCCCTGCTGAGGGTGTTTCCCTCAGCGGCATGCCCGTTGGTCCTGCCTGGTCCTGCACAGTAGGAGGGGCGTGACAGGCCGCAGGTGGAGAGAGCAGACCCCAGCATCGCCCCAGACCTAAGCACAGTCTCCAGGCAGCTGGGAACCCCGATTCTCCAAGCAGCCAGCGGCATCATCACAGCGGGGGAGGGGAGGACTGGTGCAATTCACTGATGTGGCACGCCTGCACCAGCCCCAGCCCTACGTGTCCAGGGACCGAGGAGGCCGGCCCACCATGCCCAGGAGTCACACGGTCACCATGCCGACGACGGGCGGAGACAGTAGTGCCCTGTACACTGACACCTGACTCCAAAGACAGACTCCGCCAGGGACACAACATGGAAAACGTGTAAGGCAGCAAGAGAAAGCGAGAAGGCGCCAAGCTCTGTCCTCAAGAGCTGGGCAAGCGACCACAGCACACGTTTCTGAGCATGGCGCTCCTGCTACTTGAAAACATCTCCTTCAATCTTCTCACAAGGAACGGTGTGGGAATCTCAATAGCTGCCAGCTGCACGGGGCCGACGGTTTACAAGGCACCTCCAGGGCTTCCACTCAGAAAGGATTTTAAGTGTGCCTTTTCATATCTACAGCCGCTTAACAAAATGAGCTTGTGTCTCTCATCCAGCTAACCCGCAAAGGCAGTGCTCACATGAAAATTCTTCCCAGCGCTCCCGAAACCTAATTTGTATCAGAGGCACTTGGGGAAGCTGTCGCTGTCACCGCCACTGGGCCATGAAGACTCTGACCGAGCAGGGCTGGAGCAGGGCCTGAGCACCCAGGGACGCCCCTGAGGCAGGGCCACCCTGGCATGGTTTTAGTAGACCTTCAGGCACCGTGACCCCCACCTGAGCTTCCAGAAATTCCCTACTGCATGCCAACTTGCTTTGCTTGTGTAGCTCCATGACAAGACTTCTCTTCCACTGATACAACTATAGGAATGTCTGGAAAATTGGTTTCTTCCGTCAGCTGTTCTCAAAATGAATGGTGCAGGCGTCTTCTTAGCAGATCCACCAGAATCCCCCCCAGGAGGTCCGTGTGATGACTTCGCTGTTAGAACATGCCCCTTCCCAGCAGCACAGCCACTGCGGGCTGCAGAAGAGGAGGCAGACCCCACGAAGGCGCTGAGTCTCTTATGGCCAAAAAGGAAAGCAAGCACACACCTTACGTCATAGGATGCTGAGCAGGTTCACACATGTGAAATGGATGAGCCCACGGCACTGGGTGGGTGGAATATATGCAGACCTGGGGCGAGGTTCCTTCCCTCCCCAACTTTCAAACCCTCCCAGCCTCCAACCCAAGTAGAAACAACACCAGAAGTCAGAGGTCCTAAAACTGAAACTCTTACATGTGCATGAAAGGTGTAAAGAGGCAGACCCACATGTGTCTCAACTTCACAAAAGAGGGACTCACTTCGGTCCGCATTACAGGACCAACCCTTGATATGGCTTAAAATTTAATGATATGTTCCTTTTATGAGTGACTCAAACCATTTTCGGTGGCAATGCCGAAGGAGAGGTGGGAAATATTAAAAAGTAGGTCAACAGCAGGCGGAGAAGCGGAGGGGTTTTTTTTAATTGACATTTGAGAGAGGTAGCAGACAGCAGGCACCGGCACAGCAGGCCCCCAGCTATACCTCCCAGGTGCACAGGAAGCGGGGGGCAGCACAGAAGCACCCCAGGATAGCTATCCCTGGGCTTTCTCCATCCCAGGCACCCTTGCCATTCTGCATCTTTGGGCCCACAGAGGGTGGTGAAGGACGTGCCTACAGGTTTTATTCTAAATATAACTCAGAAAGGGAGCCGCCAACTTGAGAATTTCACCACAGCCAGGTCGATATGCTTAAGACTCTCAAATGTCAGTTAGGGGGACGTCACTGAAGCTACAGAGAACGAGAACCTTCCACCACGCAACTGATGACAGAAGAAAATAATTCAAGAATGTGAAATGTCTGGCCTGTCTCTATTTACTTTATTATAAAGTAATTCTCACTTTCAGTCACATAAAAATGTATTCCTGAAAACAAGGAAATGCATGAAGATTAATGGAGTTATGCGTAAAGAACACAGAGGCTGGCTTGACAGGGACCAAGGGCTAGATGTGGCTATCAGTGCACCTTTGTGCACACTGCTGACAACCAATTTTAACACATTTAGTTTGAAAATTCCAAGCATACAGATGAATACGGGATGAGGGGACCTGGGCAAGTTTTCACAGAATCCTTTTGTATCCACCAGCGGAAACCCAGGCAAGCATCACTTATGAAGGCAAATAGTACCCTGGAGAAGATTTTCAGAAAACAGGATGTCACGTGATGTGAAACCCCAGTCCTGGCAGAAGATTACCTAGGAGTCTTAACGTGACAAATGTCCACACGAAAGCCGCAGTGGCCAGCATGTCCTGAGCTGGCTCTCCACTGTCACCAACGTACTACAGGCTTCCCAAGCCTCCTCGCAGGAGCAAAAATGCCCCAGATGTCTTCTTGCCAAAATGCTAACCCTGAGTCTACAACACTGGGATTAGCTCAGCAGATTAAAGCTTCTAAAAACAGGCGCAGGGGCCGGGGTTTGGATCCCCTGGGCCTGCCGTGCTGGCTCCAACCCCGGGGCTCGCTGAGACAGCAACTGAGACTAGGCATGGTGGCGCATGCCTGTAATCCCAGCGCTTGGGAGGCTGTAAACAGGAGAATCACTATGAATCCGTTCTAGTAGTGAGTCCCTGAACACCCTGTAGACCCTCCCCTAAAATATAAAACAAACAAACAAATAAATAAAACGCTGGGGAAAGGCAGATCCAGAATGTGGACCATTCTGCCCGGGGTTAACACTCTAGCCACTGGAAAACAAAGCTACCGAAAATGCAAGGCAGAGTCTTCTAGGTTAAAAGGAGACTGTGAGACAATCAAAAGGAAGGCATGGACTTACTGCACGGGGAGTCAAGAAACTCTGAGGGATAACTTGGAAATGTATAGGAGAAGACATCATTGAGTTCTGGCTAATTAGGTTAAGATTCAACAACATCAATAATATTAACGGTGAGAGAAGAATGTCTTTGTTTTCACATATTTAGGAGGGACGCTTAATGGCATCTACCACATTTTTGAGAAGTTCAGAAAAAATACATAATAAAAAAATAAGAGTAACAATATTAACAATGGATCCAGCTGAAAGAATTACGAGTGCATCCTTTTCAAAGTGCAAGACCAGTGAGAAGAGAAGAAAACTAGTTTAAACATTCATTCATGGTTTTGCTTATCGACACTTTATTTACTTTCTAAGAGTTTGTGTGTCTGCTGCACAGGGTGACGCACACCTATAATTTCAGCACTCTGGGAGGCAGAAGCAGGAGGATTCCAAGTTCAAGTCAAGCCTGGGCAATTTGACAAGAAATTGTCTCAAAAAAAAATTTTTTTTTTAGTTAAAAAGGTTGGGGAGGTAGCTCCGTGTGAGGCCCTGGGTTCAATGCCCAGTACCACATGCACACATAGAAGTTTTTATGTTCCTCATCCTGTTGCTTGCTACCATGGATTTTTCCATTATTAATTTAACCCTGGAGTCTGGTAACAATTCCAGTCATCTCTAACACAGCGTTCAATCTTCTAACTTTATACAGACCATAATAACAATGAATTGAAACGTAGAGTATCAAAGCTTACTAAACAAGATAGTGCAGAGCGGACAGTAGGTAACATTTGGGTAGTAATTTCTGTGTGCTTTGATGTGTTTTCCCTGAACCCAAAGCTGCTTTAGCCCAAGCTCACAATGGACTGACTTTAGTCTTGAAGCCTGGTGGCCCCAGCGACACAGGCTTGGCCTCACCACATCCGAAGACCATCTTAAGCGTACCCACAAAATAAGCTAGCAGTTATTCTAGAAGTATATATTTTTAAAAAGTACCAAAGCAGGTTAAATTAGTGAAGGCTCAATCTAAATTTGGGGATTTGATCTAAAATTGATCATAACAAAGCAGATGGTACACAGAATCTCCTTCAGCCTTTTCTCAATAAAAAAAGAAAAAAATAGCAAACCAAGAAAAGATTCTTCTGCAACAAAAAAAAATGTAACATGTTCTTAATTTTTCCACGTTCTTGTCATGAACAAATAGATTTAAAGGTCAGCATCCTCATTTTTTAAAGTACATTGTCAACAGATATAGTCTCTTTCATCTGTATTAAGGTACAGTTTCAAAACTGAGTGAACATCCCTGAATAACTTGAATAACTATCACTTCTCATTTTTATTTCTTGACCAAATACTGGGTTCTGATAAGAACACATTTCATAACCTGTAATGAATGATCCTTAACAGTTGAAAGGCTAAAATTAGTAAGGAAACTAAAACTCAAACGAAAGTTATCTTTCCTCATTCAAAAATAATAACCATGAGCTATGAAAGATGAAAGAATACCCTTGGTACAGATTTAACACACACACACACCCTGCCTGAAACTCGATGGTGTGCACATAACTGTCCCACTGGGTAGTTTTTACCGCTGGTGGCACAAACAGATCAAATCACTTTTATTTATTTTTTACTAATAAAAGTAAGAAAAGCCACCCTACAAGACAGTCATGCACATAGCACCCCTGGCCCAAGCTGCCAGGCTTCGAGACATATGGCCCCATCCCGAACACGTTACGTGTTTCACTGTAGCTACCAAAGACAAGCAATGCAAGCCACTCACGCAGTCACAACACTAGATGGCTGTCCCTCCTCTCCAACCTGCCAGTTTAAAATGTTTATATCTGGTAATCTAAATGACTAATTTGAACAGAACATTATGTAGTACAGCAACCACTGTCGAATTCCTATTATTTTGTGTAGTGAAATTCTGTATGGTTTCTATATTTTTTCTTTTTCTTTTTTTACTATTTTGTATTCTCTTTAAAAACTAAGAAATAAAATATTAGTAAATTCTCTCTACTTTGGTATATACTTAAGCTTTTATTTCTCTTTGAATTGGTACGAGTTTTTTTCAATTTATATCCCTCAGACAAATATCAGCCAACAAACTTTGAAATTACACAGGCATTTTACAATTCTCACTGCTGCCCAAATCCGTATGCTAAGAATATCATGCCAAATAAATAAATGGCTTCTAGTGATGACCTATTTTAAAAGAAAAAAATCTAAAATTTCTGCAGTGAAATCAAATCACTCTGAGGGATAGCTAACCTCAAAACCGGCTTCTGTTTTATAGACATTAAAACCACTGTAAGAGGGCAGGGAGATAGCTCAGTAGAATAAGCACTTGCCAGGCAAGAGCAGGGTCCTGAGTTCAATCCCTGGTACCAAAGAAAAAATAAAAACCACTGTCAGAAATAACATGAAATGTCTTTTCAATAATAATACTTGTTAAAACTCAAGCTTAATTAAAAAAAAAAAAATCTACATGGTTGGGTTCTACAACATTGACAGTCTCAGCTCCTTTTACTGCACTGGTGCCGCGGTCCTGAAGTCCAGCAGACATTCGTACAAGTTCTTTAAGCATTATAAACAAGAAAGCAAGTTAACTCGTCATTGGACTCTTCATAATTAAAAGCTAACACTTATCATGCATATTTCATACACCAGAAAGCATAGATAATTTTAATTTTTCCCGTACCCTCAGCACAATCACTGAGGCAGATAAATTGTGATGACACTCGGGGAAACTAAGCTCCAGAAGCTCTGAGCACCCAGCCCGCCCTCGGTCTTGAACCTGACCTGAAGCCTTCTTCTCTCCCAGGACCAACACATGCCTGGGCCACAGCCCTCCAGTGACAACTCCAGAGCCACCTCCCTGGGGACCTGCATCCTTGCAAGGGAAGCCAGCACCAGGGTAACACACAATCCCGTGTCTGCAGCTTCCCTCCTTCTCAGGGCTGAACATGGTGACCCGAAGCCACAGCTGGGGACAGCACAGCAAGGGGCAGCAGAGTGCCCAGGATGACCTGGCTGCCGTGGGCAGCACTGAGAGGGAATTCAGGTGAGAAAGTTGGGCAAAATAAGCTCCGCTCTTGGTCAGACCGCTGTGTCTGGGAGGAGCATCTATGATGAGCAGAACTCACACCACAGAACCACAGAAACGACACCAGCAGTGGGTGGTGACTTCTGCAAACGGGACAGGAGGCATGAGAGTGTGGGCGTCCTGCCAATAGGAAGGGTCATATACTAGTGACCCATCTGTCGTGGTGAACTACCTGGGGGACCTGTGAGCAGGGACAGCCCGGAGGGCAGCGTGGACCCCCCGCAGGTGGACCCCATCGCTGTAAGAAAGCAGACGGGCCTCCAGGAACAAGAACTCCTGCAATGACCAGCACCAACCAGAACTGACCACAGAACCCTGAAGGGGTCACTGGCACCAAGAAACCTTCGCAGTATCTATGCTCCTACAGGGAAGACACCAGGAGCAGAGAGACTTAATAAAACTGGTCCTAGATTAATTTCATTCTTCCCTGAATAGAGTTAAACAGAAAACGCTAAAGCTTTCTTGTGTTTTGAAAATTAAAAAGTGGAATATTTTATGTCTTCAAGCTTGGAAGAAAAAAAAATTCAGCACTGAAAACTGCACCTCGTTGGGGCCTTGGGCAGAGAACTATTAATATTGTTGTTGCTGCTGCTGCTATTATTTTGTGCTAATTCAAGGACTCACTAAATGGCCCGAACTATACAGTTCTCCTGCCTCAGCCTCCCAAGTAGCTGAAATTACAGGCATGTGCTACTTCACCTGGGAAACAATAATTTTTAAATCCTATATATCATAGCCATCCTGAAAATAATGGTGTCATTTTAATATATAACTAAAAATAAAACAATAAGAAGCATTTCAAGCCCATAGCTTTTAGGAACACTGAATTATCCTAGTGGGAGATTCTGCCCGTTTTGCTACACTCATTCTCTCATGTTGTCCTCTCATTTTCAAATTTAGCTAAGTGTCCATGAAAGAAGTCCATGCACATCAGCTGTGTGTGTGTGTGTGTTTCTTCATGAGCCAGCAAGGTAGCTCAGAGGACTAAGCGCCTGCTTAGGCAAGCACAGGGACCGGGGTTCGATCTCAGGCCCCGCATGCTGCGCGGGCTCCACCCCCAGTGGGTGGAGCCGGCCACCGAGTCTGGGAGTGGTGGCACACGACTGTAATCCCAGCACTTGGGGAGGCTGAAAACAGGAGGGTCACTAGGAGTCCGAGCTGCATGGTGAGACCCTGCACCAAATTAAATACATACACACACACAAACTGGGGAAAGCCCTCAGGACACTCATATCCTAATTGAAATGCTCTGGGATACTGTCGCTACTTTTTCCCCTCATTATGTAAAGCCATATAGTTCCTCAAGGCGCTTCAGCACTACCAACCTAAAGGCCCAGCACTACTTACCTTCACCCTCTGCTGCCTCCTACAAAAGAGACTCTTAAGTACGAGCAAAATTAAATGAAGTAATGAAGAGACTCCCAAAACAAAAAACAAAAATGCTAAGAAATCATACAGAAACAAAAACTGTCTCTAATGTCAACTTGGACAAATCAACACCAAAACTCAGGCCAGAAAAGCCCTCTGTGTATGTCCTCCAAACTATCCTTCTGGCCGAACCACGTTTTCTCCTTAAGAAACTTGCCTTTTGTCACATTATTTTTCTTCTGAAGAATTAACTACATAGCAAAATTTAAGAAAGTCACCAATATTCAGTAGCCTGTTAAAAAAAACTATCGGGCGGGGGAGATGGCTCAATAGAACAAGTACTTCCCTGGCAAGGGCAAGGGCCTGAGTTCAATCCCCAGTTCTGCCAAAAAAAAAAAAAAAAACAGTTGAAAAAAATATCAAGTTGAACAGATCTGTAGATGCTTCCATTCAGAGCAAAAAGAAACCAATCAAATACTCAAAAGAACTGAAAGCAAGGCCCGAAGAAGTGCTTGGAACTCATGCTCACCGGAACGTTGTGTGCAGTGGTTGAAAGGTGGAGGCAGGCCACGTGGGCACCAAGAGACGGAAGGCAAGCGTGCGGGACGTGGACAGCGGAACAGCTTCCGGTCCTACAAGGAAACTGACGCATCCTACAGTGTGGGTGAACCCGGAAACTTGTGCCAATGAAATAAGCAGGTCACAAAATAACAAACACTGTCCAACTCTACTTGTGAGTATCTAAGTTCATAGTGAAAATGGAGTAGGAGTTCCCAAGGCTGGAGGGAGAGGGAAATGCAGTGTTTTGTTTAATGGACGCAGAGCTTAAATTCTGCAAGAGGAGGGGAGTTCTAGAGATTGAGCAGGTCATAACGTGAATGTACTTACTATTATTATATTGCACATCAAAAAATGGTTAAGATGGAAAATTTTGTCCGTCGTGACAAACTAAATGTGCCTCTCCAAAATTCCTCTGTTGAAACCCCACTCCCGCTGTGTGGACAGCTTCTGGGTATTTGGTCCGTGCTCAGTAATCGGGTCGTGAGGTGGTGTGAGGTGGAGTCCTTCTAAGTAGCAACAGTGCCCACAAGGGTTGCTTACTGGTGGGCAACTTGTTACACCCAGCTGAACTGAACCAGCAGGGTGATGGGCGCGGGAGGCCCACCTGAGGATTGTTGCCGGCAGCATACGAGGCAGAACTGGAGAAGTTGTCGGGATGCTGGTAGGGAAGGTGTTGGAGCTGCTGGAAGCTGCTGGAAGCTGCTGGCCCTCCTGGGCTGTTCTGCTGGAGGACTTTGTTACTCTGGCTTTTTCTGTCGAACTTGGCTGTTCTTGTCAGAGGAGGAGCTCAGGGCCTCACTGTCACTGAGAATGGCTAGGGTTCGTTTGCGGGGAGCTCTGGTCCTCACCTTGAGCACTGCTTCCTGGCTCCAGCGGGGAAGATGGTGCGCTGCTCAGCCTCCTGAAGAAGCTGGTCGCGGTGGCTTTCCTGGTGGGAGCTCGGCAGTCCTCGTTGTCAGGGCAGCTGGGCCTCGCTGTCGCTGAGCACGGCTGTGGTACTTTTCGGGGAGCTCTGGTCCTCACCTTGAGCACTGCTTCCTGGCTCCAGCGCAGATCCCCCAGCCTGCTGGCACAGATCCTTCACCCCGCTGGCGCAGACCTTCTCGCCTCCCCCACTGACCTTGGGCCTTCCCAGCACAGATCCATGAATTGGGCCTGCATGCGACATTGTCGTGAGCTCTTGGCTTCCAAGTAGACTTGTGAGAGGCATTGTTATGGGCTCCAGGTCTTCAGCTGGACTCATGCAGGGTATTAGGACCCAGCCTTCAGCTGGATTCTTTGGTCTTTAGTGTGTGGACAGATTTCCTGCACTCTTTGTGTATGATTCTTTGGATGATTATAAAATAATCTTAGAAAATGAGTTCTGTGCTGTATTGTTCCCCTTGCAAAAGCCCCGAACTACGACAGTGCCCTTGTAAGAGGAGGCCAGCGAGCTTAGCCAGCTCCCTTTCTGTCGTGGAAGGACACACACAGCAAGAAGCCAGCTGTCTGCAGCCTTACCAAGAACCCAAGCCTCAGAATCGCTTAAGCGCTCCTCCGATGGTGTTTCGGTTGTTTGGAGCAGCTAGAGCTAACTAAGACATGTACTTCAGCATAATTTCTCTTCCTAAGCGTTGTGGCACATCTCTGCCGTGTGCACACTTGGAAAGCTATGCTGGAGAAGGCCATTTGAGCCTAGGAGTTTGAGGCAGACCTGGGCAAAACAGCAAGACCCACTTCAAAAAGAAAAGAAAAGCACAAAAGCATGTACTTATAGTATAAATCAGCAAAAGAGATAAAACACACAAACATTATTAATAAAATGAATATAACATCCCAAGAGTAACAGGATGTTTAAATTGGGGAAAGGGTTACTTTCAGAGTACACAAATATGAGCTTCTAGAAACTTTCTTCTCCATAAAAGCAATAAAGACACTGCTTATTAAAAATTTTTTTACAAACTGCCAATATCAATTTTCACCACTCTGCCAGTTAACAGCAGGTTTGCATCATTAGAACGCCTGAACCTCCGCAAGGGCTTCCTAGTGTTCCTTCTTTCCAGCCTAGCATCACTGTACCCTTGACCCAGAGATCCTCGCTGCCATGGTGACTATGAAGAAGACCACTCTGGCAGTCATCGGGAAGGGCAGAGCCCGGTGGGAGCACCCCTAAGAGGGAGGACTGTCATTATTGGCCTGGTATTTATCAGGGAAAGAGCCTTTCTCAGGACCTGTCTTTCTTTATTGGACCTGACCCAGTATGGGCGCAAAGGGACAAGCCCTACACCCACAGCATTTGTTGGAAATGATCCACCAGCCACAGTGTGGCAAACAAAAGGCAGGCAAATAAGAGAAACCAGCCCTTTTCTGGTTGGGGCACCGTGCAGTGAGGAGCTCTAGAGTCTGCACTAGTGACCATGTTGTCTAAGGGCCGCTGCAGTCTACGCAAGTCTTCGGTCGCAAGAAGACAGCCACGGCCGGGGCACACTGCAAGTGGGGCAGTGGTCTCATCAAGGTGAACAGGCATCCCCTGGAGATGATCGAGCCATACACGCTGTAGTATAAGTTACTGGAGCCTGTTCTGCTCTGGGCAAGGAGCTGATGTTGACATCCATGTCCATGTGAAGGGTGGCAGTCATGTTACCCAGATCTATGCTGTCCGTCAGTCCATCTCCAAAGCCCTGGGGCCTATTACCAGAAATATGCTGATGAGGCTTCCATGAAAGAGATCAAAGATATTCTCATCCAGTATGACCAGACCCTATTGGTAGCTGACTCCCGTCACTGTGAATCCAAAAAGCTTGGAGGCCCTGGTGCCCGTGCTCATGACCAGAAATCCTGCCAATAAGCTCACCATAAGAATCACTATTGGCCTTTGTAATAAACATGGGATTTTGAGCTTGAAAAAAAAAATAAATAAGAGAAACCAGACAGGAAAAAGAAGTATCTAAATCCGAAATGAAAAAGTACGATCATCTCTGCTTGTACAAGAGACACAATAGAAGATGATACAGATTCAACATTAGAACTAAAGCTTTCATAAAGTTGCTGAATATAAATTCAACAAAAAGAATTCATGGTGCTTCTATAAACAAACAGCCAACTACCTGAAAAGGGAATTAAGAAAAATAATCCCATTTACAACAGGAACAAAAGGCATGACGTACACTAAGAATACATTTAACCAAGGAGGTAAAAGACTTGTACACTGAAAATTACAAAACATTAACTTAGAAAATTAAAGAAGGGAGATAATTGCAAAGACATCCTATAGATTGGAAAGCTAAATATTGTGAAAATATCCATATTGTGCAAAGTGATCTGCAGATTCAACATAATTCCTACAAAAATCTCAATAGCATTCTTTACAGAAATAGAAAAAACAGCCCTAAAATTCACAGGGAGCCACAGGAGATCTTCAACAATCACAGCAATGTTGAGCAAGAAAACAAAGGTGGAGAGACCACGCCGCCTGATCTGAAGGCACAGCGCAAAGCTGCCATAACCAATGCAATGCGATACCAGCATAAAAACTCACAGGTAGCTCAGAAGAGAACAACAGAACGGAGGGCCCAGCACAGACCCACATCTGAAGTCATCTGACCTCTTCCAGCGTGCGTAGGACATACAACGGGGAAAGAGAAGTGCCAGGAATAAGTAACACTGAGAAAACCAGAGGTCCACATGCAGAAGAGCAAAGCTGAACCCTGCCCTCACGTCCTACACAAAAACCAACTCAAAGCGGATTAAAGGCTTACTCATAGAACGAGAAAACACAAAAGTACTAGAAGAAAACGTATGAAAAAATCTTTCTAACTTGATCTTGGCGGTGATTCTTTGAATCTCACACTTGAAGGCACAGGCAACAAAGCAAAAAAAAAAAAAAAGACAAGTGGGAATTTCAAATTTAAAGTAAGTGCAGCAATAAATGGAGTGAAAAGTCAACCTATGAAATGGGAGAATATATTTATTTTGATAGAATATAGTCATATATCTATCCATGTATCTGAAAGAAGGCTAATATCCAAAATATATGGAGAACTCAACTAAATAATAAAAAGAAAAACCCAAATAATCTTAGTTTAAAATGTGCAGAGGACTTAAGAGGGATTTTTTTTAAAAAAGACAAGTGACGAACAGATATATAAAAATGTTCAATATTATGAATCACCAGGAAAATGCAAGTCAAAATCACAATGAAAATATCACTTTACACCTACCAGAAAAGTTATTACGGCAAAGACAAAGGATAAGTGTTGGCAAGAATTTAGAGGAACTGGAACCTTGTTACCCAGTTGGCAGGAATGTAAACTGTTACAGTCATTAGAAAACAGAATGTAATTTCCTCATGAAATTAAGATGAAACTATAATATCTTCATCCAGTAAAGCCACTCCTGAATGTATATTTCAGAGAAATAAAATCAAGCTGGGAGGGTGGTACATGCCAGCACACAGGCTGCTAAGACAGTAAGACTACCATGAGTTCAAGGTCAGCCCGGGCTGCAAAATGAGCTCAAGGCCAGCCTGAACTGCATAGTGAAACCTTAAGATCTTTGAAAGGTATCTGCACTTCCATATTAACTACAGCTTTATTCACAACAGATAAGGTGTAGGGACACCCCCACGTGTCACCAAGGATGACTGGATAAAGAAAGAGTATATATGTGGTTTATTTATTTATGTGCATTATTATCCATTCTTATCAAAGAAGAAAATCCTGTCATTCAAAACACGTGGCTGGATCTGGAAGATGCTACGCTGAGACACAGAAAGCCAAATGCACATGCTACCACTAATATGTGAGATCTAAAACGATCAAATTTAAAGAAACATAGAACAGAACAATGGCCACCAGAAGTGTGTGGTGGGATGACACGGGGACACATCGGCACAGGTACCTAGCTCCCGGTGTGCAGGATGAATGAGTGCTGGGGATCTAATGAACGGTGCAGTGTGCTATGTACTCTGTTTGAAAGCTTCTGGGGGGGTGGACTTTAAATGTCCTCTTTTTGCAAAAGAATAGTAAGGACCTTCAGTGATGAATATGCTAACAAGCTTACTAAGGTGATAAGATCCCAATGCCCGTGTATGCCAGACGTCAAAGTGTACAGTTAAATATATATCATTTCTATTTGTCAATTATATTCCTATGGGGCTGGGGAGATGTCTCAGTGGAATAAGCACTTCCCTAGCAAAAGCAAGGGCCTGAGTTCAATCCCCGGTTCCACAAAAAAAAAAAAAAATTATATTCCTAATAAAGCTCAAAAAAGCTTACTAGATAAAAAAGAATATAGATGTAGGAATAAAAACAAACCATTGAAATTATCAATGTATCCAGTTTTCAGTCCTCTAAGAGTAAACAAAAGATATAATTATACAAGGAAGAAAATGACTGACTTTTCTTCCACAGTACTATGACCCATCAAATGTTCAAAAATATTACCTGTGATGCTCTTTGTTAACATAAGTGAAAGAAACAAAAGAGACAATGATAAGTGATAACTTTTGTCTAGGGATGTATTTGAATCCCAGCACAAGTATTCACAAGACAAACATGTTCCAGCTTCACAGACACAAGGCGAGAAGTAGCTTACATTTATAGAACACTGTCCAGCTGCGACAGACGGGCTACTAAATCAGAAACATGTGAGCGAAACTTTGGTGGTATTTGTTTTTTTGTTTTAATTTCCAATCATGTTGCTTTTCACTATACCTTTACTCTTACTTTTACAAATTCATCATGAACTGCTTTAAGCATAAATAAATAAAAGGGATCTATTGTTCCCAAGAGAGAAGGTTTGGCAAAATTTAAAAAAAAAAAAATACACTTAAAAGGAGAATCTGGACGATGGCATGTCCTGGGGGTCCGAGGAGCTCTGCCCCGCCCGTAGGACCCAGAAGGCCTCGTGTCTGGGCAGCACTGTGCACATACCAAAGACTCACCAGGCTGTGCGAGAGCAGCAAGCAACGGCAGGACAGTCGCCAGCTGCCCAGCACACACAAGGAGTGTGGAGCAAGGACCTGCAGACACGCTCGGTCAAGGCGTTAAGGAAACCTCTGACCGCTCATCACTGGCCGCTAAGGTAACCAGACTTCACAAGCCACACATGACCATGAACA
>NW_004524601.1:4087738-4102161 GCF_000260255.1 Octodon degus | reverse complement strand
CAGCCTGGAATAGAGAGCAAGAGTTGTTAAAAACAAACAACAGAATTGAAACCTACAGTAATTTAAATGGAGAATTCATTAGAAAAGTTCAATTGCATATTCAAACAAGCAGAAGAATCAGTAAACTAGAAGACATGCAGTTGGGAAATCGAGATTAGGTAGGATTAGAGAAAAGAATGGAAAAAGAGTCAGCAGAGCCTTGGAGGGACCCCAGAGGACCCAGCAAACACATTCGCACACTGGAAATTGCAGGAGAACAGAGAATGAAACAAAAGCAATGTTTAGAGAAACAAGGGCCACAGGCTTCCTGAATATGAGAGAAAACAATCTACAATCCAAGAAGATTAACAAACTCTAAGGAGAATAAAAAGGTAGAAAAAAAAGGTCAAAACACAAAGAAAGAAACTGGAAAACAGAAAAAGATGTAATTATGTGCAAGGGATCTTCAAGGTTAACAATTGATTTCTCATTAGAAATCAGGGAAACCCAAAGGTACTAAAATAACACATTCAAAGTCTGAAATAGAGGTCCAGCAAGATAGCTCAGTAGTCTAAAGCACCTGCTTAGACAAGCTTAGGCAAATGTGCAGGACAGCGGCTTGATCCCCCACCCCACATGCTGCCAGCGCTGTGCTGGCCACAAAAAAAAAAACAAAAAACCTGAAACTAAGATCAACCAGTGTTTCTGCATCTAACAAAACTGTTCTTCAAAACAGTAAGGTAAAATTAAGACATTTTCAGATAACCAAAACATGAGAGGATATGTCACTAGCCAAGTCATCCTACAAGAAACACAAAGGAGAGTTATTGAGGCTGAAATGAAAAAACACAGAGAAATGGAGAACATCAGTAAAGCTAACTACATAGCTAAATGTAAATGATTCTACACAAACATTTCTATCTATAACAGCCTTTTAAAATCTTATTTAAAAGACAATTGCATAAAGCAATAATTATAAAAGTGTGCTGATCATGGGCCAGCCAAATAGCTCAGTGGATTCAATCCCTGGCCTGCCGTGCTGGCCCTGCTCCTGGGGCACACTGAGACAGCAATTGAGACTGGGCATGGTGGCGCATGCCTATAATCTCAGCTCTTGGGAGGCTGTAAACAGGTGAATCACTACGAGTCCAATCTAGTAGAGAGACCCTGAACACCCTGTAGACCCTTCACTAAAATACAAAAGAAATGTGTGTTCATGGGCTTGTAATGGGTAAAGATGTAATGAGATCACAAAGGGGATGAAAATATACTGAAGTGAAATTTTAGATACTTCTGGAATTTAGTTGATATTGATCTTAACTAGATTCTTTCAAGCTAAAATGTTAATTGTAATCTCCAGGACAGCTGTTAAGAAAATAACTCAGTAATCTAAGAATATTATCAAGAATGATAGGAATGGCCTATGAAAATCTCTTCCAGAAAAAGTGGCAAGGGTACACTAGAAAATGTATATTTAACACAAGACAAAACATTAATGGAAGAATTGAACAAAAAAAGCACAGAACACAAAGAAAAGAAATAGCAGACAAAGATAAATTCTGATTATCAATAATTCCATTAAATGTAAATTAAATACTCTAACCAAAATTAAAGGTTGGGAAAAATACATTGCTTAAATGATCCAACTATATACTGCCTACAAGAAACAATCTCAGAGACACATATAGATTAAAACTTTAAAAGTGAGAACAGGGCTTGCGAGATAGCTCAGTGGCATAAGTGCCTGCCTGGCAAGTGCAAGGTCCTGAGTTCAATTCCTGGTACCAAAAGAAAAAAAAGTTAGAACAGATACATCATATGTTATGAATTTTGTTCCTTAAAATTCACATGTTGAAGCCTCCCACTTCATGTGTTGAATATGACTAAATTGAGAAAGTTTTTAAAAGAAATTAAGTAAAAATGGGACCACTGGGGTAGGTCCTAATGCCGTGCAATATGGTGTCATTATTAAGAAGAAATTCGGACATGGTGCACGTACTGAAGAAGGACCACTTCAGAACACAGCAAGAAGGCAGTCGTAAGCCGAGGAGAAGGCGCCCAAGGAAGCAAGCCCGCCAACACCCAGATCCTACACTGCTGGCCTCGAGAGCGGTAAGAACATAAATTTCCATCTCTTAAGTCACTTCATCTGTGGTACTTCATCATACCAGAACTAGAAAACTAAAATATCACATACACAGAAATGAAAAACAGTTAAAGTGATAATGTGATTATTAGACAAAGTAGACTTTACAACAAAAACTGTTGCTAAAGACAAAGGATATTTATATAAAAGAATAAATTCAGAAAGAAACCATGATTATAATCATATATACACCTAACAACAAAGATGCAAAATATAGAACAAAAACTATGAATTCCCTACATTCTATAATCAGCAGAACTAGACAAGGTCAATAAAAATAGATACGAAAGAACCATTAAAAAAATAAATTGAACTTCACCAAATATGCAAATTTTTGTGCTTCAAAAAGCACTAACAAAACACTGAAATGATAATCTATAAGTGGAAGAAAATATTAGTAAGCCATATAGGTTATAAAGGTCTAGTATCCAGAACATGTAAAGGGCCTTTACAACTCAGAAATAGAGGGGGCCAGGGAGATAGCTCAGTAGAATAAGCACTTGCCTGGCAAGCCCAAGGTCCTGAGTTCAATCACTGGTACGAGAGAGAGAGAGACAGAGAGAGAGAGACAGAGAGAGAGAGAGAGAGACAGAGAGACAGAGAGAGACAGAGAGACAGAGACAGAGAGACAGAGAGGCAGAGAGAGAAATAGAGTAATCCTATTCTTAAAATTGGCACAGATGTAAACAGATATTTCTGCAAAAATATGCAAATGGCCAATAAGCACATAATAAGATGCTTACTGTTACCTCAGGGAGGCAAATTAAAACCACAGTAAAATATTACATAAGTTCAGATCCAGCAAGATAGCAAAACCAACAGCAACAGGTGCTAGCAATGGTGTTTTCCAAGCAGTGCACCATCTCTGTCTGGAACACATGACAGTGTGCCCACTGTGGAAAACCATTTTACAGGTTCTCGAAGTGATGAGGTAGTCACCGCATGACCCAGTGATTCCGCTCACAGATAGGCGCCCACAATTGGAAACATATCCATACAAAACATCTGCACAAATGTTCTTAGCAGCATTATTTGTAACAGCCAAACAGGAATAACACTCCAATATCCATCAACTGAAGAATGGATAAACAAAGTGAATTCTGTCCATACAGGGAAAATTATTTGCCCATAAGAAGTGGAGCATAGGGGCCGGGGAGGTAGCTCTGTAGAATAAGCGCTTCCCTGGCAAGTGCAAGGGCCTGAGTTCAATCCCCAATTCTAAAAAAAAAAAAAAGAAGTGGAGCACTGATACATGCTTCATCATGCTAAGTGAGAGAGGCCAATTACAAAAGACAAGCACACTGTATAACTTCACTGCTATGGAATGCCCAGAGGGACAAACTTACAAAGAGACAGTGAGGTGGTTGACAATGTTTGAGGGCTGGGGACATGGAAAGTAGGACAACTAATCACTATGCTTTTTTTTTCCCTTTGGAAATAAGGAATAGCTTCTCGAATTAGTGGTAACCATTGGAGTTTATGAATGTAGTAAAAACTATTGAGTTATACACTTTAATTGCTGAATTCTTGGACATGTCAATTATATCTCAATAAAGCTGTCAATTTAAAAATATCATTAAGAAAAATGCATTCATGCAGAAGAACTTCCAAGGGAGAAGACTGACTTCATTTGGTCTTTTAAATCTGTTCGGCTTAAGAGGCATTCATTGCCTTAGACTGTGCTAAATGGTCCCTGGGTTGCAAAGATAAATAAATTGCCCTCACTCTTGAGGAATTTAGTCTTTAATATGAAATTAATAGCAGAAAATCTTCAGCAAGACTTTTGTCCCCGTCCCATAATCTCTGCGTTCACATACATAGAATGGTAATTTAACCATGACAAATTTTAAATAAGAGCGTCACTCAACTTCAACAATCAGACGCTCAAGATCAATGAACTCAAAGCCTAGCTTCAGCACTGTTCTCCTCCAGCATGAACCCCAGCCCTTGAGTGCCAAAATGCAGCGTGGGGGTGGGGTCCCAGCTCAGGGCGCCACGCACTTTCCCTGTCTCCCTTCCTCACCCTCAACCCAGCCCCGGGCTTCCTCCCTTGCCGGGTCTTAGAGGGCCTAGGCTTGCTTTCTTTAGGCAGCGAGGCTTTTTTTCCGAATACCACTGAGTCCCTTCAGCTATCACATACTGCCCAGCCAGCGAAGCCAATGCAGCTTCCTTCCTCCTCAGCTTTATATTTCTTTTACTTAGTACAAATCCACAACAGCCCTCCTGGGTCCAAAGCCCCATGCTGGGCCCTTGCCCTGCACACACCAGCTGCTGCCACCAGTGCCTATTTTCTGTGGACCCAGAATAGAGGTTGTCAACCAGATAGATGCAAGTAGCAAGGGAATTCCATTTTGCACAAGCTGTCCTAAGAAATTATTTACCAACAAATTATACTCAAGAGATGTCTTATATATGCACATTTTTAGCTTTCCTGAAGTCTGAAGAGTTGGTCATGCTGGACCCAAATTCCCACGTGGCAACAATGTGGCGAGCCGAGCAGGGACCCCTACAGAGCACGCCTCTCCAGCAGTCTTGCCCCTGCAGCAGGCTTCAGGCATCACCTGCCAGCTCAGGAGGTGTTGGAGTTCAAGACAAGTCAAGCCCAGGGAGCTGGAATTATATTTAACCATAAGGCAGAGCCCTCTTCCCCTATCTTTCCGTGTTAGGTTGCATAGCACGTCCTTCCACCTTTCTGACCTCTCCAACTGCTCAGTCCTGTAATCCTGCTTAGTCTCCCTGCAGTCAGTCTCCTGTCTGATGTCTGCATGCGGGATTGACCCTGCAGCACGCTCACAGAGGCATTGTCTGGCCTGGCTCGCTCCTGTATACGGCAGCATGACTCCAAGCTGAAGGCACAAGGTTCTTATCCACAGACCTACAAAATTTTCACTTTTAGATTTACTTCTCTTTGAAGTATATGCATCACCTACATTTGTGAGCTCTGATGAATCAAGGCAATGTATATTGAAACTTTCTGGGTATACAACACATATGGAGATCTTAAAAATGCATATTCTAGGCCTGGGAGATAGCTCATAGAATAAGTGCTTGCCTGGCAAGCGCAGGGTCCTGAGTTCAATTCCCAGTACCACAAAAATAAAAGCATATTCTATATAAAAGACTTCAAAAACTTAACAGAAAAAAAAAAAAAAACCAGCCCAATAAAAAAATAAGCTACCGACCCAAACAACCATTTCTCAAAAGATGATAGCCACATGGTTAGCAGGTATACCTTCAAAATGTTTGGCATTACTAATCATCAGGAAAATAAAACCACAACGAGTTATCACCTCAACTCAGTACGAATGGCCACTATCAAAAAGGCCAAAGAAAGTGCTGGTGAGGATGAGGGGGAGAACACTGCTGGCACAAATGGAAACTGCTGTGACCTTTGCAGGTGACAGTGTGAAGGGCCTTTGAAAACTTAAGGCATAACTACCACATGGCCCACCAAACCCACTGCCACGTATACATCCACAAAGAGCAGAACCCGCACGTCCAACAGCCGTGTCCACTGCAGCCGCGTGCACAAAGCCAAGAGCAGGAAATGGGATTGTTCATCAACCGATGAATAGATGGAAGAAGTGCGGTACATGTACACCGAGGAGTATTATTTGGCCACAATAAAGGAGAAATCCCTGTCATTTGTGACAACATGGATGGAACTAGAGACGATTTATGTCTAGTGAAGTAATCTAGACATAGAAAAACAAGTGCTAAAAAAGAAAGAAGAAAGAAAGAAAGAAAGAAAGAGAAAGAAAGAAAGAAAGAAAGAAAGAAAGAAAGAAAGAAAGAAAGAAAGAAAGAAAGAAAGAAAGAAAGACAAGTGCTGCGCTGCATGCGCTCCCAACATGAAGATTCACTGTTGGTGGGACTTTCGAATGCTGCTGCCCTGGAAGGTGGCAGCAGAGTGGTGTTGAGCAGAGGTGGAGAGGGAGGGGGCAAAGGCTGCCTGGTGAGCTACAGTTGGGAAGAAGAAGGTTCACCATTGGGCACCTACAGAGAGCACTGAAGTTCTGCAACTTTGAAAACCTAGGAACAGCGATTTTGAAAGTTGTCACCATGCAAAAATTGGTACACATTTGAGGAAATGGCTAAGCCGAAACTGCGACCAGCAGCACAACGCACACATGCACTGCAACAGCACATGGCCGCCATGCGCAGGTGCAACTGGGCTTCACGTACACCGAATGAATACGTAAGAAAAATCCTTCTGTGTGTAAGAATGCAGATTCTAATTCCCTAGGTCTCATATAAACCCTGAGGGTCTGCATTTCTAACCAGCTTTGCAGGGAGAGAGATGGGGCTCTTCCGTGGCCACTCCTGCCACAGCGGTCAGAAGACTCAACAGAAGGAAGAGGTGCCTCAGGTGAGGATCAGCCAGGTGAGTCAGACCTCCACAACTGTCGCCTTAAAATTACAAAACTGTTCATCTCTGAGCCTCCTGCGCCAAGCAAGCGTCTGACTCAGAGCAGCCAGCGCCCCGTGCAATGGCCCACGAGGAAGACACATCGGGCACCAATTAGCGCGCCTATTCTCTGCGGTCAGTGCTGCGTCTTCAGTGCTGGCCAAGTTTCCTCGCGTTCAGGACACTTAAAATCTGGTTAGCAAAAAGACTAATGTGGAAGACAATAGTGCACCATTTAAAACAGTGGATGAGTAAAGCCTCAACGGTTATAAAACAGTGATCCCAAGGGTAACACTGGTCCCAAGGGTGACACTGGTCCCAAGGGTAACACTGGTCCCAAGAGTAACACTGGTCCCAAAGGTAACACTGGTCCCAAGGGTAACACTGCAGCATCCAGAGTACACCACACCACCCTCGCTTCCTCCCATTCCTGCCCACCAGGACCCTCCCCTTGCTGTCAGTCCCTGCAATAGAAGACCTAGGAAGACACCTAGGAATCTCCTATTTGTCAAGAGCTTAAGTTGAGGACAATATGTCGAAAACCATTGTCTTTAAACTGGACTTGGGAGGCCAGGCATAGTGATGCTCATCTGTAGTCCCAGCACTCAGGAGGCTGAGGCAGGAGGATCACTGCGAGTTCTAGACTAGCCTGGGCCACAAAGTGAGCTCAAGATCCACCTGAACTACATAGTGAGACCCTGTCTCAAAAAGACCAAAAAGTAAACAAATTAACAAACCACATGAAACAGTGACGGAGCCTGCATAGTAGCCAGCACTGGCAGCCCTGCAGCTTCTTTCTGTGGAGACAGCTGGTGCCAATGGGAAGGTGGGCAGGAAGAGCAGTGTGAAGAAAGCCAGCACCCCACTCGTGGTCTCCCCAGCCTGTATCATAAATACCCAGAAACCATCACCCAACAGCACGATGCCCATCTGTAAAGACTAACAGATTTTCTGGTAAGTTCACCGGACCAGTTCAGTTGGCGGCTCAGGTCCTTTCCAGGTTTTTCTCCACTGCAAGACCAAAGTCTTCCAGTTCTCCCTTCATGCATAAATCCTGAGTCCTGCATCCCCACCTCACCTGCCATGCACCATGGGAGATGCCTAAAGGGACTATAGGCGTGTGAGTGGGTGTATAAACAGTGTGTAAATGCACCTAGAGAGGAGGGAACAGCCTTGCTCCCTGAGGCAGGCTGGCACTCTGCAGCCACCGCACCTGGCTCTCATTGCATCCCCAGTGTCACCTGCTTGACTCCCCGAGCCACCCAGCAGCCTCTGGCCTCCTGTGCAGTTTCCTGGGTCACTCCACAGATGTCCCCATGACATTCCTTGTCTACCAAAGCCCCCAACAAGGCATCGGTCACCTGCCCAATTAGGATTTTCATCTCACTCTGAAATATTTCAAATATACATTCACAACTTCATCTAGCTCAGAAGCGACAATGTATTTAACAAGCCATTAACCATCTTGCCACATTTGCTTTGTAGTTCTGTCCTTCATTCATCCCTTGCTTGCAGGTTCCCTAGATTACCAGTTTACCAGGGCAGGCCATGTCTGGTCCTACCTCATCCATAACCATCACTCACCACAGCGCATGGCACACAGGAGGCTGTCAGTGTTTTGCCAGTGAAGAATGCGTGGGTAACTTCTATACTAGCCTTATATGATGGTCATCACCCTAAAATAAGTATTAGACAAGTCACAGTGGTTCTGTCTTTAGTAAAGTCCAAAGGGGGAGGGATGGCCTTCACTGAAAATTAGTGTTTCAATTAGAAAGCTTGCTTTCGCTGGATATTAGGGCAGAGGCAGGCAGAAATTCCCTCCCAGACAGGCACTCTCCCTCTTGCCTGGCTAGCACAGGTATGTGCCCGGACGCAGTGACAAAGGAGAGGATCTCTTGAAGGCTGTGCTAGCTTAGAAATGCAAGTCAATGGCTTAGAGAAGGAAAAACCACGCCAGGTGTGGTGCTGTCCACCTGTAATCCAGCATGCTGGAAGGCTGAGGCAGAAGCATTATAAACTTAAGCAAGATCCTGTCTCAAATTTACAAAGAGCTGGGAATGTAACTCAGCGCAAAGGACCTGGGTTCTATCCCCAGTAATAAAGGAAAGAAAAAAATGAATGAAGGTAAAATGAAGAGAAAGGAAGGGAAGAAGGGAGCGGGAACGAGGAGTCCACTGAAAGACCTCTAGCGCTAACTCACTTTTACCTCGGTTAGGCCAAGGGCAGCAAGGACACATCCTAGAGGCCTTTGAGTGCTTTGCTCATTTATTTGAAGAGTAAGGCAAAGTAGGAGACAGGTCCTGTGAACTGTCAGCCTTCTCCTCCTCTCTACCTGCACCCACTACCACCTAGTACATACCGTAAAATCCCAAAAGTCCCACTTTCCCCCAGTGTGGGTGTCACATGCTCTCAAATACTAAGTATGCATTTTGCTCTTTCACCATCAAAATTTACTAGGGCCCAGAGATGTCGCTGTGAGCTCCTGCTCTTCCAGAGGAGCGCTGAGAGGCGTGACCTGAAGCCTACTCACCTGCTGGGGAAGTACGACTTCCTTCACCTTCGTGTTCAGTGTGGACTTCCGATGCTCTAATGAAAAGATCCCTCAGTCAAAGACTATGGTGTATGGTTTATGAACCCACAACACTGCCTGCCTTCTCTGTCCTGGCTGTCCTTTGCTGTGCGCCAGGGTTTTTAGCGAGGTGTGCCACGTAGTAGAACAGAAATTATTTTGAATCAGCGTCATGGAAGACACTCCACTCACTGCACAAACATCTACCGCTGAAGATAACCAGTGTCCCATCCAGCCAGCGTCCTTCAGCAGGGACCAGCAATCGCATCCTCACTGCCCCCACTGGGCACGGCACACTCAGACCTCCAGGGACCAAACCTTGGCTGTATCCACAGCCTTCACTCTTTCTCTCAGCACCGCCTCAAGCTCAGCCAGCCCGCCATCTCCTGTGCAAACTGACTAGCACACGGATTGCCTTCTGGGTACCACTTCCCTTCGTCATGAAGCGTGTCTTCTTGGCTGCACCATAAGCCAATGCTCCGTCCCGCCTGTCCTCTGAGGGGCTTCTCCACATTCACAGACAATGGTTGACCGTAAGAAAAACCTCTCCCCTCTTCTCCATGATAAATGAACAAAGTATCCCTCAGCACTTCCAGAACAAACGCCAAAGGCTGATTCATCCTCTGTATGACATCGGCAGTTCCACCCAACCGCAACATGAAATATCTGCTAGCACAAACTTGATAGCAGTTGCTGTTCTACCCTGCGCTCCGCTAATATTATACAACAGCGGACTGGATCACTGCACAAAGGACTCTTGTCAGGAACACTGATCTCTCCGTAAGGGTGATGTCTGTCTAACTTTCCACTGACTTTCCAAGAGTTTCTTCAGTAAGATGACTCACACTTATGTTTGCTACCAGGGTCCTTTAATGAGACTTATAGCTACATCTCTTACCCACCTTTGCAATAGAATACATTAATTTTGTAAAGGAAAGTATTGTTGTGTGCTTGTCCTAGAAAACTTCAGTAGTCTAACAGAGAAGCCACTGTGCTTTGTTTGAAAATGAAAACATCCAGGGCCTCCTGCCACAACTGGACAAAGTTTTAGAGCAGGCAAGGATTCAGGGTTCACTCCTCAGGCAGATAAGGATTAACGGATGGTGAAGGCCAATGAAAACAATGTTGAAAACGTCTCTGCCTTATTTCCGTTTACGCTCTTCCTCTTCAGCTACTGCCTCACAGCCGTCGCTGCTGCAGTCGCCGTGTCTCCACACAGACTCGCGCTGTGGGCGTGCAGCGGCCTCAGCTGCCCACACGTGCCTGGCACACTCTGGAAGGTGTGTGGCCTTCACAAGGCAAAGGCTGAGCATCCCTTGCCTGAGTCGCTTGGGATTATGTTTCGAATTCCGGACTTTCTCAGATTTGGAAGCATCTGCATATACATGACGAGACTCCCAGAAATCTTACAAACGGGTGCCAAGTTTAAACACAAAACTCATTTGTTTTCCATGCGCCTTATCCATGTTGCTGGAAGATCTTTTTTTTTAAGATCTTTCATGCAATATTTTTAATATTTTTGTGCAGGAAAAAAAGCTTTGTGGTGTGAAATTCTCTGCTTGTAGCTTCATGTGGGTGCTCAAAAACCTGCATATTTTAAAGCTATTCAGATTTCAGTTTTTGGATTATAGATGGCCAACCCGAGTCTTCTTTGCACACCTCAATGAGCCACTTTTAAACCACTGGTCTACTTTTGTGAAACAGGGATACAATTTGAGAGCAGCAGCAGAAAACACTTTAACAAAAATTAGTGATAACTAATCAACATAAAATAGGTCATAGCAAAATGTAAGCCATCTATCCCACCAAAGCAGACTTTGTAGCACAAATACTGCGCACAATCTTTAACTACAATGAATTTCAAGATCATAGGAAGATGTCCGCTGGAATTATAATTATTTTCATGTCACAAGGCCCTACATCATCTTTGTGATCTAATATCTGACTCTCTGCCCACCCGTCCCTTCCACCCATCGCACTGGTCATGTTGCAAATCTCTTAACACATCCAATTGCATCCCTCCCCGCTCAGGCCTTCTCATCCATGTTCCCGCTGCCTCAACTCTGCCTCAGGCACCAGCCTAAGCAACTCTCTCTTCACTGAAGTCTCTGTTTATGATCTCTTTCTCCTTAACGCCTATTCAACATTTCCCTTTTTCCACTTTCTCTTTCCAAGTCCTATTTCCCTCTAGCATGTTGTGTAATTTACTTATTTATTTGGTTTACTACTTGTCTTCTTTCCCCTGCAGAATGAAAACTCCAAAAGTCAGAGGGATCTTTATTTTATTCATCATTATTTCCCCAGCATAGGTCAGACACAAACTCCTGCGAGCACAGTAAACACTGTGAATGAATGAATGAATGAATGAATGAATGAATGAATGAAAATTTTTCATTGCTCTTCCCTTCTAGTCACAAAGTACCTACAGATTTTACTCTGAAAATTAAACAAAATCATAAGCCATCAAAAGTCTTTCCGCAGGGGCCAGGGAGATAGCTTAGTGGAATAAGCACTTGCCTGGCAAGTGCAGGGACCAGAGTTCAATCCCCGGTTCTGAAAAAAAAAAAGTCTTTAAGCAAAACAATTTTATCAACAAAATGGTATTAAAACTAGACAAGGTCAGGAAAGAATTTAAGTTTAGAAGAGCTGGAGGTACACGGTCTAGTTGAGAAGTCAATCCCAGGAAAGGAGATGATAAAAGGCAGTTTTCTAAATAGATCACTTTCTTAAGTGGTTTATTTCAACCACACAAACAGACATCCTATGCAAACTTAATCAGTGCTTGCCTGCACACACAGGCGTGCATACACACGCACATGAGCTGAGCAAGTGCAGAGAAGCTAAGGACACTTTGTCATTGAGTATTCTTCACACAAAAGCTCATGGACTGGGCTGTCGGTCCAAGCTGATGCACTGAAACAGTCGCAGTGTGCACTCGCAACCCGGCATCCCTTGCAGTTAACACCCCATTTCACTCTCACAAATGTCCTTGACTGGCTAAAGAAAAAATTCCACTGTCATCCTATTTATAAAGGAGATACATAATTTCTTCTTATTCAGGCCTGCTGACCAAGCTTTTGAGGACTTGGGTGGACTGACTTCCGGAAAAGTGACAGCCATAATTAATTGTAACGCCTACCAGCCAGCCCTGCAAGTGAACTATTACATGTGGCCATTCCCCACAGCAGTGGCGGAGCTACCAGTTCCCGTATCTAGCTTTGGGACACAGCCCAATCCTGAGCCAAGTTCCCGGCATCACTCCAGGCCCTGCGAAAATGTTCACTTGGTGAGCAGACACATCAGTTCTCCCTCCTCACAAGCACTCTGCCTGAATGTTGAAACCCAAACACAACCAAAGACAACAACAACAAAAAAAAGCACAGAGAACAGCAGGTGTCCTGTTGTCCTTACGGCCCAGCGGGCTTAGAAACTACCAGAATGTGGTCAGGTACTCAGGGCACAGTCACTGGGCTCTCGGAAATACCCAAGAGCTGCACCAAGCACTACACCAGTACCTGCGTGCATCACGCATCATCCGCTCTGCACAGAGGCTCTGTAGAAGCTGCTCTCCCAAATCACGGGACTCAGCCCTAAATCTCAGCCCTCAATAAAAGAACAAGAGCTAATTCTTAATGCGCCAGAAGATGATGATAAAGTGGGCATGGTAAATGTCTAATGACTCAAGAATAAAATTATTTCATTTGTTATAAACTTTTACTTGTTATATGTGTAAATAGATGGCAAGCAATTATCTCATTCTCATCTTCCTTGCTACTTACTTTTTTTATATGCATTTTACAAAGCTTAAATTTCTGTGATTTTTCTATACTTGCAATTAACAAAATGAAGCAAGAGGGCAAATCTAATGTCAGGAAAGAGCCATGCAGAAGATACTCAGGATCCCTTCATTCCTAGGCTGATCATATAATTTACCACCCCAACCAGGGCACATTTAAAGAGGGACACTCTGGTCATTAAGAGAACAGTAACACACTGGCACTGGCACAGACAAATCAGGAGGTCTGGTCACCTTCTACTCGCTCATCCACATCGACGCCCAAGGCCTCCTTGTGAGGAGGAGCAACCCCTGCCCTGCCAGGACACTCAACCCTCACAGGGGAGTCTTCTCTCCTTCCACTCAGGCCTGGCTCTGATGGCTCACACAGGGCACGCATCCCCTATCCAACACACCAGGAAAAAGTGCTTCCCTTTTCCCCAAGAAAGCAGACAGCAATGCGCTCAAACAAGGATGCAGATCAGGCAGGGCCACGGCCAGCCCAGCCCAGGAGCCTCTTAGAGAAACACTTCATGAAAGAGATGCTCACCTGGTCAGAGGCACACAGACGCCAGCCACAGAGTCAACAGATATTTAAAGTATTAGGTCAGCTTACTAATGCCAGTACACACTGTGAACAAGGCAGAGTCCGACAGCCACCTCTCCTGCAAAACCCATTCCCCGAGAAGGAAAGGCCACAGATGACAGCCTTGGGGTCTTCGCCTTTTTCTGAAGCTAGTGTAACAGAAGCTCTGAAAAGAGTGAGAAAGCATGTCTTTCTCCCAAGTTAGAGGATGCTATCCCTCTCACTTCACACCTCTTCTTCAAAGGGGCTGAGCACCGCTTGTGTTTGTTACATTTAGTCCTGGGGTTGGTGAATATTAACTTAGCAGACTATTTCTCTCACATTCATAAAGAGAGAACCAAAACCAATTTTCTTATCTAGTTACAACGGACAGCATAGAAATGATCTACAGAGCGGGTGGGAGCAGGCGCCTCCAGCTGGCTTAGCTCACATGTTCAGAACGACTGGATTTCTTCTGTGACATCACAGCCTTGCCAAGATCCCTGCCGAGGGGTCCCCCTACCTGCGATGGAGACAGGCATCGCCCAAGTAGAGCACTGCCCAGGTGGGGAGCCGGGGGCACTCGCTGGGTGTTAGCCAGCGACCCCTCATGCAGACCGGGAAGGAAGCTGGATCGGATGATCCAGCGGCTCCATTCCGGAGCCTCTGGGAGCCCAAGGGCCATTTACAGACAAGCGCTAGGAAAGGTACAACTACTTTCCTCCCCCAAAGTGGCAAGGTAGTTTTAAAGGAAAAGGCATCTGTGTCACCATAACTGCTTAAACTGCTTCCCATAACCAGCCTTAAGGCCAAAATGTGCCAATGTAGTCATCAAAATGAACGGTTTCCTGATGACTTTTAACGTTCAAGGCAAGAAAAAAATACATAACTGGGCAGGCTGCTGGATGGTACGGTTACAGCCTCTCCCTGGGGAGGTCAGAACGGCATCTCTCCCACCTTGCACCCCACCCTAGCCCTCCT
>NW_004524601.1:4085238-4086643 GCF_000260255.1 Octodon degus | reverse complement strand
AGGGGGCGCGGCATCCATCCCGAGGGAGAGAAGCAAGGGGAGGGGAGTGGGGACCCTGGAGGAGGGGAGCTGGGGGGAACCTAGAGGAGGGGAGCAGTTGGGACCCGATGAGAAAGGGTGCAGGGGACCCCAGGGGAGGAGAGCTGGGGGCAGCTGGGGGAAACGCGGGGGAAGTTTAAGGAACCACAGGGGAGGGGTGCATAAAAGACCTGAGGGGAGGGCAGCAGTGGGGTCCCCCAAGAGCAGGTGTATGCGAGTCCTTGAGGAAGGGGTGTGAGCCTGGGAGGGATGAGGTGCTCCTGGCAGGCAAGGCCCCAAGGGAGGATCCCTACAGGATCCAGAGACCTCCAGGCCTTGCGGACAGTAGGGTTCCCACATCCTTCCAGGAAGCCGAGGAAGGCTGGTTGTGTTGCCTCAGTTTCCCCAACTGCAAGGACAAGACAGGCCAGAGTGCCCCTGTCACTACCTAGGGTGTGGTCAAGATGGAAAATAGATCACTGAAGGCCGCCGGGACACTTGTCTTAAAGGGGGCTCTGAAATCAGAAATTCCTGCGTGAATACTTGAGGCTTTCTGCATACTTCTGTTAGCTACTCGCTGACTCACTCCCATGAGGCTGCGCTGTCCACCCCCAAGGCCTGGGCCACTTATCCGGATATGGGAGAGATTTTTTGGCTTGAATGAAGTTGACTGCACCTGTATGAAATTCCAAGACGCACCCCGCCGCTAGGAATGGGTACCCTTTCTTGGGTAGGTGTGCGCCATGGTATCCACCCACTCCAGCCCTATGAGGGCCTGGGAGAATTCCTGTGGGCGCAGCCTTCCCTGGGCCCACAATGAGTTCGAGCTTCTCGCACCCTGACCTCTCCTACCCCGAGTCCCCACCACCCAGCCACCCTCCAGACCGCAGTTACTGCTTCTGGAATGGGAGTGTTGGTCCCAAAACTCCCAAACTCTGGGGCTTTGGGGGCTTTCATTGGATCCACTCTGGGTAAAACTCGAACCAGTTTCATTTGTGTTCTGCTACCAGTCACAACACAACCCTGACTCCTTCCATCAAAGAACTCCCTACCAATTCCAGGTTCTACCAGAACAGGGGTCCAGGGCTAGCAACCTCACGTTTGCACCCCTTAGCCTCCTGTATTGATTAACCACTGTGCTACAATTATCTTTAAAATGCATAAAAATGAATAGAGGTAATGTAAGGGAAATTAGCCTTTCCCTAGTCTTTAAAAAAAACCTGTGTACTCCCACTAGGAAAGCACAGACGCATACATGGGATGGATCAATGTTTGAAATCTATAGATCCAGAATTAAGATATGGGAAATACTCTTCCATCCTTACATATGAAAGAATTTCATGTATTTTCCCAATCTGACAAAAATACTAAAAAAAAAAAAAAAAAA
>NW_004524601.1:4067590-4084673 GCF_000260255.1 Octodon degus | reverse complement strand
AGAGAGAGAGAGAGAGAGAGAGAGAGAGAGAGAGAAAGTATCAGGTATATTATGCAGTTGATTATAAAAATCATGGTAAGTTTTTAAAATATATAACTTGTGATTTTTAATTCTAAACAAATGCTGTGTTTTGTGCCTCCCTCTGTAGTTGTCATGTGTGTGCCCTGTACTGTGTTATTTTCGGTCCCCACTGATCTGTCCCCATTTGAACTTTATGTTTTGTGGCCTAATCGGCGTAGCACTGAAGGAGTGGGAACTTCCAATTGAAGATGTTATTAAATTAAACATAAAATTGCCTAAGACATCCATTTCTAGAGTAATTCACCAACCATCATAAGAGAATGAATAAATAATGGAGCGAGCTGGAAGCATGACCGGAGGATATCCATGTGAACACCAAAATGCACTGTTAAATATATTATGACTTTTTGGCCTTTTTAGAGAAAATACGCCAACATAAGCAACTCCTGGTTGTCACAGTGTCTGTGATTAGTTTGCCACACCATATGGACTGGCACCTCTGGAAGCTGGACTCTTACATTTTCTCCTCACACAAAGCCGGTGCCCTGCAGGAAAGGTGGCAGGAGTGACTCCCGCGGTCCTGTTGCAGCAGCTGGTTGCTGGGGCCAAATGCCCATGTGTCCCTCTGGGGGTGGCCCTCTGGGCTGCCTGGCTACAGAGAAACCCCATGGGCCTGGCTCTGGGTGTCCCCTTGGTTTCCCTGGCTGCTGGGTCTCGTCCTTGGAGCTCTCAGCTCTCACGGGCCCCTTGGTGCAGCCGGGCCACGCTGGTGCTCGTCACTGCTGCCCCACTAGGGACTCCTCCTGACTTCGGTCATGTGTTCCACAGCCTGGACCCAGTAGATTAATGCCAGGGTTTCTCATCCTCTCGTGATGGCACTGCACCCCCTGAGTTTGCTTTGAGCCTGATGCCTTCTGAGTGGCACCAGGGCATCCATGAGGCAGTCCTTGCCAGCCCTCCAGTATCAATCCAAGCAAGAGCCCCTGCTGCGCAGGAGCCAAAGAGCCGAAGCCAGAAGAAGGCGCACACTCTGGGGAGCACTCTCCTATCCCTGTCTGCCCTCTTCTCCCATGAGCTGCCATAACTGGAAAGATGGCTTCCCTCTGCTTCCTCTTGCTGCCTCCATGGAGCCAGGAGACTCCAGCCAGCAGCAGAATGTGTGGACTGCCAGAGCCCTCCTAGCACGGGCTCCTTCCCAGTCCAATCTCACATACGAATGCAGCTAAGGAGGGGAAAGGGGTTTGCTTACCTAAGAGGAAAACTAAATGAAGAGACTTTTTAAAATGGTATCCTTGCATATTAGCAAAGAAGATTGAATTTCTGAATGATGTCATATAATGCCGCACTTGACAAATTAATTTTACTTTTATTCTAACTTAACAGGTAAGGAAATCAAAGCACAGAAAGACTAAGTCATTGGCAGACCTACAACCCATCAAATCTCTGCCCCAGAACAGTGTTTTCTCCACGATCTGTTTGGTTCACTAGGATAGATTCTTATGTTACCACTATTAGTACTTCTGATAAAAGAAGAATTTTAAAAACAGAATTAAGACGTATCATGTACATGTACCAACTTCTCACAATGAATGTAATCATTATATACTGGTAACATATATTAATAAATAGAATTTTTTCAAATTTTAATACATAAATTACTTTTCAAGTTTTATTTCACATAAATCCTACTCTTGGTCATGTCAGTTGCTTATCTGGATCTCTTTTGTATCTATTTGGTGTCCTTAATTTCTTATTGCTTTTAACTTCTCCACATTTGTCCTAACAACACCACCCCTTATAACACTTTCTACGATATTCACCTAGAGAGAACACAATGCCACTTCTTGATTGAATATATATTTTCATGATTTCTTGAGACAGAAATCCTAAACACTCTCCAAAGAAGACAGTGTTTTAGTTATATGTCAGAAAAACTATCATGAATACCTTGAACAATCTAGAATTCATGATATAATTTGTGTATTTTTCCTGTTGATGGACAACTATACTTGGTAAACGCAGCATTGTGCCTTATCTTCAAGCTCCAGCCCAGCACAGGATTCTGCTTGCTGCATGCACTGAGGTGACGCTGTGGCTTTCAGCTAAGGAGCAGACCCTTTCCCAGAAGTGCTATCCGTACTGAAACTTGTGCCAAGAAGTTTGTTTTATGCTTTATTTTGAGGTCACACAGAAGTGATATAGCAATTAATGTAAGAAGACTTCAAGTGAAACAGAAGGATGGAAAACACATTGTAAGGTTCAAAGCCAGGATGAGATTTTAGGCTGCAAGCGTTACTCTTCATCCATGCCCTGGGGGTCAGTACTACAGCACATGAGACATCCCTTCACACTGGTTTTCTCGGTATGCCAAGCCAACGCCCTATGGACTCGTGTTCCTCCCCTCTGTCCAGCCTCATGTCCTGGAAGGCTTATCCACAGGACATGCATGACAGGCTCCCTGGCTTTCTAGTCATGCAGGAGTTTGGCGGGAAGAGAGGGAGAAAGTTTGGAGTATCGCACTGCAAAACACACACACGCACACACACACACACACACACACACACACACACACACACTCCCTGAGCTGGTGAATCATCCCAGAATCTCCCTGTGAGGCAGCCCACCTTCCTCTGCCCCTGTCCCCGGACCAAGGGACTCCCCTTCCCTTGTGCCTTCATGTTGCGTGGGGGCCTCAATATCCTTTGCTGGCTCTCGAGGCCCTGCTCAAGCCTCTTTGAATAGACTGTAGGACATTCCTTACGACGTTCCAGCTCAGTACGTCTTCTGTGTTCCTTTAGGCTACTTTTGTGGGATATTTGCACTTGGAGAAATGATAGATACAGACGAAGCCCGAAGTACACTTGGACTAGACTGTCCTTATGGTTCCGATCCGTGATCAGTACAGTTCAAGTCAATGCAGTTCAAATCAGTAGTCATCAGGTAATTTCACTTCTAGCTTCATTGAGAATTTTTTACCTCAGTTTTAATATTTAAGCATTTCTGGGGCTGGGGAGATGGCTCAGTAGAATAAGCGCTTCCCTGGCAAGCGCAAGGCCCTGAGTTCAATCCCTGGTTCCGCAAAAAAAAAATTAAGCATTTCAATTTCGTCTGTTCATCTGGAGAAGACGGGACCATAAGGAATCAGTTTCTTGTCAAACACACAGGACGCTGAGAGAGACTTCCAAGTTGCCATTTACTAACCTGGGCACAAAAAGGATGTCTGGAATCAGAATTGTTGGGCTATCAGCTCGAAGTTCTGCCTTCTGGTGGATAATATCATAGAGTCTCAGGTTCCAGGCCAAAGGTTTGTATCACAGAGTTAGAACTATAGGCACTGGCTACTTTCAAGAGATTTTCCCCTGAATTTGTATTGACCTATGGATTGCTCTTAAACTCTTTAGCTATATGCCTACATAAGAAAAATAAAAACCACTGCAGATGAATAACTAGACAGTAACGGGAGCAAATTATAATTCTTACAGGCAGAGCATGGAGTGAAAGAAGACATACAAATGAGCAGATGTTGCATGACTCCATTTATGCAGATACAAAACAAGCAAAGCCAATCAATGACACTTAGAAGTCAGAATAGTGGTGCTTCGGGTAAGGAAGCGATAGCTGGAACGGCCGAGAGGGAGATTCTGGGAAGCTGGCAATGTTCTCTCACTTAATGAGTGCTAGCTATGCAGTGGAGCTGTTTGACAATGTATTATGCCGAACATTTGTGATAGAGGCATTCTTTTGTCAATACAGTGTTTGACTATTTGCCAGGACCACTTTTAGCACCAGAGCTTACCCTATTTTAGACAACGCTGTAGACACACCAACCAATTAACCACCGAACGAGGCTTCTCAGATGCACCGCTTCTTGACAGTACTGAAAACTTTCGTCATGATATCATCTCACGTACCAAGCCCAGCATCACAGCTGCATCTCATCTTGCTGGCTGTCTTCCAGATGGATCGTAACACTTTCAGATGACAACACTCTGGTCCCATTCGAAAAGGATTTAGAGGGCCGGAGAGATAGCTCAGCTGACTAAAGGGCCTGATTAGGCAAGCACAGGGACTGCAGTTCGATCCCTGGCCCCACATACCATGCCAGCCCCACCCCCAGGGTGGGCTGAGTCTACCAGAGTCCAGGTACAGTGTTGCACACCTGTAATCCCAGCACTGGGAAGGCTGAAAGCAGGAGGATCACCAAGAGTCCGAGCTGTGTGGTAAGACCCTACAACAACCAAACACGGGCCGGGGAGATGGCTCAGTGGAATAAGCGCTTCCCTGGCAAGGGCCAGGGCCTGAGTTTGATCCCTGTCTCTGCCAAAAAATTTTTTAAAATTTAAAAAATTAAAAAAATAACCAACCAAACACATTAAAAAATAAAAATAAGATTGAGAAATAATTTCTTAGGCCATGCTATTTCTGGAAAGAGCTCCACTGACTTCTTCTTTGAATTTTTTAGTCTTGTGGTTGATGCATCTTCTTGATTCATCAGTGTGGTGACTTGGAATCAGGTAGGCACTTGGGAATTTCTCCCCACACTTAAGGAGTCAAAAACACTACACCTAAAGCCCCTGCCACTCTTGGAATGTTGCCCCCCACCCCAATTCACATACTGAAATTTACCCCAGTGTGGCAGTTCCAAGAGGTGAGCCTGTGGAAGGTGAAGTTGGGAGGTCAGAGGTTTACAAAAAAGACCGGGCAAGGCTGTTTCCCCAGGTGAGCCTGCAGGCGGAAGGAAGCTTCTGTCAGTGCTGAAATGGACTCTTACCAGACACCCAGTCTGCCAACACACTGATCTTAGATGTCTCAGCCTCCAGAACTGTTACAAGTAAATGCATGCTGTTTAAAAGCTATTCAATTTAGGGTACTTTGTTATAGCCATCCAGACTATGAGTGGCTCCCACTTCCTTGTTACATAACATTTTAGGCTGTCTCCCCTCCTATTTAAAATCTACTTTCCTAAATATAAAATAAAATAAAAACTACTTTCCTACTCAAACAGATACTTTTAGATATGTATTCATAGCACTATCATTCACCTTAGCAAAAAGGCAGGAACAATGTACATATCTATCAATAGCAGACTGCATTGAAAAATACAACCTACATACAGTGGGATGTTACTCTACCTTAAAAACGAAGAAACTTCTGCCATACGCACACTGTTGCATGGATGTCTTTTGGAAACATCAGGCCAAATGAGTAAGTTAGGCATAGTAGAACAAGTCCTGGATGATTCCGTGCAGCGTGATGCACCCAGAGTGGTCCAGATAAGAGAGGCAGACGGTGCAGCGGTCGCTGTGAGATCGGGCAGGAGGAGACATGGGAGTTGTTCTTTCGTGGGTGCAACATCTCAGTGTTCAGAGAGAAAAGCTCCGGAGGTAAACAGTGGCGATGGTCACACCATTGTGCACGGGCTCCACACCACTACACTGTGCACTTAGAAATGGTTCCAGCGGTAATTTTATGCCATGTTTATTTTAAAGAACAATGCCACACACATTCCTGGCGTGTCATACAGCATATTGTGTATGAGAAGAAGCTCAAGGTTCACACTTAATGAAGGAAGATTGTAAAATGAAACCCAAGGCCACTGAAGAAGCACAGCAACTGCAGCCCCGACGTGGCTGCAGCATTTTCCTTGGCCCACGGCACAGCCCTGTGGCCGGCTCTGTCCCTGTCTGTCTTGTCTGGATGGTGACCTGTGGAGCCAGTCCTGATGCACTCAGCCCACAGGCCATGCGTGGATCCCAAGCTCACTGACTCAAAGCTGCCTCTTTTCTCGGAAGCGAAGCCCTGCCTGGCAACAGTTGCCATGCCAGAGAGACTCCCTTCAGCAGCACGAGGAAGCCTCACTAATGAGCAGTGAAGAAGCCTGCAGTAAAGATTTAGGGAAAAAAGTCTTCCCTTCTACACTGCCTTGACTCTCCTAAAGGAGATACCGTGTCTCTCTGAGCATTGTAGCGACTTCTGATAAAGACCGTAGTTTAGTATGTTAGGCATCAGATGTTTGGGATTTGTTTATGACAAGATTTTCCTTATCACTCAGCTATCGTGAGAGATAGGGAAACCTTCATAACCTTCTTATTTACAGACCATCATGACCTCGTTGAGGTCATATACAAACTTTGTCAAATTCTTAATATGTATAACTTTAGATAACTGCACTGTGATTAAAACTGTCCAAGTATCCCTTTTGTAACCCTTGTGTTGAGGTTTCCGGTGGTAAGTTTTTTGTTTTTGGGGGTTTTTTTGGCAGAACCGGGGATTGAACTCAGGCCCTTGTGCTTGCCAGGGAAGCGCTTATTCCACTGAGCCATCTCCCCGCACCCCCCATAAGTTTTGTAATAAAACAAAAACCTCTGTAATTCACTCTTGGGAATTCAGTTGCAAATACACTATCCTGTTTTCCTCCTTTGTTGACTGCAGTGCTTGCAAATGCAGAAAGTCTCTGCACTTCCCCAAGCTCTAGTCCCGCTGTCAAAAAAAAAAAAAAAAGAAAGAAAGAAAAGAAAAAACCCTTTTATGAAAATTGAAATGACAATGTGAGGACCTTGGCCAACTGTGGATCCAAATTAAGCACTTTAATTGAAGGCAGATCTCTTTTCGGACAGCCATAATTTCATGCTTAGAAGAAAGTAGTGGCAATCATCTGGTCACCTGGCTGTGCCCGGGCAGCAGAAGCTTGGAGGAGGCCCAGCACTGCAGACACTTCTGCCTCCCTCTCCACAGGAAACTGACAGAGCTTATTTACCGTAAGGGACCCAGATGTCATTTGGGCTTGGTGCGCTAGTTTTCCAGGCCTGTTCCAACAAATTACCACAAACTTAATGACTTAAAGAACAACAAATTTATTTTCTTGAAGTTGTGGAGGCCAGAAATCTGAGGCCAGTTTCTCTGGACTACAGTGACAGTGTTACAATTCTTGCTTGCTGTAGGCTCTAAGGGAAATCTGTGTCCTCATCTTTTCCAGCTTCTAGGAGCTGCCTGTATTCCATGCCTGACGAAGCCTTTTTTTGTTTTTTTTTGTTTTTGTTTTTTCTTCGTTTGATTTTGTGGTACTGGAGGGTGAGGGCCAAACGCATGATAGGCAAGCACCTACCAGCAACCTACCTCTTCTGTCCTTTTTAAAAACATTGTTCCTTTGACAGAGGGTTGGGCTAAGTGGTCCCGGCGGGCCATGAACCTTTTGCGCTCCCGCCTCAGCCTCCGGAGTGCCTGCGCTCTCATCGCGCACCCTGGCGTGCTGCCATCCTCCACACTCCTCCCTCCAGCCTCGGCTTCTACAGCCTCCATCCCACCTGCTTTTGCTTTTAACCTTGTTGCCGCTCTCTTATCCTTTTAAGATATTTGTGATCACACTGGATTTGCCTGAGTGATTCGGGATAGTTTTCCTGCCTCACAATCCTTAAACCATTGTATCAGCAAAATTCCTCTTGCTGTGTGACCTGGCATGAGCTCTGGTTTCTGGATACAGAAATGGTCGCTATAGCTCCATCGACAAACTTCTCTTCTGGGTATAGTTATGATATTAAATCTGGGCCAATGATCTTTAAACAGGCACCTTTTGAAAGAATGTTTATGAGATGTGCACGCGTCTTTCAAGCGTACCTTTCACTCTTACCCTTCACCTCTGTTGTTATATGTACATAGACTCAGTGTGTGTGTGTGTGTGTCTGTCTGTCTGTCTGTCTGTCTGTCTGTCTCTGTCTGTCTCTGTCTGTCTAAAACTTCACAGGTTCAGGCTCTGCTTTTGCTTTCCTTAGTCATGTATACCAAAGTCGCATTCATTTTTATGCCCAACATATTATGCAGGATAGATTCGTGGGGTTTTGTTTTTGTTTTGTTTTGTTTTGTTGAGACAGGATCTCACTATGTAATTCAGGCTGACCTTGAACTCACTATGGGATCTAAGCTGATCTTGAACTTGTGAGCATCCTGCCTCAGCTTCCCAAGTGCTGGGATTACAGGCACGTGCCACCACACTGGGTAGAAGAGGTCCTTATTCAATCCAAAATAGAGTACATTTTACTTGATTTCTTACATTTTCTTTTTTTCCTTAATGTATTTGGGACAGGGTCTACAGGGTCTTGGATTCGTAGTGATTCTCCTATTTTCAGCCTCCCAACTGCTGGGATTACAGGCATGCACCACCAAGCCCAGTGTCAATCACCCTCTCAGTGCACCCCAGGGCCAGGGCCGGGGATCGAACTCTGGTGCCTGCGTCTGCCTAAGCCGGCACTTTAGTCCACTGAGCTATCTGGCAGGCCTTTTAAGTTTTCAAAAGCACAGAAAAGAGACATCAATGTGCCCATGACTGAGACTGAACAAGAATGAGCTACTGGTCTTGTTTCTCTTAGGTCTTGTTCTTCTAAAGTTAATTATTATTCTCAGACCTAAGCATTTGGAATATAGGTTAAAAAAAGCCCTGATGCCCACTTTAATGTTTTTTCTCTCTCCCTGAGAATCACTACCTGAGGTTAGTGCATATCGCTCCTCCCACCCTTTTTATGGTGTTTGCGTTTGCTTAGTTGTTTGAGCAATATTTTCCTTAGTGCATAGATTCAGATACAAGGTCTGGTGTGGTTACCTAGCAGCACGCAAGGCAGGCAGCAGCACATTCTCTGGTGCTTATGGACACGTTAGGAAGAGGTACTGCAAGAGTGACGGGACAGCGACAGCACAAGCAGCGCTAAAGCACTTGCTGAGACCGCAGTCACGCCTGGTAGAAAGTGAGTGTGAGGACCAGTCGGGAGACAGGGAGACTACTACCTTGCTTTATAAATTCGTCATGGAGCTGTCCTAAGAGCTATCTATGGCTTTGACACAGCAGGGCTTGCTAATCTCCCAGAAGTTATTCTAAAGGGACGCAGAAAGGCAAGAGGGTTTGCGAAGACACATCAGTCGCTGCGGCTATTTCGGGAAACGTGCCTGGCTAGTGAGAGGCCTTCTGCAGATGCTGAAACTGACTTCCTGCTCCATTAGCCCTGACTTTGATTAAGGAACTATGGACGAACTATGGACGACGACACCGGAAGCTTTGTGTTGACTTGACAAAGGTAGTCACTTCAGACAATATCTAATAAACTTTATTTTTTAAATAAAAAAAATAAAGATACACTGTGGTTAATCAACTGGGAAACCAGAAAGAGGGTTAGATACAGACAGGATCAAGAAAGGGGCCATGTAGGAGATGATACAGAAGTAGGAACAGTTTCGAACACTAACATATGGTTGAACATCTGCGAAGGCGACGGGCCACAAGTCCTCACCACGCCTGAGTTCTGACCTACGCGACAGGAATCAGAGCACCTCGTTGTTGCCTAAACCAAGGTGCACTGGGGGAAAGTACCAGCTTCTCTTTCCTCCCTCCTCAGGTTTCCTTGCTGCACCTTCCACTGACCAAAACCAGCCAGCTCCAGGGGAGCCTGAGTGACGCTGCTCAGAAACGCTAGTTCTTGCAGAACCAGGAAACAGAGAGGGGTAACAGACAGGAATGAGAAGGGCAGAAAGCAGACCCAGAAAGGCAAACATAATAACCAATGTAAAGGCTTTGTGCTTAAAGGTTAACATAAATATATTATAAAGTACACAAGTTTAATCTTACAGCAAGAGATAAGCTGATATTTCCCCATCCCATCATAAAGTAAGACCTTTCAGAGAGGCGGGAGGGGATTCGGAGGCAAGCGGAGCATGCAGGGACAGTGAAGGGACAGAAGATGGCCTACACGCACTGTATACCTGGGCCAGCTCCTCAGAATCAGTGTAGCCAGTACCTGTTGCAAGCTGTAAATGCAAGTTACTAAACGAAAATTTATATCTCTGAACACCACAGTTGTTCGCCTACACACCTTTGGCAAGACAGAAACAGCAGACCGAGAGCTCTGCAAAGAGAGGGGTGGGCTTTTGCTTCCTCTGTGACATCCCAGGGAGCTGTAAGGTGGCACAAGGCCCAGGCCGCGGTTCTGAGTTGCTAAGCACTGCGCCTCCGCCTTGCCGCTGCAGAATGGAGCTACGACAGCGCAAGCCAGTGCTCATACCAGGTAAAGACATTGTCTCATTGTTTTCCTTTTAATGGTTGTACCGAGTTGTAATTCATACACCATATAATGACCATAAAAAGTGTGCAGTTTGCTGTCTTTTTAGTATGTTGGCAGAGTTATGCACCCATGACTATAAGAGATTTAGAACTTTCCATCATCCTCATCCCAAAAAACTCCAAACCCCTTAACCATCCTCTCCTCAACTCTTTTTCGGTTTCTTTGATCACCATAATACCGAACATTACTGCATAACACAACATCGCTACCTAATTTATATAATTCACAACTTATACAACTCACAATTTTCTTGGATGTTCTGCTCCCAAATCTAAAAGGCTACACCAGATACACTGTTGTAATTTTATGGAATGGATCAGTAATGTATTGTTTTTTCCTTTATTAATTATCCTTCAACTAGATTGCCCAGATTAATTTATTAAACATGTCAGTAACTACTTATTCATTTCTCACTCTTTTAAATTACTACTAAAAATGTTCTAAGATTTTTAATTACTTTGGGACTATTTCATTTACTTTTGGCAGTCAGTATTGTTTAAGGTAAGAGAAAGGTCTTTAAAATGGAAGAAACTGTTCAAAAGTTTGAAATGATATTAGTGGGAGGAAACAAAAGCAGATCCAGAAATGCCTTGGAAATACTTTTGCTTTGCTAGGGATTAATTAGAAAGTTTATTAAAGCACTGCCAGTAATTTCAATTCCTGCATTAAGAGTAATCGTGAATAAACCAAAGTCCAGATGGAGCAAACAAAATAAAAGATTGTAAAAGGGAATAGATGTGGCAAAAATGAAGAGGGTCTCAGTCGGTTGTGGAGGTGCTGACCTGAGATCTCAGCACTCCGGAGGCTGAGGCAGGAGGTTCAAGGCCAGCTTGGGCTACATAGTGAGTTCAAGGCCAGCCTATGCTATATAGCAAGACTGTCTCAAAAAGCAAAGCAAAGGTCTCATATTACCATGAAAATGAGAAGGCTGGAGAACAGCTTAACCGCCCTCAAGGTTAGAGAAAGCACACCCGTTCACCTCCAGCACCTCACACTGTGCACTCTCTCCGTGGGCAAGCTTGTGTATTTCTACCAGTTTAGGCACTGTGCGTGGCTCCCGCTGTGGATTCTGAATGTATAGCTCCACCCTTGGACTTGCTTTCTGGTTCTAGACCCAGATATCTGGCTGGCCAGCTCCACTTCGGTCACGTGATGCTCAGTGTGTCCGAGCTGACCTCCTTTTTCCCCCTGTGGCAGACACGCTCTCAGGAGGCCCCGGACCCCTGCCTTGGGGATCTCACCTCTGTGACGCCCTCCCCGTGAGCACGGGCAGGACCTGTGACTTGCTGCTGGCCGCGAGAGCCCAGCTGAGGTGTGAATGCCGCTCCTGTGCTCACGCTGTGCCGCACAGATTGCATCCTACCTGCCAACACCCTTCAGAGCTCTGCTCGCTTGTCTCCTAAGTCGGGAGTTGTGGCGGGTGCACCTGTGGAAGGAGCTGTGAGCGCCTCTAGGAACGCGGGGGGTCTCAGCGTGCCAAAGGCAGCTCCCACTGACCACCCAGAAGCTGGGACCTCAGTCCTACAACCGCAGAACTGCTTCTGTCAGCAGCATGCGAGGCTGCCACCGACCCCCGACCCACACCCTGGTGCAGCTTGGAAGGCTGAGCAGAGGCCGCAGCTCAGACTCCTGCCAGACCCACAGCTCAAGCAAGCAGGAAGCGCGCTGTTCCGAGCCACTGAGTTTGTGGAAATTTGTTTCATAGCAATAGACAGCTGAGGTAGCCCCAGATCTCATCCTGTTCCTCTCTTTCAGTCTCCTTTAAGTTAGCCCATGTTCTATCCTGTACCAAACGATCCTGAATTCTTCTCGCTTCTTCATTCCCATGTCCAAAGAGTCTCTCCGCATTTTTGCCTCCTGAGTAGCTTCCGGAATGAGCAATCCCCCAACTCTACTCTGTGGACTGTAAGAATGTGCCGCACACGAACTGCTCAGTGTCAGTGCATCTGTCTTGTGTACATGCTGGCCTGCTGACTCACTAGCGGGACACAGCCGCATGCTTAGCATCTCTCCTGACTCTTCCCAGCTCTCTCGCACGGGACTACCAAACTTGTCTCTCTGAAGCACAAATGCGAGCGATTCATATCTGAAGTAAATTATTTCAATGGGTTACTGAAAACAGACATCTGAGAAAGAGCATAATCTTTCTCCGAGGTTTGATCCAACCCTGGCCTACGTGTGCTCTCATTTCTCACCATTTCTGCTCTGACTGCCCTGCGCTTTCAGTTCCCACCTGCATCTTCCTTTCTTAGCACCAAACCCTCTTGCAAGGCGGTTCCTCCTCCGGAGGGCTCTTCTCTGCCCTCACTCAACCAGCTAACTTCCGTTTGTCCTTCCCTTCCCTCTCAACACTTCCTTGAGAGAGCCCCCTAGAGCTCACTCTCTGGATTCGCATCCGTGTTAGGTGTCCCTCCCCGTGCTGTCTCACCTCCAGCTCTCTCCTGCCTGCGTTTCAGTCTCTCCTGGAGACACTGAGCTCCTCACCCTCAGGAACGCTGCTCTGTTCATTTGTTCCTCCTACGATTACTAAAACTCATGTTGGAGTCCGATTCCCACGGTGAGGCGTTATGAGGCAGAAAATTCTCCGGCCTGTGGTGTTTCATGCTTTTGTGGTGTTTCATTGGAAGATGATGGACATGAGAAAAGTCACATGGTAGAGCCCCTGTGCTGGAATACTGGTGGCTTTTTGCTAGGAGAACCAAAATTGTTACAGCTCCTACCTAGATGTCCTCCCAAGCCTCGTGCAGTCATAGGAAGGACTCTTTGGAGGTGGCCGGATCTAAGGTGTGTGCTGCTGGGATCAAGGATGTGACGCTGGGGTGGGTTCCTGGTGCAATGCTAGGACAAAGGCTTCCCCGCCCTGGGTTTGCGTGCGCCCCACCCTTCAGTGCGTAACATGGATCAGGGGCAGAGAGGGTCACTGCTGTCACTTACAGTTTGCTGCTTTGCTGCCTCCTGGCCACCATAATCTGTTTCTCCTCTATGATGCCCACCTGCCTTGGAGCCGCCAACTATAACTGAAACCACTACAAACTGTGAGCTAAATAAAACTTTACTCCTTAACTGTGTCAGGTATATTGTCTCAGTAATCAACCAAGACAAGATTATACACACAAGGGCTCCCTGTCGCTTGCCATGTGCAGTTGCCTGCAGGGCCTCATGGCTCTGCTGGGGAGAAGATCCCATCCCCAGATAAGGACCTTGGACCAAAGCCATCAGCCCAAATTGCTTTTCTCTTTACCCTTTATCCAGCCTGTGATACTCTGCTAGAGCAACAGAAAGAAGACTAAGACGGTATCTAACTCAAGCGAAAACAGTCATCCGGTTACTGAGCTGCATCAGCATGCACTGCTTAGACATGCAGGAACTGCCAGGAAATGCACAGAAGAAGGCAAAAGCTCTGGGAACGAGAGGGGAAGCAGCAACGTGACCTGTCCTCTGCCTTCATCCCTGAGCTGAGCTCCCTCTCCTAAGCCCTGCTATCCTGAGGCGCTTCCTCTTTGCAGAAAGACTCAGGGAGCTAACCAGGGGGCTAAACGTGGAGCTTGGAGCTTGGGCCTCTGAGGCACTGAAGAAAATAGTAGAAAGTTGGCAGTAGGGCTCACTCTCGTCTCACAGCGGCAGTCTGTGCACTGGAAGGTGCTGAGAAGTGAACGTAGCTGTGACACAAGTTATTTCCTTAACTTAAATAAAAAACATTCAAATATAAAGGGCATCTAATGACACAAAAGAAAACTGGAGCCCGCATATGACAGTGCAGATGACAGAGCTCTGTGAGTCTCAGTCTGCTTCCCTTCTTCTGGAGCTAAGCCACAGACTTGAGTTTAAATTAGGAGGTGGCCCCACAAAGTTGAGATGAACAGGGGGAGAAAGTGAAGCAGAGGAGAGCCAGAAAAGAGTATCCCATTGAGCTGTGGGCAGCTGGAGTTTGAGTCCACGTAGAACTTTCTGAAGAACTACGGAGAATGTGCCCCGGAATTGTCTCACTAAGGAATTGGAGGTGGGCTGCTTATTCTTTAAGTTCTTTTTGCCATTGGTTCAGGGTGACCCTCTGGCTGTCACCTAAGCTCCTTCCCTGCCCTTTCCAAGTAAGCTCGCCTGGGAGGAAGGCAGACAGAAATGCCTCTGCCCATGCCTGAGTCTGAACAAGAGCACTGTGCTTGCAGGGGAGCCAGCCGGCCATGCACAGAGCGGTCGGAAACCACGAACCAAAACAACCTCCCTTTTAAGTTTCATGTGTCGAGTATTTTGTCCCAGAGACAAAAAAAAAAAAAAAAAAAAGAGTGACTAATGACACATTGGGATGAGCCGTGCCAATCAGCTAGCCATTACCAGAACGTACTGAGCTGATTACCCCAATGCAGTGCCCAAAGATAGATAAAAGGAATGGAAAAATAGTTTAAAATATATTTTTATTATAAAGTAAATGGAATTATAAGAATTTTAAAATTTTGGCTTTAACCTTACACGCCCATACTGCAGGTAAAGCAGCACAGGCTCTGTCATGACTTCCCCAGAACCACGAGCTGGAACGTGGACAGCCATGCGCTCGCCTCAGGTAGTTCTTTCCCCCATAGCTTTCAGGCTGGAACCTTAAGAAACGACATCAACGGTGGTGTTTTGTTTTGTCATGTGTTTGTTTTATGGTAATGGGAACTGAACCCAGGGTCTTTACCCTGAGCTACATCCCCATCCTTTTTATTATTTTATCTTATTTGGAGACAGACTCTCACTAGGTCACTGAATTATCCAGGCTGGGCTTTAACTCATGACCCTTCAGCCTCAGCCTCCCAGCGTCTTGGGATTAGAAGCATGTGCAAAACACATATGCCTAATATGAATTCTTATAGATGCTATGCTTTTTCTACACACGTATGATAAAATTCAATTTCTTAATTAAGCACAGAAAAAGATGCACAACTAATAGTAAAATAATTACAACAATGCACTGAAACTCACATGAATGTCGCCCTTTCCCTCACCCTCACTTCCATCAGCACCTCTCCTTCTGTGATTCTTTTTTGGTTTTTGCTTTTTGTTCTGTGGCTTAGGCTGGCCTTGTGCTTGCAGCGCTCCTCCTGCCTCAGCCTCCCACAGGCTGGGATCACAGCACACACAGCTCTTCTTCGCTTCTTATGCTCTCGCTTCCCTCTCTCTTATAAAGACCTTTGCAACTGCATTGGGACCAGGCAACAGATAGTCTCTGCACCTCATCTCATTTTATCTTAATCTGCAAAGCCCATTTTGCTGTGTCAGGTAACACATTCATAGATCCTGGGATTAGGATACAGGTATTTGTGGGGAAGGAACCCTAGTCTTTGTTGCAGATGAACTCCTGGACTTACAAGCTATTATTTTCTCCTTCCCATTGATCACACAACTCTTCATGTTATACCTTGAGTCCACTTAGGTATTCCATGGTCTGTGAACTTCTCCACTCACTCCACTTGCTTTTAGGTCAGGGATTCATCCACCTGCTTTATTCTAGTAAACTCTCGGGGTTCGGGAACATTAATGGAGCTGTGTAAATCCACCATGCTGTTCCTTTTGCATATGTTTTATCCCAAGAAGTCCAAGATTTTAAAGTAAAATTGTTACCAAATAATGGTATAAGTATTATTAAGACATTGTACAGCACATGCTTAGTCCTTGGAAATCTCAATCCTCTATTTGCAGTAGCTAAAACCTATTGTGGTGGGTTGCCTACTGGTGGTCAACTTGTAGCATCCAGCTGAACTGAACCAGTGTGGTTCTGGGTGTGGGAAGCCCACCTAAGGATTACTACCAGCAGCACAAGATGCAGAACTGGGGAAAAGGAAGGGAAGACTGGAAAAGGCTGTTGGTGGAGCTACTGGGAAGCTGTTAGGGAGCTGCTAGTTCTCATGGGTTATTTTGCTGGAGGACCTTGTCATGCTGGCTTTTTTGATGGAAGCCAGTTGTTCTCATTAGGGAAGGAGCTCAAGCCCTCACTGTCACTGTCACTGAGGATGGTTATGGTTCACTATGGGGGAGCTCTGATCCTCACCTTGAGCATCACTTTCTGCCTCTAGTTCAGATCCCTCAGCCTGCTAGCACAGATCCTTCTTCTCACTGGCACAGACTTTCTAGTTTCTGTCACTGACCTTTGGGCCTTTCCAGTGCAGATCCATGAAACAAGCTTGCATGAGACATGGTCCTTGACTCTAGGCCTCCAGTCGGACTTGTGGGAGGCACTATCATAGGCTCCAGGTCTTTAGCTGGACTCACACAGGACATAAGGGTCCAGGCCCTCAGCTGGATTCTTTTTTTTTTGCGGAACCGGGGATTGAACTCAGGCCCTTGTGCTTGCCAGGGAAGCGCTTATTCCACTGAGCCATCTCCCTGGCCCCCTAAGCTGGATTATTTAGTCTTTAGTGTGTAGACAGATTTCCTGCACTTTGTATATGATTCTTTGGGTGATTCATTATAAAATGATCTTACAAAATATGTGTCCTGTATTGTACTGTTCCCCTTGCAAAATCCCAAATTATGACACTTATTCAGATAAAAACTCTGGATAACACACAGAGGTACTTTTTTTTTCTTTCTTTCTTTTTATTTTATTTATTTATTTATTTATTTTGGTGGAACAGGGCATTGAGCTCAGGCCCTTGAACTTGCCAGGCAAGCACTTATTCTACTGAGCCACCTCCCTGGCCCCACACACATAGGAACTTGAGACTAGGAAAAAAGTATAACAAATGGATTATTGCAAGGAGTAAAAACTTGAAGGATGGATTGTACTGGCATAAATCTCACCCCACTCCATCATCTTGTGTTTTGTGTTTTTTTTTTTTTTGGATGAGTATTTATCAAGGAGAAACAAGTTGTTATTTTTAAAAAGGAACTGTGTATTTTTTGCCATAATTTTATTGATAAACAAATAGCAATGAGACAGTTTCAAATCAAATTGGTAGGACAGTTTCAATAATTAACACACT
>NW_004524601.1:4053605-4066570 GCF_000260255.1 Octodon degus | reverse complement strand
AAGCAGGACAGTCCCACAATATTCCTTTTCCTGTCTCTTGCTTTCCTTCACCACCCCCCATCACCTTGTGTTGATGTGGGGTTAACTCCAGTCGGGTACCAGTGAGTGTCAGCGCAGGCAGCTGTCACCTGGAGAACTGTCTAGCCAGTGGGGCTGGGAAGAGGGGCCCTCTGTAGTTGTGGAGAATGTGGAGAAAATCAAACAGAAAACTGGAGAGGATCCTCTAATTTTATGTATGAACCATTGCAAATCTCAGGTTCAGCCCCATGCGATGTACACATGAAATAAAGGCGTGGAAGCATAGCAAAGCCTTTGGAGGCTGAGGGGACATTGGAATCATTCCCCACAGAGGCTGAGGCAGGACTTGAGGTGCTGTTACTTTCAAGAGAACTTGCGGAGAACATGCTTGGAATCTCAACAGAGGCTACTGAAAATGTCCAGAAGTACTTAATGTACAAAGAATCACAAAAACATACTGAAGGCAAAAGACAATCAACAGATGCAAAGTCTGAGATAACCCAGATCAGGAGCAACATTTCTCTGTAAACAGGCAGATGGGAGGAATATTTTGCAGTATGTGGCACACATGGTCTCTGTCACAGCAACTCGACCCTGCCACTGTAGTACCGAAACATCACAAACAATATGTGAATAAATAATCATGGCCAGGCTTCAATAAAATTTTATTTAGGAAGCCTAAATGTGAATTTTATTCTTATGTGTCACAAAATAGTATTTATTTTTATTTTTCACAACTATTATAACTGTGGAAACAAAACAATTCTTTGCTCATGAACTATACAAAAACAACAGGAGGTTAAATTTGACTCACAGGCTTACCAACTCCTAATCTAAATCTTAGAACACAAAGACTTGAAAGTGTTTATTATAAACATATTTCATTAGGGAAACAAACACTTTTGAAACTAAGAGAGATGAAATAGTATTGAGAAAAAGAAACATTAAGAATTTTAAAGTAGAACTGTTTTCTTTCTTTCTTTCTTTCTTTCTTTCTTTCTTTCTTTCTTTCTTTCTTTCTTTCTTTCTGTACTGGCAATTGATCTTAAGACTTTGAGCTTGCCAGGAAGGCACTGCACTGCTGAGCTACATTCCTGGCCCTAAAAATGGAAATTTTAAGACAGAAAAATAGCATGTCTGAAATGAATTTCAAAAAACAACTCAGAAAATCCTCAAATATCTTAAGAATACTTTGGTCCACCAATGTACTCAATCAGACAAAGATGAACTCAACAATTCTAAGGGAAGTGATTATGAGGAATGAAACAGATCGTCTCTGAAGCAGGATGAAGATTCAGAGGGGGCAGGATCTCTGGCCTCAGATCTCTGGTTATTATATTTGTTGTTTTTTTCTTTGTGTGCCTGGAAGAGGGAGCAAGAAATAAATCAACTGAGTACATAAAATGTTGTCATTTTCCTTTAACATTTGTTTGTTCTGTTTTTTTTTTTTTTTTCATGTGGCAAAACCATGCTTTATTTTGGAAAAGACAATTGAATTGGTTTTTGGTGGTGGGCATGGGCAAGAAGGGGTACCCCAGGCAGTAATGTCCCCCCAAGGGTGGGCTGAGGGCTAAGCTGAGCCTCAGGTGGGTCTCTTACTCCCAGTGCTCCCTTGTACAGCTGTCTCCCCATGGGCTCTGGGGCAGCCTCATGACAGGTGCGGGCTGGGAGAGGCTGCTGTGGGCCACTCACTTGGGCAGGACATCTGAGGTCTCAGACACCAGCTTCCCGTTGCAGGTCTCAATCTTCTTCACAACCACAGCAGACTTGGTGTGAGTGAAGCCAGGGCTGGTGAGGCCCCCATAGGGTGAGCTCACCATTCCACTGGTGGCCTTCGTGTGGATGCTCAAGTTCTGCATCGAGCCTCCAGCCTGTTCTCCTCGCCCTCCAGCAGCTCGCAGTAGGTGGCGATCTCGATGTCCAGGGCCAGCCTGACGTTCACGAGCTCCTGGTACTCATGCAGCTGCGGGGCCATGTCCTGCTTGGCCTTCTGCAGGGCAGCCTCCAGCTGGGCCAGCTTGGCGTTGGCATCCCTAATGGCCATCTCCCCACATTGCTCGGCATCAGCGATGGCCGCCTCCAGGGATGCTCTCTGGCCTTTGAGGGCCTCAATCTCCGCCTGGAGGCTGCTGATAATGCAGTTCATCTCAGAGATCTCGGACTTCGTGTGGCGGAGTTCATTTCCATGCTTCCCAGCCAGAGTCTGCAACTCTTCATGCTTGATCTGGTACATGCTCTCGGCCTCGGCCCCGCTGTGGTTGGCGATCTCCTCATACTGAGCCTTGACCTCGGCGATGATGCCGTCCAGGTCCAGGGAGTGGCTGTTGTCCATGGACAGCACCACAGATGTGTCCGAGATCTGAGACTGCAGCTCAGGTATCTCCTCTTCATACAGCTGCCTGAGGAGGTTGATCTCATCAGTCAGCCCTGCCAGGTATGACTCAAGCTCCACATTGTTCATGCAAGGGCCATCCACATCCTTCTTGATGAGGACAAATTCATTCTCCACCTCTGTACGCTTGTTGATCTCATCTTCATATTTATTCTTGAAGTCCTCCGCCAGCCCTTGCATGTTGCCAAGCTCCGCATCCAGCTTCATTTTCTCCTGACCCAGTGCGTCCAGCTGCCACCCGAAGATGTTGCTGTAGTTTCCAAACATGTTGTCCATGTTATTCGGGGATGTCTTCTGCTGCTGCAGCATCTTATTCTGCTGCTCCAGGAACCGAACCTTGTCAATGAAAGAAGTGAACTTGTTGTTGAGGTTCTTGATCTGCTCCTTCTCCTGAATACGCATGGCCTGGATGTTGGGGTCCACCTCCAGGTTTAGGGGGTTGAGCAGGCTCTGGTTCATCTGGATGGCTGTGATGCTGCCCACACCACCAGTCCTGCCATAGCCACCCAGCCCCAGGCCACCCCGAAGCTGCTGCTGCTGCCCATTCGGGAGAAGCTGGGGGAGCTGATGCAGGAAGCAGGCCCGCTCGTGTAGGAGAGGCTGCTGAAGGCCCGGGGGCCAGAGGTGGACACCTTGTGGGACTTCTGGGTCACCCTTATGGATGTGGTGGAGGTTGGAGTGGAGGCAGGTGAACTGAAGATGGAGACTTGAGAAGGAGCCTGGCAGCCGCTTCTGGACAGTCTTTTTTATTGTTTTTTAATTACAAAAATAATAACATGGCCATACAAATTTTCCAAGGATGCAAATGTACATAAGAGTGTAGGTGGCAGAAAGTTATTCCTTCCTTTCCCTTCCTTGATCTGGAGATAAATACTGTTAATAGTTTATATGTGTATTTACTGTGCACATAAAATAAATGCGTGCATTCACATACTTCTAAATAAAAAAGGGATTTTATTATACTACTACTTGGCTTTAGGCAGCAATTATGGTGAATATGTTCCATTATATTACACTCAAATCTATTCATTCCTTTCCCTGGCTGCTTAGTATGAATGTCTTGTAATTACTTAACCATTTTCCTGCTGGTGAGTGTGGTAGATTGGATTATTCATTCCAGTTCTTCACTCTCCCATAGTGCATCAGGAGTATTGCCAGGACTTCCTAGTGGTCTCAGTGTAATTTCCTGTGCGTGACCCTGCTACTTATTTCATGAATTGGGATATTGCGTGTGACACAGAGATTTGAAATGTGCTTGAAGAGCTGTGCTTGTCCTCTTGTTTGTCTGTCACTGCTAAAAAAAGGATGGCATAGGTGGCCACTGTCCCCCTTTGCTTGCTCCCAGAAGAGGTCCTATGCAACAGAGATGGCCCAGCCAACTTGAGACAACTGGGAGAGTAAGTGCTTATTTGTGTAGGATGCTGTTTGAAAGTGTGTCATCGTTACTCTTCTCATTGTGGAGACAAAATACCCAACAAACAAAATTAAAGGAGGAAAGGGCTTGCTGTCTCACATCTGCACAGGTTTCAGTCCATAGTTGGCTGGCTCCCAGGCAGGAGGGCAGGCAGAGGGCAGGCAGAGGGCATCGCCGAGGAGAAGCAGCGGGTGGCAAGCAGAAGCAGTCAGTAGCAAACTACAAATGACAAGCAGTGGCCCTCTTTCTGCCCCTTATGTTTTGTTCCTTATCCACCGTTGGTGGGGGGTGAACACCCAGGGCAGGGAAGCCTTAATCCCAGCATCACATCCTTGGTCCCAGCCACATGAGGCTTTGGGGATCATTCAGGTACAAGCCATAGCAAAGTGGGCTTATTGGGCGGCATTATCACAGGAATAGGAGATTCACAGAATAGTCATTTAAATTGATTCCAATTTTTATTGTTAGAAATATTTTTGCATTTAGTAGCATTCTTTTCCACAAACCTTGCAATTTTCAAGTAGATAAATTCCTAGAATTATAATTGGAAAGTCAATTTTTTTCTGGGAGGGGTCTACAGAGTGGTCAGGGTCTCACTGCTAGATCGGACTCACAGTGATCTGCCTGTTTGCAGCCTCCCAAGAGCTGGGATTACAGGTGTGCGCCACCACGCCCAGTCTCGGCGGGTCCGGCTGTGCCTGCTTGCAGGTGCTTTAATCTCCTGAGCTATTTGGCCAGCCCAAATTTTTAAAGCTACATAGGTAATAGTGGTGGTGATAAATATTAATGATGTCAATATTTATTATCTCTTTATTTCAGGCTCTAAATCTCTTATATGTGTCAAGAACTGAAAAGGCTTCTGAAATTGTACCTTCCCCATAAACTAAGAAGTCATCCAGCCAGAGTTTTATAGAGATGTGAAATTTGTGGATTAGAGACAAAGGGCTTTGTTACAGATGACCCATGAATGGTCACATGGGCCAAGTGCCCCAGGTGCTGTAGGGACATCACATATTGGCCCAGATGGATAATTGCACATTTAGTGGTGTGTGTTTCAGGAGGGATCCATGAGCTCAGAGAATTCAAACTATTAATCAGTAATGATAAGCCTGTCCTCTGTTCCAGAAACAAGGTCTCAATTTTCTGAGGCTGTTCCTGTAAAATATTATTAAGTGATTGTTCAAAATAAAGATCATTCACTGTCTGCGCTCACAAGTTGTACAGAACCAGGAGAGGTCTTGGGCAATCATCCCCTCAAAGGCATTTATTTTTTTTTATTTTTTTTTCTTTTCAAAGTTTTATTGATAAACAGATAGCAATGAGACAGTTTCAAATCAAATTGAAAGTACAGTTTCAACAAATAATACACTGCATACATTCTTCTCAGTGGTTAATTGCTGTACAAGATGTGGACTTGTGATCCTACTTACAAACACCATTAGAAAAAATCATTCTATTCATTAAGAGAATGCAACTATATATCTATCCCAACCACTTTGAATACACAGATACAAAATGGACATTCATAGTTATACCCCAATTTTTTTTAAGTTCTGTTGTTGAATATTATAGGTGTGTAAACTCAGCAAAATATTCTCAAAGAGTACAGAAGCCCATAATAGCATTGGGTCTTCTGTTTAACTGGCAATGTCAGAAATTATTGACCTCCTCAGGGCATTTATTAGCTTACTTGATTCTATTTTCCAAACACAGAAACTTTTTCTTGTAATTTATTTTTTTCATTAACTTGATTGAAAATCAATAATTGCATAGCACATGAAAAATTGTAGACAAATACTGAAATGTGAAAGATATAAAATGTAGACAGAGTGAATCTTAGAGAAATATTTCTGAAATGAATACATAGCATGAGATTAATAAGAGAGCACATCTTAAATAATTTACAAACTTAAATGAATATAACAATAAAGATTGTCTAAAATGAAAATGAAGAAGAAAGAATTTATAGATCAGTCATATAATAGTTCACTTTGTGCCAAAATCAAGAAACTTATATTCATATAATTGGAATTCCCAAAGTAGAAAGGGGTAGACAATAAATATTTAAAGATTTAAAATTTCTGAATTTAGTTAAAAATATAGCCCCACATTTCCAAGAAAAATGAACCTTTGCACAACAAATTTGAATAAAATCATACCAAGATACACAAAAATGAAATTGTTCAAAATTAATTGTAAAGAAAAAGTCTTTAAAGCATATACATAAAAAATTAGCTATGGAAGAACAAAATTAAATAGCATCTTATGCCACATTAGAAAAAGTAAAGAAAGAGCAAGTGGGTATGAAACTAGACTAATAATTCAAAGGACTGAAAGAAAAAGAAAAGAAAAAAAAATCTGTCCTCACTGAATTTTATACTTAGTAAACATACCTTTGAAAACTAAAAGTAAAATATTTTCCAGTTATACAAACTTGAAATATTCTAATACCTTCAGACGTAGCATATAGGAAATTACAAAAAGAGCATAATCCAGAAGGCAAGAGAAGTTGCTGTATGGTCCTGGAAAGAGAATAAAGAGCTCTCAAACTGGTAGTTATGCAGGACTATGTAAAATATATAGATGAACCCATTTGAACCCATTTGAAAGGTCATTGCAGATTTCTATAAAACAGTATCAATCTTATGTCAAGTTATATACATAGTTGTGTGTGTGTGTGTGTGTGTGTGTGTATGCACATGCGCACAAACAGAAACTTAATCACAGAGAGTTTAAGGAATTTGCTGATGGTCATACAGCAAATTAATAATAGAGCAGGAACACAAGTTGATTTCCCAGGACATATAAAAGTTATGTTTAAGAATCATTCTTTAATAGCTATAAGCCATTAAAGGACCTTTAGTACTGTAATTGTAGGAGAAGGAATACAATGGATTTTAATCTTCATATAAACTGTAGTCCCTTTGAATGTATTAAGCTGTTCGGTTAACATAAGAACAATTCTGTCTTTGTAGTACCGTAGTCAAAGCAAATATTTTCCACGAACGGTTATTTGAAGAAGCCGAGGTGCTTTCCAGGAAGAGTGGATGCATGAGGGGGTTGAAAGTGAAGCCAGCCAAGCTGTCAAAGGGTTTTAGAGATGATCTGCATGCCAGAACTAATACAGAAATTGGATGCTATTGTCAGTTTGATTGATTTACTACTTTGGTGGATCTTCTGTACTGATTGTTACGGGGAAGCAACTAAGAAAGCAATGTGGATATGGATTTTTCTATTTGTCTAAGACTGGAGAAGTAATTCTACTTTCTAGTATGACCTTTTTTTAAAAAAATGTATTTAGGACAGGGTATACAGGGTGTACAGGGTCTCACTATGTAGATCCAACTCGTAGTGATCCTCCTGTTTTCAGCCTCCCACGTGCTGGGATTACAGGCGCTCACCACCACGCCCAGTCTCAATCGCCATCTCAGCATGCCCCAGGGGCGGGGTCAGCACGGCACTCCTGGATCAAACCCCAGCCACTGAGCTCTGCCTAAGCAGGTGCTTTTGTCTGCTAAGCTATCTGGCCATGTGGTATAATCTTATTAAAGAAAGTTTTGTGACAATTCAGCTTTGTACCATGTCAAGATATTCAAGTTATAATTTTAGCTCAGTTTGAATGTTTTTAGTGAAATGTACTCAATATTGTATTCTTAGGGGATCAATATTATTTTAACAGTATTGAAGAGCTGAATTAATCTTTGACTATTATAATGAGGAATATCTTTAATGTTTTTAGAAGTACTTACTTGATCAGATTCCTTGCATTTAATTGACCAAATCAGTTGTGTAAGATACGTATGTGCATTAGTCCAGGTTCTTGTTGCTGGACGTCCACAACTTAGAATGCTTCACTGGATTCACGCTCAAGGGACTCAGTCTGTGGTTGGCTGCCAGCAAGGCAAAGAAATTGCAGGGGGGGCATTGTGGAGGAGAGCTTATCTCATGGCAGCCAGGAAGCAGGACAGAAGGAAGGCTGCAGGGGGAATACACGTCCTCCAAGGCCACGCCACCAGGGACACACGCTTCCAGTGAGGGCCCCTCCTGACAGCACACTTAGCCATAAACCCATCCAAGGACAATCTGCTGACCAGCATAGAACCTCCATGCTTCAGGCACTCTTAATTACTTTGTTTGTTGCTGGGACAAAATATTTGCAACTCAAAGGGAGAAATGTTTATTCTGGCTTATAGTCTTTAGCAGTCTGGGTCATATTCAGCTGGTCCCACACCAGGCAGGGCAGCAGAGTGGCTCTGCAGAGGAGAGGCAGTCACGCATGGCAAGCAGAAGGCAGCGACCAGCAGCCCTCCCTCCTGGGGTAACAGGGAAGCCTGTTGATCTCAGCCAGATCACAAGCATTGTGAGTGGTGTCAGCAACACCAAGGTGGGCCTCCCTGTCATCCACACCCAGAACTATGCTAAACCAATCAGCGGACTAATGCAGTACCACACACACTATGCAAAGAAAACACAAGATGAGCTCAGAACATCTTGTAGTGACAGAAAGTGCTTTTAAAACAAAGGGGGAAGATGTGGAAAGGATGTAACAGCCCATTAGTGGCCTCTGAGTGGTCAAAGCTGGAACTATTTGACCAACAAAATATATAATGATGGTATCTCAATTATACTCAATGAATAAAATATTTTGAAGCATGTAACTGAACAAATAAGTAAATGGAGACATGCAACGCTTCCCTACAGAGTGCCAATTAATAAGTGTAGTAAAAATGAAGAAAATAGTCACCATTAGCACACCATAATAACTGCTGATGGCAAGACATACAAACCTGCCATGCTGGCCCTGCCCCCAGGGCACGCTGAGACAGCAATGGAGACTGGGCATGGTGGCACATGCCTGTAATCCCAGCTCTCAGGAGGCTGTAAACAGGAGGATCACTTTGAGCCTGATCTGGTAGTGAGACCCTGAACTCCCTATAGACCCTTCCCTAAAAAAAAATGCAAAAAAAAAAAAGGCAAGTTAACAGGGGTGACAATTTAAGAACAGGGAACTTGCATGGCCTCAAGGTATCTCTACCCAAATTCTTCTTGTAGAGAAACAAATAGTAATGCTGCAGTGGAGAGCACTAGTAGATGCCACTTTAAGTGATAGCTTTAATTTAAACAGTAATAAGAGAGGAACATCATGCACCCTCAGATACACTGGGTACCGCAAAAGATACAGCATCCTTTCTGTAATATTCTTCCCAAAAGCCATAACCTTATCTGGTCACGAGAAAGCATGAGGGACATCCTCAAAATAATGTCCCCATTTAGGGACAGCCTACAAAATAACTGACAAGTCTTCTTCAAAAATCTCCGTGTCATTAAACACAAAAAGTGACTGTCAAATAAATAGAATGTAGGATCTTGAATTGTACCTCAGAACAGAATAATTCTAGGGGACAATCTGGAGAAACCAGAGCCTGTTGTGTAGTCAATCGCACTACCATGACATTAACTTCTTAGTTCTGATAACTACTGACACAAAAAATGTGGCTCAACACTTCCCTTTCACCTCTGAAAGCCCCAAGGGGCCTGATCTCATGACAGCTCTCGCCTGCTGAGGATGACCGGGATGGCCAGCTCCAGCGCCCCTCTGGGCTGCTGCTGGCCTCTGCAGCCTGGGCAAGAGCTGACCTTGGCTGACAGCTGGGAGGCTCCCTTCTCCTCTGGGCCACTGCCACTGCTTGAGGAGCAACTGGGAGACCCCGCCTGATGGGAGAAGAACAGCTAGCACTGGGACTTATCAGGACACCCCTCCAATCCCCAAACCTCTGTGGGCTGAGAGCACCACCATGACTGCTCCAAGTCCTTAAAAGGGCTGCACTCATGGATATTAGAAAGTGAGAAGAGTCGGTTCAGAGGGGAAGATGAGCAAGAGACAGGGCGAGTGCGAAGGGAAAGAAGGCAAATGGGATTTTTAAAAAGAGACTTGAAGGGAAAATGGGGAGGAGAGAAAGGTTTGGAGGGAGGGAAGGGGAATGGGAAAAAAAGAATTAAGATACATTGTGTACAGGTAAAAGTTCCCATGATAAATGTGATGATTATGTATGACAAATACATAGTAACAAAAAATAAATTCAAAAAAGTGTGCAGTCATGACTTCACTGTGCCACAAATGGTGGGGGCTGCTATTTCTATGGCAGATCAGCTGAGCGGTCGCCATGACAGCCAACATTGTTCCACATGCCCAGGACTGATCCAGGAGATGCTTGCCTTAGCTGCAATAGGGACAAAACTGTCCCAGATGATTCTGTCCTGCAGCCACTCCAGTGGCCTCTTCACTACAGCAGAAGTCCCAAGATAGGTTCACAAAGTGCAGAAGACTATGCCTGCTGGGACCAACTCTTCCCCTACATAAATTGCTCTCTCACACTTTGTGGGGAAATCCAGGCGGGCTCAGTCCCCTCTGTGCTGCACCAGAGAATCCAATAAAGCTAGAGTGGGCTGAGCAGATTGCAGTGAAACACAGCTGGTAATAGTAAGGGCTGTCAGCCCTGAAACGCTCCAGAGAACAGCAGTGACCTGGGGGACCTGCGGACACCAAGTGGAGGTCGGTAAAAAAACTCCAGGCAACTGCCAAGAGTGCTGTGAGCCCCAGATGGTGAGGAGCAGAGAGTGGCAGCTGGGGGTTGCCCACAGCTATAACCCTAAGAACTGGGTGCTGAACTCAAAACTAGGAGCCATAATACTAAGAGCACTCAAAGCCCAAAGATACATGCATCAAGACAGCATTCATGATTTCTGTGCAAACTGACTGTTGCCCAATATAGAGATCGGGGAAGGTGAAAATCTTCATTACTTCAAAGCACTGGGTTACCTATGGAGTGCATATACCTGTCCTTCAACATCTCTTAGAGTCACAGATAAATCAGAGGTCCTTGCAAGAGAAATCATACATACTGAAAATAATTGGCTGTTTGTATTGCCGCGTTAAAACACACTTGCACAATGGGAGTTTTATTTAGTTCCTCCACCTGAATTTTGCACGAGGGGTTCATTTCTCTGTCACTGGATCAGCTCAGTTTGATGACTACAGCTTACCAGGCCGGGCTTGAGGAGCACTTTGGAGCTCACGAGGCTCCGCGAGGAGAATGAGAATGGCAATGACGATCCATTCAGCCAGTTACCTGCTAGGTTGAAGAGACCTCACATCGGATCTGACTGCGTTCATTAAAGGGCTGCCATGACTTTCAGCTCTGCTAGGGGCAGAAGCGAGCAGAATGTCAGGTGCCCTAGGAGCACGATAACACGCATCCCTCTGGCCCAGCGGCCAGAATGCAACGCCGCGTTGCGTTTTCACATCAGAAGGCTTCCATTACACTCTATGCAAATACAGGGACTTAAAGCAATACTCAGAAACGCCTGTGGTTTCATTATTTTAAATGCTTTCTCATTTTTAGTTACTTACACTCAGAAACACCTATTAACTTACCTGTCAAGGAGCTAAGGAATAATTTATATGGAAGAAATAAAAGACAAGAGAAGCAGATTTTACATGGTTTACTCTCTTGCCCATGGCGAACAAGGAGGAAGAGGTTGGTTTCTCCTTTAAGTCAATCTGAGCTGTTTTTGCCATTTTTAAAGCTCCTTAATGAAATGTTATTTTCCTATTGTGTAGAAGTTTCTTGATCATTTAGTTCTCCTACAACTAGAAACGTGTTCCAGTCTTCGACTCTGGCTGGCCTGCTGCACTGATTTCTTTTGCCGAAGTTAACAGACTAGGGCGAGGTAGATACCACGTGGCCCACAGGAGGTGAGGGAGGAACTACATATCCCGGCATGCCCAGCTCCGAGACTATGAATGCGTCATGACTGCACCTGCGCATTACGTGAGAGCCGCCCGATTTCCGCCTGGGGTTTCCTGGGCCAGGAAACTGCACTTCCCGGCATGCCCCGCGGCAGCTGCTCCTGCGCACTTGAGCGATCTCGCCGGAAGCGGGTTGGTTTGAATCTCAGTCAGAAGCTGTTCTGTTTGCAGAGTGATGGAGTACAGGGTGAGGCTTCGGGCCCGGAGTTGGGGCCGAGGCGGGAGGCTCGAGGCCACGGTCCCTGACGCCCTCTTCCCCCCGCGCGGAGCCCGCCAAGCCCTCGGCACCCTGGCTTCGCGCGCGTCTGCGGGGGCCCCGGGAAGCCGCGGCGTGCAGCTGAGGGACCGCCGCCGAGGGACGCGGGCCGCCCAGGCCGGTGGCACGCCCCGACACAGTTTCCCCGGAGGGGTGTTTCGATGGGGATGTTTGGTTTTTACCGTCAGCGACCCTCCCTGGCCTGCTGGGAATTTTCGTTTGGTCCCTGCTATTTCTCCAGTCCCTGGCACTTGTACTACAAGAAAATAGTCATTTGTTAATTTGTTTTATTAAGTTATTCTCCTGCTTACTGTCACCCTGTCACTGCGACAGGCTGTAACGATAGAAGGATTAAGACTCTAACCCAGCTTTTGAGATCTCGTAATATCTCCCACACTCGTCATGTACCTGACTTACCTCAAAGCGCCCAGGACTGCCCTTAGCCTTTGTGTGCAGCCTCCTGGCTTTACATGTCGTACAATTCCTAGCTCCTGACCACACCTCTCTTCTGAACTCCACATGCACAAATTCAGTCATGTATTGGGCGTTCTTCCCGTTTTAACACTGCTAAGAGGCCAACTGATTCTCCCCTCCCCCGACAGATTCTTCATAGGTTATCACTGCCTCATCCGTAACAGCCCCTTCCTGTGGCGTGGGCCAAAGCCCTTGGAGTAAACCTGACTCTTCCTGTTCTCATAGTTCCTATCGTTTGTCAGCAAAGTCTGTCTTTAAGCTATTTCTGACCTCTGACTCTTCTTACTATTGGCTGTTATCACCCTGGCTGTCGGTGGCAGCATCTCCTCTATTATAAGCAACCCCTAAACTGGCCTTCTGTTTTGGCTCTTGCCCTTCTTCTACTCCTGGAGGGAGGGGACACAGTGACTTCCTTAAAAGTTAAGTTAGATCATAGCGGTCCTCAGTTCTGAAGCATCTGGTGGTTTCCCTACAGTGCTGGCCAAGACCTTGCATGATCTGGTCCCATTGTGGTCTTCCAGTCTAGTCTGACTGCGCTCTCCTCTCATCTCCCTCCAGGGCTATTTGTGGACCCATCAGAGTTCTTTTTTTCTTTCTTTTT
>NW_004524601.1:4045606-4053350 GCF_000260255.1 Octodon degus | reverse complement strand
TGCTTGTATCAGTTCAGACTTGTAATGATCCTCTTGTTTCAGCCTCCCCAGCACTGAGAGTACAGGTGTGCACCACCATGCCTGGTTTCAGGGCTGACAACAGCATGCCTGTGCTTCTGGGTTGGGCCTGGCATGTGGTACTGGGGATCAAACCCAGGTCCTTGAGCTTACCAGGCAGGTGCTTAGACCCCTGAGCTATCTCCCCACCCTTCTTTTGTTTTTGTACCAGGTACTGAACTCAGGACCTTGCATTTGCCAGGCAGGCGCTTTTGCTGCAGAGCTATCTCCCTAGAGAGGTGCTGGTTTTGACTACACTGTTTAAAGTCAGCTGGGCACAGCGGAGCAGACTTGTGGTCCCAGTACTCTGGGAGGCTGAGGCAGGAGGATGGTGAGTTCAGTCTTGGCCCAGGTGACTTAGCAAGATCCTGCTCAAAATATTAGACAGTGGGGTGGAGCTGTAGCTCAGTGTGAAGGTTCTGGATTAAATCCCCAATGCCAACAAAATCAAAAGTAAAACTGTATGGTGCCTCTGTCTTAAGTTCTTATTTTCTGCTGTACTTACTACCAGTCAACAAGCTGTATTTTATTTAATGATGTCCTGTATTATAAGCTCCACTAGTACAGAGATTTTAGCCTGTTTTGTTTGCTTTCATGCCTGTAACAGTATCTTCCCCTGGTGAACACTAAGGAGATATTTGTTAGGTGTAGGAGTGGACAAAGATGGTATTATTGACCAGACTACCTTCCAGGGGTTGTAAACAGAGTCCCTGCCCTGTCACGTGGAGCCAACAGCATATACTTGTAGCCCTTGTTAGGTGTACCAAGAGGTGGGCCATATGTCCACTGTGGCAAGTACTATATTCCCTTTTTGAAGTCACCTAGTATTTACTGTACATTTCTTACATTTGTCTTTTTTTATGCCATGATTTCTATCTGTATTTGTTTCATGATACGAATATTGTGAATGAATTTTTAAAAAATAAAAGTACATCATGCTCTTATTGCCTCCAAGCATCAGGGTGTAGGTTTCAGGCAACATTTGTTTGGTTTTTCAAAATAGAGGTACGTTAGGACTATTGTCTCTTTGCTGGAATATTAGTAATCAAAGTGTTCTTTTCCTGTGAGCCTTGGGCTGTGCGTTGTGCCTTAGTGAGGGTATACAGTGGCACACACCGCTGCTACCCCTTCTTTGGGCATACCAGGGGGAGGGCAGGCAGGGATATAGTAACTGTAACAAAAGTGAAGTCTTTGACTTTATGCCAGAGCTCAACAGATTAGCCTCCCTGGATTCCTGGTCCTTTTCTCACAGACACAGACCAAGGAGGTCTGCTCAAAGAGGAAATGGGACCCTCAAGCCCCCTCACCACCACACACAGGGGGGTGGCAGGTTTGTTGACTTTTGTCATAGGAAAGCATTTCAGGACACTGTAGGGAGAGGCATAGGTAGTTTTATTATGGAGACACAAGTACAGAGAAAGGAGGGTGTACCTGGGGTGAGGCCCATCCCTGCCTGGGATTGGGGGAATATATGTGTTTGGCGGTCTCCTCAAGGTGGAGGACCTGGGATGTTTATTTCGGAAGTTATTTCTGATTTACTGATTGTCTGTTTTCATAGGGTCAGGTTGCTCACTAGTGGACTAAAGACTGGCTTTATAACAAGGTTAAATTCCAACTCATTTGCATGTGTGCGTTTGAAGTTATGATACCCAGTTAATAATACAGACCTGGAAACCAGCTGTGATGGCTCACCCTGTAATTCTAGCACTTGGAAGGTTGAGACAGGAGGATCACTGTGAGTTCAAGATGAGCCTGGGGGCTACAAAAGTGAGCACAAGGCCAGCCTGAACTGCATAGTGAGACAAAAAAAAAAAAGTGCAGTACCATTTCTCTGACAGTGGAAGTCCTTGGAATTTATGGGTTTGAATATCAGATGAAAATAGACACAACTTACAGACTTACTGTATGGTTGGGAATTTAGAAGTAAATTTAAAAGTAAAAGAAAAATAGCACTTAGAGTGAAAACAGCCTTGGAACCATGGGAGACTTTGTCCTGAAGCTGCAGTCTCCTTAAAAGCATTTTAAAATCACAGTTTCTCTTTTCTCCTTTTTACCTGTCTTTATTTCTTCTACCTCACCTCGATGTCCCCAGACACAGAGAACCTTCCTGGTGAGTATTAAGGCTGTCCTCTTGCTGCCCGGCTCTCTCTGCCCCTCCCTTGCTTCCAGGGAGTCGCCTTACCTTGGTATTACTGGGTTTTCATTTCCCCAAGTGGGGGGTGCATAATGTGGGTGTGGGGCATTGCTGGGGGAGGGCTTTCAGCTAACCCTGAGACTAGGGGTGTGTGTGTGTGTGTGTGTGTGTGTGTGCGCGCGCGCACACACACACATTCAGGGTCTCACTATGCTACTTGGACTCCATAGTGAGCCTCCTGTTTTCAGCCTCCCTAGTGCTGGGATTAGTGCACCGCCATGCCTGGACTCCCCACCGGCCCAGCACATCTGAGGGGCGGGGCCAGCACAGCATGTGGTGCCAGGGATCCAACTCTGGCCCCTGTACTTGCCTAAGCAGGTGCTTACTAGCTTTTAATAAATCTCCAAAGACTACATTGGCTGGTTTAGTTTTTGTTTTTATTTTTTGTCTTTTTGAAACAGGGTCTTACTACGCAGTTCAGGCTGGCCTTAAGTTTTCTTTATAGCCGAGGCTGGCCTCAAACTCAGCAATCCTCCTGCTTCAGCCTCCTGAGGGCTGGGATTATAGGTGTGCACCACCATTCCTGACTTGGCCTGTTTAGTTTTTGAGTCAGTGGCTTCCTTGATGTCCTGAACAAGATCCTGCCTAAGGATATTTCCAGGACAAGCTGTGTATTTCATTCAGAAGCTTCGTCCTCTGCCTGCCATTGGTCAGGATTCCAGGCACCTTGATCTCCCTTCCTGCCTTAGGTGAGTTTTCTGGTAACCTCCTTCCCCATGGAGGCTAAGGGCCAGGTTGGTTCCTGCTGTGTAAGAGCACTTTTCCTCTCTGGAAGCCTGAGAAGCTTTAGCAAGTGCTGATGCAAATCAGTTTCTACCCCAGCACACAGACTTTCTCTTCTGTAAGCAAGCAAAGCAGTTTAATTTGATTTGTTTTTTGTTTTTATAGCTGACTGTGCATGCATCTATAGAGTAAGTAGGTCATAATCATCTTAGGGAAATATCAGTGAACCTAGACATTTCAACCGTTAAATAAAAATGAAAGTATGGTTGTCCTGTGTCTTTCCCCAAAGGTAGGCTTTGGTACATTTTTATTAGTACTATGTGATTGGCTACTGATATAAAGGAAAACAGGCTGTTCATTACATGGTAACCACCAGCTGGTCCCAACAAGTCCCCTCTGGCACTGCTGCTTTATTTTATTTTTCCACCAACTATTGCCTGAGACTGCCATGTAGCAGAAGAAAGTATTTTTCTCACAGGAGCAGAGGTTGGAGATGCCTGGTTTTGCCAAAGCCTTTGAGGTGACTGCTTCTCTGGGCTTGCCCTTGTGTCTCTAGGTCCCTTGTGTCTCTTTATTTATATTTAAGTGTGAGGCACTGCATGGCAGACTGAAGGAGAGCCCTTCATTCTGGCATTCTGAGGGAGACACGTTAAGAGAGGCACCATCATTTCTGTCCTTTTTGTCAGAAAAATTGTCCCCAGAAGCCCCTTGGGGGACAATATTGCAGCTTCCAGGAGGCTGGGTAGGGAGCTGTTCACCTTCTCTGGAGAGGACAGAGTAGCCAGTAGTGACCGCCCGAGCCCACCAACCGCCCTCACTGGGTGGGGGTGATGCAGAACTAGCTGATATGTTTTGCTTCTAAGGAAATCCCTCAATAAGTGTAAAAGAAAATCCAGATAAACCATTTTAGATGTGTTTTTCCTTTATTGTTGAGATAACTGTACCTTCGTGTGGGTCTCAGTGCAGTGGTTTGATACACGCACACACTGTGTAATGGTTGGGTCAGCGCAGCTGACACTCCGAGCTCCATAAGCACGTTCCATTCCTTTTGAACTCCGCTTTTATAGTTTTTGTAAAATACGTAACAGATTGTTGTAACTGCAGCGTCTGCAGTGCACAGAACACTAGAGACCTTGGCAGCTGTAATCCAGTCTGTACCAGAGAGGGCAGTGAGTGTTCTGTCCAGGTCCGTTAGTCCCCGGATCAGCAGTTCAGCATGGCGCTGATATTTCTCGATGATCTGTCCACTGATGAGAGCGGGGTGCAGCAGTCCCCAGCCACCATTCTGTGGACGCTCATCTCTCCCTGTAGATCTGATGCCTGCCATACAAAATGGGGATGTATGTGTACCACTGTCATTTCTACTTGTTGGTTTGATCCCCTTATCTCTTTTCACAGTCTTGTTCCCCTTCCCATAGAGCATTTTCTTCCTACTTCCCAATGTGTATCATCCATTTTGGTCCTTATTTACACTTTCAGTTTCTTATACAAGAGAAACAATCCAACATTTAAATATGTGTGTCTCATTTATTTTACTTAAAAGTATAGTCTCAAGGTTGCTTATATTTACCTTAAATGTCTCATTTATCCTTCTTCCTGGCAGAGTAGTATTCTATTATATATTTTTTTTGAATCACATTTTCCTAATCTGTTCATCCATTGATGGGGATCCGAGATGTTCCCCAGATTTAGCTATTAAAAATTGTGCTTCTATAAACATGGGTGGTGTATATATGATGCTGAAGATATATGATGCTTTTAGCTGTTTTTTTTTTTTTTTTTTTTTAGCAGTATTGGGAAGATACCAAGGAGGGGAATTGTTGGGTCAAATGGAACGTCTAGTCCTAGTTTTTTGGCATGTGCAGAGCCAGTTTTTCCTGCACCATTTATCAAAGAGGATATCTTTCTTCCAGGGAATGTGTTTGTCACCTTTGTCAAAGATAAAGTGGCTGAATATGTCTGGAGTTGTTTCTGCATCTTCTGATCTGTTCCGTTGATCCTTGGGTCTTTTGTTTTGTTTTGGTTTGGTTTTGCCAGTGCCACGATTTTTGTATCGCAGTAGTTCCATAGAATTTCAAGTCCGGGGTTGTGATGCCCCTTGCCTTACCTTGTTGCCCAGGATTGCTTTTGCTATTCTAGATCTCTTTTGATTCCAAATGAATTTTAGAATTGTTTTCTCTAATTCTGAGATATGCTGTTGGAATTTTGACCAGAATTGCCTTAAATATGTGTAACAGCTTTAGAAATAGAGACATTCTCATTATATTGGTTCTTCTAGCCAAGAGGAAGGAGTGTCTTTCCATTTTTTGATGCCTGCTGCAGTCTCCTTTTTCAGAATACAGTGTTCATTTCAACAAAGAGGTCTTTTATATCCTTTGTAAGACTGATTCCTGGGCATTTCTTTCTTTTTTCTTTTGGTTGCCATTGTGAAGAATGTTTCCCTAATTTCTCAGTGAGAATAAATTGCTATTTGTGTATAGAAAGGCTATTGATTTTTGAGTGTTGGCCTTGTATCCAGCTACACTGATCAATTTGCTTATTAAATCTAGCAGTTTTTTGGATCTTCCATGTAGAGTACCTTATCATCTGCAAATAATGATACTTTAACTTCTTCCTTTCCAGTCGTTACTCCTTTTCTTTCTTTCTCTTGTCTAATTGCTTTGGCTAAAATCTTCAGGACTGTGTTGGAGAAGAGTGTAGACAGTGGACACCCCTGTCTTGTTCCTGATTTCAGAGTGAAAGCTTTCAATTTTTGTCCATTTAGTGTGATGTTGGCCATTGGTTTGTCATACATGGCTTTTATTAGATTGAGAGAAAGACTGTCTGTTCTGCTTTTCTGTAGTGTTTTATCATGAATGGGTGCTGGACTTTGTCAAAAGTTGTTTTTTGCATCTTTTGCGATGATCATATGATTTTTGTCCTTGGGTGTGTTAATATGGTATACTACATTTATTATTTGCATATATTGAACTCTCCCCTGCATTCCATGTGTTTATGCATTTTGTGGGGGTTTGCCATGGATTTCCAGATTCACTGCACTATGATCGGATCACACACATAGAATAATTCCATTTCCTTTGCATGCAGGATTTAATTGAGCATATTTTATGTGATATAATGTAACTGTTCTTGCTCAAGTTTGGTTTATGTTTGCATGAAATGTCTTTTGTATTCCTTTCAGTCTGTGTTTTTCTTTTACTGGTGAAGTAGTTTAGACAGTATATTATTAGATCTTGTATTTAAAATCCTTTCATTCAATTTAAATCTTTTAGTTGGAGAATTAAATCCACTTACAGTGAAATTTATTAATAAGTATGGAGCCACTCCTATTATACAGCTACTTTTTCTCTTGTGAATCCATGCACCTCTCTTCCTTTCTTGTTCATTTTTGTGGTTTGCTGTATAGATAAAGTTTGATGATTTTCTCCTCTTTTGTGTGTCTACCAGTGAGTTTTATTCTTTGCCTCCTTTTTGCTTCTTGTACAGGACTTCTTAGGCATTTTTTGTAATACTGGTCTGATGATAATCACTTTCCTCAGTTTCTTCCTGTGAGAAAGACTTTATTTATCCTTCATTTCTGAAGACTAGCTCTGCTGAGAGTGCTATTCTTATTTGATAGTTGTTTTGTTGGGTTTTTTGTTTGTTTTTCTTTCGGGACTGAATATATCATCCCATTCCAACCTGTGAAGTTTCTGCTGAGAAATCTGCTGTCACTATAATGGGGATTTCCTCACATGTGATTTGATGTTTTGTCTTGCTGTCCTGGCCACTTTGAGCTCATTGCTGAGACAAAATATCTGATGCTCAGAATTAAGAAAGAAAAAGCTTGTTTAGCTCACGGTTTGTGGAGCTTTCAGACTGTAATTGGCAGAAGACAGGTAAACCAACAAGAGCAAAAGGGGAGGGGGAAGACAAGCCTCTTTCTTCCCTTACGTTGTAGCAGGGCTACCTGCCCACACCATCTCTGTGCCAGCCTCTTGCACTGCATGAGGATGTTTACAAAATAAGGACCGTGGTTCCCTGCCGAGCCCCTTAAGTAGACTCCTGAGCTTCTCAAGGTGACGCAGTGCATCAGCCAGTACATTCGCTGCTTTTAGGGTTCTTTGTTTTACTTTTTTGCTAAAATGACTGTAATGCCTTAGAGGGGGAATGTCTTTCAGCAGATACATTGCTGAATGTATTGAGATCCTTTTAGTCTGACTTTCCCAGAATTTGTAAAGTTTTCAGCTATTATTTCATTAGATTTTTTAAAGCTCTTTCTTTTTCCCTTGACATTCACATTTTGCCAGTATTTGTTAAATGATGTGTCTCAGAATGAGCCAACCTTCTTTCCTCCCTTGTCCTTTCTCTCTTCCTGCCTTTTCCTCTCTTTTCTCCTGGATTATTTAAAAAAATCTGTCTTTAAGCTCAGAAATTCTTTCATTTGTTTGGCCTAGTCTGTTGTCTCAACTGTATTGTTAGGTAACTTATGGAATTCTTCAGCTCTAAGATTTCTCTGTAGCTCATGGAGATCAAGCAGTGATCTCCATGTCCTTGTTAAATTTCACATTTATATCATTAATTTTCTAATTTTATTGAATTCTGTGTCATTCAATTTCTTCATAATCATTATTTTTTAATTAGGTCTCATGCAACCTGTTGATTTCTTTTCCTTTGAGATCTGTGGTTACTGCCATGCTTCTCCCATCTGACTACTCTTCCATGCATCTGTGTTCTTCTGTTGATGTTTGCATGACTGGTAGATCAGCTGCCTCCTCTAGTGTGAAGAGC
>NW_004524601.1:4036397-4045466 GCF_000260255.1 Octodon degus | reverse complement strand
CCTCCTCTAGTGTGAAGAGCAGCTTGCATGAAAGAGACTTTCTCCTGGAGACGTGTTTGGGGACAGCCATCGGGCACTACCCTGGTTTTGGCTGCAGGTAGGCACAGAATATGGGTCCACTTAGTTTTGCAGCTCTGATCAGGGCAGGCGCTGCCTGAGTGTCTCAGTGGCCCATGCTGTCTCAGTGGCCTGTGTTGCTGGGTGTGTGGGACTGCCTTGCTTGGTAGGATGCAGCCTCTTCAGCATGGTGGGTTTCTTGATGGTTCAGAGCATGGTACGTCTGGCTATGGGCATGAGGCCCTGTCCCTTTCCCAGGACTGTGCAGGGATGGTGCCGCTCTGGAAGGCCCAGCGGGCACACTGTCAGTATCTGAGGCTGTCACAAGCAGTTTCCATGCAGATCACCACTGGGAGAGCTGGACTGGGGAGGGCATACCCCAAGCTGGCCTCTGTATTCAGGCAAGTGGCAGATTATCCTCAGAGCTGCCCTCTGGGGTCAGGGCCTGTGAGGCTGCAGGCTTCTCCAGAAGCAGACATTCTAAGAACTTGAGAGGCCTCCTGCTCACCTTCCCCACCCTGCACAATCCCTCGGGTTCAAAGCTGATCTCAGTTGAAGCAGTGGCTTGGTAGCTGTTGTGGGCTTAGTTCCTGAACTCATTGTGTGTCCCTGAACCCTCTCTGTAACATCTCTACTTTACCCTTGTCACTGTCCTCAAATACAATCGTAGAAATGTCATTGTTTGTTTTGGTCCTTGTTGTGGCAAGTTGTGCACCAGGCACAGTCAGTCAGTCACCTTGGCAATGTCTGTCTTCATGTTTCTGCCTTGCTTTCCCTGAGATCTGGGGCTGGACCCTGGAAATCTCGTGTCATTCGCTGCAGCAGGGTTTTCGTTCCTACTATGAAGTAAGACTGTTTTGTTTGTTAATTGCTGCTACGATGTGGAACACTTAGTTGGCAAATCAGTTATTTGAGAGCTTCTGAGAGCTAAGGATAGAACCCGTTCCAAAATGTTAGCTTAAAATAACATTATAATGAAACTACCCAGCTCTCCAGAGGTAAAGATACTCCCTTGGCTCAGAGTCCTAGCAGGTGACTAGTAGTGCAGTAGGGTGGACTGGATTGTGATGCAATAACCAGCCGCTTGCCAGGCTCAGGCTCCCTGCACTGTGTGACACAGGCAGGGCGCAGGTCCTGCCCCCCTCATCTTCACTCCAGGACCCTCCCCAGGTGGCAGGCCTGCCTGGGATGTTGCTCATCAAGGCAGAGGGGAAAGTGGGATGGTGAACAACAAGCTGCTTCTTAATGCTTCTACCCAGCAAAGTAGGACCCAAGGCCACTCCTGAGTGCAGCAGGACGGTGATGCAGTTGGGCGGTGACCGGGCCCGCAGTAATGCTGTGACTGTCCCTGCAGGTACGCATGGACACGGCAGTATGCAGGCCGGTTGCCTCTCCAGCCCACCTCGACGCTCCCGCTTCCGACGTGGTCGCAGTGCTTCAGCAAAGGATGAGGATCGTGGAGGCGCAGACCAGCTCCCTGCGGGATGACCTGATAATGCTGGGCTGTGGGGACAGAAGGTAACGAAGGGCGAAGGGCAGGGAGCCAGGTCTCTGGACAGTGACGAGCTGTGCTCTGCCGCTGAGCACTCAGGCATCACGGAGGTTGGCAGGAGAGCCGGGTGTAGGACAGCAGAGAGCAGCAGGGCCCCCTTGAGCACAGTTAGAAAGACAAATGGAATGTTTCCTATAATTAATAGATTTAGTTCTTATTTTTAAACCAGTTGAGGGGAAAATCTAAAGTGTTGCTCATGCCATTCATTTGGTCTTTACTTTTCTCTCGCATATTTATTACAAGTTAAAAGACAAGCTTCAGATCTTTAAGATTCCACAGTTGGAATGGCACCTTTTCCCCCTGGTACGGCTAGACAGTTGTTGACTGTAAAGGTTGGGTGATCTGTGGCCCAACGGATCTGGTGTTCATGGATCAATATGGAATGTCTTGATGCATTTAAAAAAAAAAAACATTTCTTGGGCTAGGGTGATAGCATGGTGGTCTGAGCACCTGCCTGGCAAGCACAAGGTCCCAAGTTCAATCCCCAATACCGCATGCCGTGCCCCATGCAGCCCTGAAACTGAGTGTGGGAGTGCACGGTTGTAATCCTCACACTGGGGAGGCTGAGACAGGAGGATCACTACAAGTCGAAACTGTGAACAAGACCCTATCTCCCCCACCAAAAAAAATTATTGAATACCTCATTAGGACATAATAATAATGTATAATTATTAACATTCAAAATAAATAACTCTTTAGCATTTAAAGATTAGATTTGGTAAGCCAGGCATGGTGGCATATGCTGATTCCATGAGTGACTCCAGCACTCAGGAGGCAGAGGCAGGAGGATCACTGCATGTTTAAGGTCAGCCTGGGTTACATAATGGGACCCTCTCTCAAAAAAGCAAAAGCAAAAACATTTTAAAGAAATTTGGTGTAAATATTGAATATGTTGGAAAAAATAATAAAAATGATTGACTTTAAAATTTTCTAAAACATGTGCATGTGTTACCCCATGCTAACGTTGTCAGTTCAGTGTTGCAGAACATATTACATGTTTTAACATGTAGAAGAAAGCTTAGGAAAAGTCCACATTAGAGTAGGCCCTGCTGTAGGCAGTGATCCTCTGGCCCACTCGGGACTCAGCCTCTCTGCCCGTTAGTGCTGCATTTGAATTTGGAGAGGCGAATAAATGCTTGTTACTGAAGGCTTCAAGTTGGTTTTTGTTTTATCCTTTTCTTAAACTTACTTTTATTTTTAATTGACAAATAATGGTGTGGATTTGTGGATATTTTAATGACAGACTCTCATAGCGAACCCAGCCCCAAAACCACTGTTGGGGTGGCCAGGGTGGAGCCTGGGAAAGGGGTCAGCCTCCACTTTGGGGGGCTAGGTGCAAGCATAGGGCTTCAGGCACACAGCCTCAGGGTCCCGGGCCACATGCTCCAAGGGAGGTCAGGCAGCACGGGCCTGGACGGAGGCCTGGAGGCAGCTCCGGCCTGTCCACTCAGGTTTCCTGCAGGGGGCTTTGTCCTCTGGGTCTCCAGGAGGGGTCACCCTGGGCTGCGAGGTGGTTGCTTTTATAAAAGGATGTTTCTGCTTAAAGGAGGCAGCAGGAAGCACGAGCCCAGTCTGTTGGGCAGAAAAGACACCTTGGGTGTTTATTGCTGGCCCAGCTGGAGCCTTTCCTGGGGGGCAGCATTGGAAACTCTCGGGTGTGACTGAGCTCTGCTTCTGGTGTGAGAAAATTAATCTGTGTTTAAATTGAATTGTGTGTGAAATGGGCCTGGTGGTGCACATCTATAATTCTAGCCCACACCTGTAATTCCAAGCACTCAGGAGGCTGAGGCAGGAGCTTACCACAAGTTTAAGGCCAGCTTGAGCCACATAGTGAGTTCAAGGCCAGCTTGAACTATATAGTGAGACCCTGTCTCAAAAAATAAAATAAAATGAATGCTGAAGCAATAAAAAATCGTAAGTCCTGACCACAGTGGGATATATTGATGTCATGATGCACATATACACTGTGGATTGATTAAATCAGGATAACTATCATATTTACCTACACCTCACATACTCATTTCTGTGGTAAAAACATTTAAAATTTACTCATTTAACAATTTAAAAATACTGTATATAATACATAATTATTAACTATTGTCACCATATTGCATAATGGATCACAGGAACTTATTCCTCTATTGCAATACAAAAAAATCAGACCTAGGAACTAGGAATGGAGCTCAATAATAGTGTTTACAACCATGTACAAGGTCCCAGACTAAAAGGAAAGAAAGAACAGAAGGCTGAAGGAAAGAAAGAAGAGGGGAGGAGAGAGAGGGAGAGGTGGGGACGGATGGGGAGGGTAGGAGGAGGGAGGGAAAATTCCTCTCACCTGAAATTCTGTGCCCTTTCGCAAATTTCTCCCCTTCCTATCATCAGCCTCCATCTAACTTCTGATAGTCACTAGTTATTCAGTTCCATCGCTGAGTTACTTTTTAAAAATCCCACATAAAAGTGAAATCTCATGGTATATTTGTCTGTGCCTAGCTTATTTCACTTAGTATAATGCCTTCTGGATTTATCTATGTTGTCACAAATGACCAAATTTCATCTTTTTGTGGCTAAATAGTATTGTTTTCTGTGTGTATTTTCCTTATCTATCACCTGCTGATGGGCGCCTGTCTCCGTCCCTCAGCTACTGTGAGTAACTGCTGTACAGTGAACACGAAGTGCACACACTGATGTTTGGAGGTGCCTCTGGTGTGTGGGTCCAGTCCTTTGGCATATGTATAACCAGTTGAGGAAGGGATTGTCCTTCCTCCACTGTGTGTTCTTTTTTTTTTTTTTTTTTTTCTTGCGAAACCGGAGATTGAACTCAGGCCCCTGCACTTGCCAGGGAAGCGCTTATTCCACTGAACCATCTCCCCGGCCCCCGCTGTGTGTTCTTGTACTGGTTTTAATTCTTAGCGGTGTCTGTCCCTATGGTGGGCTTGCTTGATCACATGGTAAAGGCATCTTTAGCTTTTTGAAGAACCTGTCACTGTTTTCTAAAATGGTTGTACAAATTCATATTGTACATAGATGCAGTTTTTCCTACATCCTCATTCATGTGCTTTATCTTTCACCTTTTATTACACTACTATGTCCATTAAGTGTTATGTGGTATCTTGTAGTTTTAATTTGCATTTCCTCGACTTTCAGTGGCATTGTGCAGTTTTTCTTATACCCATTGGCCATTCGAATTCTCAAGAATTGTCTCTGTAGGATCTCTGCCCACTTTTGTTTTTCCAGTCATGATCCTGGGATGTCTTTCTGTTCATTTGCATCATCTTTAATTTCTTTCATTAGTGCTTTGTAGTTTTTGAGTACAAATTGTTTATCTCCTTGGTTAAATTTATTTTTAATTTTTTTTTTATTTTGTAGCATGTGGGAATTGTTTTCCTAGTTTGTTTGTTTTTTTCCAGGTAGTTTAATAGTAACATATGGATGCTTCCCTGGCAAGCGCAAGGGCCTGAGTTCAATCCCCGGTTCCGCCAAAAAAAAAAAAAAGTGACATATGGAAATCCAACTGAGTTTTATATGTTCATGTTTTATCTTTGTATGTTAATTTTTATATTGCATCTTGACCGTATTTTGTTAGTTTTTGGTAGAGTCTTTCATCTTTTCCACATATAATATCATGTCTTAAAAGCCAGGCATGGCGGAACATGCCTATAATCCCAACACTAAGGAGGCTGAGGCAGGAGGATTGCGATGATTTTGTTCCCCACCTGGGCTACATAAGGTGTTCAAGGCCAGCCTGGACTATATGGCAAGACCAACCTGAAAAAAAAGCATGTCTTTAGCAAAGTGAAACAATTTCACTTCTTCCTTTCTGACCTGAATGCCTTTCAATCTCTTTTCTTCCTGGTGCCCTGGCTAGGACCTTCAGCACTGTGTTGAGCAGTAGTGATGAAAGTAGGCACTTTGGTCTCATTCCTGAGCTAGAGCAGAAGGTTCCAACTTGCACCATAAAGTATGTCCTCTGTGGGACTTTCATGTATTGCTTTTGTTGTGTTGAGGAACATTCCTTTTCTTTATAATTTGCGGAGAGTTTTTATTATGGAAGGATATGGGTTTTGTCAAGTGCTTTTTCTGCAGACAGTTGAGCTTCTGACTATCCTGAGCAGGGAGTTCATTTATCCAGAAAACTTAGACCGCTGCCGGGGGGTCAGAGCGGCACTGCCCAAGCCTTGCCCCTCCTGGGTCTGTGATAACTAGCAGCTCCATACGGCAGCAGTTGGCCAGTACACCGGCAAGCTGCTTCCAGAGACACACTCAGCTTTGAGCATGCACTCAAAGGCATGCACCTCACCTTTTCCTACCCATTTGATGTGTATACTTTTCAGTCAGCCATTTGTCTCTCTCAACTCACTTCTGACTTTCTCTCAGAGGGAACTGGCTTATGTGTGTGTGCTTATCTGGTATACCTATGGGCAAGTGGAGAGAGCCTCTTCTACCATGTTGATGCAACTGTCCAGTAATTCTTATCAGAATTATTGATAATCATTGAGCCACATGGGCTCATAGGTTGGCTGGCCATAGTGCAGAGTGCAATGCATAATGCTGTCCTATCGGGGTCTTTGTCCAGAGATCAGCTGGAAGCTGCAGACTATTTCGAAGACCCCACCAACCAGAAAGTTATTAGTCCTATCCAGAGTGAAGTGATCTGTCCAGGGAAAACAGATGTTTTGTGGAAGAACTGTGAGTTTCTGGTAAATCGGATGTGCCACCTGGAAAGCCTCATCCAGTCCCTGAAGGTGAACATCTTTCGTCTGCAAACTGAGAAAGACTTGAATCCACAGAAAACAGGTAGAGTGAGGAGAGCTGCCGGAAGTGTGGTCATGTGCGAGTGCTTGCTGAGTTTATAATTTTTTCCCTCTGCTCTTCTCATTCTCCCACCTAATGCCACTTCTGTGACATCCTGCAGCTCTACTGAAAGATCGGCTGAATATAATACAGGAGGAACATTCCAAAGATTTGAAGCTGTTGCATCTGGAGGTGATGAACTTGCGCCAACAGCTGAGAGATGTGAAGCAGGAGGAGGACAAGGCACAAGATGAGGTGCAGAGGCTGACTGCCACCCTGGAAATGGCCTCGGAGACAAAGGTTTGGGTGCAGTGTTTTGAAGTGCAGACTTGGGGGCCTGCCCATTAGCTCATGTTTAAGTGCCTAAAGTGCAGATGTTCTGTTGGATACCAGCCAGAGGGGCAGTAAACCCGCAAGACTGACTTTCAGAAATAGGAGACCTGGAAGTGAGGATTCCTGGAGCTTGACATTTCTCTGCATTGATAACGTAAAGCCCTGTGTGCTGTCAATCATTGTCCGGCGCCCTTGCTCTTGGCAGGGGATGGTGGTACACAACTAGGGGAATGAGGCAGAGGCCTCTTCTCCTAGAGCTCGTGTGCTGTTGAAAGAACAGGGGGAAAGTAGGAGTGTAGAAAATGGGGCAGGAGTAGGGACAGTAAGTGAATACTGCAGAAGAGGAGCTTTATGTTCAAGGCATCTGAGGGGCTTGAGGGACGAGTCTGTGGTGTGGCGCAGGTAGGCCCCAGGAAGGAGGCAGGACTCGAGCCAGACATTTAGGAAGTAAGTGAAGAGGTGAGGACATTTCAGGGAGTACCACAGAGGCAGCCTAGGATGGGGACTACTGGGAAGAGGACCTTAAAGTACTGCTTTGCTCCCGGGGAGCAGGCCGCCAGCCCATGTGACTGAACACGGTTTTTTGCAAGGCCCTCTGCCGTAGGGTGCTGTGGTAATTCTGTTGCAGGGACTTGTTCTTGGCAGGACACCACTGGAGCTAGGAGGGGGCCATGTGTTTTCGTCCTCAGCTCCTCATCTTGAATAACATTTGAAGCTAGAAAAAACAGTGCTTTAAAAAATTGAGAAATACCCTGTAAGAAAAATGCCTATCATTTCCCACCTTGTCCTCTGATTATTATTGAATTTTGCATGGGAGGTAGATATTTTGCATGGGAGGTAGATATGATTAATCACAATTTATGTTCCAAAAGGTTAAATGATAGGAGTCATTAATCAGAGAAATAAAATTACTTTCTTTAAAACCATCTTGTAGTAGTAACTACTTCAAACTTACAGTAATAAGAACTATTTATAACCACATGAAAACAGCTTTTACAATTTGCCAAAAGAAAGCCTAGATTTGAACTGATATACCTAGACAATTTCTTCCTGCTACTTTAGGTCATTTAGAACTTTTGTCCTTCTGTTTTTAGAAGAACTCAGCTATTATCGAAGAGGAGTTAAAAACCACCAAACGTAAAATGAACCTTAAAATTCAGGAGGTAAGATAAAGAATGCTGGAGGGTGTGTTGGAATTGCGGGAGGGAGATGAGGAACTAGAAGAGAACCAGGACCGTGCTGGGAAAGAGAAAGTGTCTGACTGTAGCAGGGAGACTACAGAAATGACACACGTGATTCTAGCGCAGGTGCCTGGCCGCACGTCACACCACAGACCTGCTTTGCCTGAATGTTGTTGCAAAACTAGAGCTAAACCAGTGCCTCTGAGCCAGCTGGGCAGTCACAGCCACATGCAGTGGCCCTTGCTCATGTGGCTTCTGTTCCATTCGGTCCAGTGGGCCCTCCGTCAAAGGCTTTTCCATCTAAAATTGTTTAAAGTGAAGGGAATTGATAAGCCTGCTCATGGCCTTGCCCCTTGAACCTTCATTTCTGCTGAAGGTTTGGAATTAGGAGGTGGGCTGCTATCAGGAGCCGTTGGACTAAAAGTGGCAGCTACAACAGCGCAGGAGTCAGAGCAGGTGCCTACTGTACAGGTCTGGCCGGCCCACACTATAGTATCCGCAGGCAGAATCAGTGCATCAGTCCCAGTCAGAGCATCAAATTATGTTCAGAGAGTCTTTTCTATGAGCCAGAGAAGCAGACGTGCTTCTTAGGAAATTTCTCATGAAAAGCTTTGTTTAAATTGATAATTGTGGTGCTTATGGTGGTAACTATTATTAACTAAAAAATTCTCCTATGTAGAGAAACTTATTTGCTATTAATTTGATAAAAGCCTGAGCACTCATAGTTTTAGAACATTAATAAAATTTCAGATATGTTCATGACCTGCCTTTTTTTCTTTTTTAATGGACTGCCTTTTAGAGAACTTTTAGGCTCATAGAAAAATTGTGGAAAACTGGGCATGGTGGCACACCTGTAATCCCAGCCCTTGGGAGGCTGAAAACAGGAGGATCACTACGAGTGATCTGTGTAGTGAGACCCTGTAGACCCTGTCCTAGATACATTAAAAAAAAAAAAAAAGGTGGTGAAAACATATAGTCCTCCTGTTAATGCTTTAGGAATGAGTACCTCAGGGGTATAATTATCTGTTTCTTTCCATAAACTCTTTGTGTGTAATTAAATATGAAAGAGGCAAATGCTCCTTTTCAAGTTACCATTATTTGGGGCCAGAGAGATAGCTCAGAGACATAAGCCCCTACCTGGCAAGCACAAGGACC
>NW_004524601.1:4025822-4035931 GCF_000260255.1 Octodon degus | reverse complement strand
AAAAAAAATGTAGCTACATCTTTTAAAGCCTCTGTCACGAGGATGGTCAGCCACTCAACATGGTGCAATGCCGCTTACTGGCTTGCAGACCGAACACGCTCAGCACATGAGGTGGCTTGTGCGTGAGAGTTCTGACGCCTTCCAGGATGTATCATGTCTTGGTGATACTCCGATGTAGAACTCAACCCAGAGCTTAGCAAGTGCATTGCGGTACCCCTTACAATGAAATAGTTAGGGTCTGATGCAGAAGCCTGGGGAAACAGCCCCACGTGAAAACTCTGACGCCCTCTTATGTAAAATTGCAGTATTGAACTTGTTGTTGGAATACAAGGAAATTCTAAGCTTCAAGAAGCAAAATTCTATAAAGTTCAATAGATTTGACCACATGAGAACTTAAAACTTCTACATGTAAAACTAGTATTATTTTTAAAAGTAGGCAAAAGTTAATCATTTTCCCCTTTAAAAAATTTAAAATGCACTTTAAAAAAGACCTAAAAAACAATGGGTAAGGAATAAAAAGTATTGGCAGTTCAGAAAGAGGTAAAAAGCTAATAACCATTTTAGAAAATGTTTCATCTCATTACAAACCAAAGAAATGTGGAAATATTAAGGCGTTTTCATTTACAAAGATAGACATGTTTTAAGAAACATTTCAGAGGTAGCATTAACCTAGTAAAGTTTTCTGTCACCAATATGTGCTAGGGAAGCACATATTAAAAATAGAACAATAATTATAAAATATAACCTTATGTCATCGTCCTTGAGTTTTAAAAATATTTTTTTCCCTTAAACACTACTTCATCAAAGGAATAGCATTCTCACCAATTCCTGTTTAATCTAGAAGGGCTGTCTTCGCCTTATAAATTTGTTTCCCCTTCACCCACTGCTCAGTACTCCTGACGGGGACATGTGGTGACTTCCCTCCAGTCGGTTCCTGACTCTGGTGGACAGCGACTGGGTCCTGGACTTAATGAATGCAACACTGTGTGCCTAGGGCTAGTTCAGGCCCCACGGTCTGGGACTTTGTCCCACAAGCCTGCTGCCCCACTGCAGATGCCAGCTGCAAATTCAGGTTTGTGCCCTGCGGGGTCAGTCAGGGTCCCAGGACCACCCCTTAGGTTCAGTGCACTAGAGTGGTTCACAGCACTCAGAGACTCTCTTGTGTGTTTTAACCTGATTATACCATTTCAAATGTATTGTTTTGCTGCTGCCTTGGCTTTGATTTTTTGGTGCGTGTTGGTGATACACAAGAACTCACTTCATTTTGGTGTATTGCCCATGCATAGCATTTGCTGCATTAATTTCATCCCCGTTACCTGCCTTTCTCCTTACTCCCCCACCTCCTGTCCTTTCCCCATCTCTGACATCTCCCTTCATGTTTTCAGAGAAACTCTTTTCTTCCATTTACCCATTTTAAGGTTACCTGCTGAGCACTCTGTCTTACATCTAGCCAGTCATGCCTATAATCCCAGCACTGGAGGCTGAGGCAGGAGGATTGTTGCGAGTTCAAGACCAGCCTGTGCTACAAAGTGAGCTTAAAGCCAGCCTGAGCCGCATAGTGAGACCCTGTCTCAAAAAGACAAAAGAAAAAGTCCAAACTTTGCAGTACTCCAGAATCTGAAATTTACTGAGCATCCTGGAGGTGATCAGAAAGTCTCCAGGTTCTAGGTACTGCATAAGAGTATATTAATTTGTAGCCTATGCACACAGTAAAATCCAAAAACCTCCAAAATCCAAAGCATTTCAGATAAGAGATAGTGAACCTGTGTTACTTAGGATACACATGAATGGTGAGCAGAGGGTGAAGCTGGGGGAAGAGTAGGGTTCCCTCCTCTCCTTGCACTGCCAGCCCAGCTCTCTGGGTGCTGTCCATACCCAGTCCTTTTGGGGCTCTGTGAGGTTCATTACTTCAGCCTGATGGCGTCCCTGGCCCTTGGGGATCACCGCCACTTTTTGTTGCCTCTGCAGAGGTTGGCTGGTGAGGTAGAGGTCCCAGCCTCATTCTTGTGTCTTAGTCTCTGTGTCAGTCGGCCTCTCTGACGTACCTAGGACTCATCTCAAGGAGTGACACTGTCATCTGGAGAGTCTCCAGGGCTGGAGAGCTGTGTGCCAGGAGCCAGGGGCAGAAATCAAATACATACGCTTATTGTGTCACAGCACCCCAAATTCTTAGGGTCAGTCTTGTCTCCTGCTTAACTGCTGCTTTGTTTAGAACTTTAAATTCCAAGACAGAATTGAAATAGCATTTAGAGGTATGTTTATAGTGTTACAGAATTTTTTTAAAAAGATGATTAACATCCAAATATAAAAACCTAAGAGTTGAACATAAAACCTGAAGAGAAAGGAATATGGAAAACATCTGCTAAGACATGATAGTAGAGGATATATAAACACAGACATGTCACACAGCAGTGCTTTCCTTTCCTACGTGCTCGGCATGATGCACTTGCTCTTCTTTACTCTTCCTTTTCTGAGTGCTGCTTGCAGCTTTCTGGCAGGTCTTAATCCCCATTTTGAGGAGCAGACTTAAACCTTAGGAAGACAAGGCGGTAGAGTCGACCCTCCCCCTTAGGATGGAGAGGTGCATGTGCTGAGTGCCGTAAGTGCGCAGAGAGTGCTGGAGGAGTCAGCCTGCCTGGCCGACAATTCGTGCCGCTGGATCTTCACTAGATGGGGAGGGCATGCAGGGGACTTGCCTAACTGCCCCCCTGCTCTGCAGCTCAGGAGACAGCTAGCTCAGGAGAAGCACTTCAGGGAGTCTCTTGAAAAATCGGGATCAGCTATGCTCCTCAAAATACAAGAAATGGGATCCACGGTGGAGGTGGAACGGAAACAGGTAGAATTCCTTTCCTTATTTATGTTAGAGAAGTGAAATCAAAGATGAAAAGTGAGATTTTAGCTTTAAGCTTAGAATTTTGCTAATTCTCTAAGTACTTTTCTATAGCAACCTATTAACATTCTTATTACAAATTTTTTTTTCTTCTGGTACTGGGGATCAATCTCAGGACCTCGTGCTTGCCAGGCAGACACTTAGGCTACTGAATTATCTCCCCGGCCCTTGTTACAATTTTTAAAAGTTTAATGCAATATAACAAGGGACTGGCTCTACTCCACTGTTGCTGATTCCAGAACTCTGCATTTTTCAACAAGACAGTGGAGGACCAGAGCAGGGTGTGTCTGCTGTGCGTGTATCACCTGAACTAACACTTGGGGCAAAGAATAGTAATAAGCAAAGCCATCAGGAATATATTTATACAGCAAACTTCAATTATCTAAGTTAGTTAAAATTAAATAAAACTACAGATTCAGCTCCTCGGTGGCATCCCTCATGCCACACCTCGTGGCATCACCGAGCGGCCGGGAACTGTTGTGCTCAAGCAGCACCCTGCTGCAGTCTACTGCCTTCTGCTGGGGTTTTATGGTATGGTTTGGGAAGTCTTTAAGGCCACTTACTACAAATCTTACTTTACAGAAAAGGAGTGTTTCTTACCTGATTTCAGGTGCACATTTTGCAGCAGAACTGCCTGGCCTTGCGCAGTTCTATACAGACCACGCAAGAACTACTGGCACAGGAGCAACAGAAAAAAGGGGAGCTGGAGACTGCAGCCTCACAGCTCAAGGCTGACCTGAGTAAGCACAGCAGCTGGAAATCGCACTGCTGCCAGGGCCCAGCATTTGCACAGAGCTCTTGAGGGCCCAGGTTCTTGAGGAAGCCGGGGCTCTTGGTGTTTCCCAGTCCTGCATGTAGAAAATAGCTGATTTTCATTCTGACTCTAATCCTGAAACAAAAGTGAATGTTGGTATGAAAAACACCCTCTTAATTGTAGACTATTTGAGCCCCTCTTCTCATTGAAGTGTGAATGTGGAACATTTGATTTCTAGACATTTAGATTGAATGTTAAGGATACTAAGAGAATAAACCTATTAACTCTTGTTAACTTAATTCTATTATCATGTCAGACTGTCCCCTCCTCAGATCATCAGTATATTTTGGTTAACTTATATTTGTGAAGATGGTGGGTATAAAGGACCTGAAATGAGAGTGTAGACTCATCCCCGCGCATCATTGCCTGGTAGGTCCTAGAGGTGACAGCAAGTTAAGAGACAGGATCACATCTGGGTGTTCAGAGTGGAGCTGCTCCTAGCCCATCCGTACTTTATCTCACTACTTCTTTAATGTCTTTGAAAGCAGTTTTAAAGTGGTTTCAACTACAAATTACAGGGTTATATAATTAGCCCTGCATGATTAGCCCTGCATGATTTACTTAAATTATTGAATACTCAAAGCTCCCTCGCCAAGCAGAGAGGTACAGGAAGAAAACATGGCAAAGTAAAGCCTAAGCCTGGCTCTCTGGCTCCAAGCCTAGTGTTTGCTTCACCGTCTCCACTCTGGGACCATGATGGGCAGGGAATACCAGGAAGGAAATTCAAAGACTGTAACAAAATAGAGGGAAAAGCGTGACCTGCCCAGTCACACTTTAGACTCTTTTAACACAACGTAGTGGACTCTTTCCTTATAGTTATTGGGTAGTGAATTACTTTTGCAATTCTCACTGACAGCATCCCAAGGTAACTTTCTGTCATTTTCTGATGAGGCTACAAAAGTGTGTTACGTTTTATGACACTTCCACATGATCTCCCTTGAGCTCTACAACAGCTTGGCAGGGAGCTAAGAAAATATGCTCACTGTACAGAAGAATACAAACATCCAGATGGGCTGTGCCCAGTGGCCTGTCTGAGTTACTATTCTTGTTGCTAAGACAAAATACCCAACACCAACATGAAAGGAGAAAAGGTTTACTGTAGCTCACAGTCGTTAGAGGTTTTGTTCACAGCTGGCCGGCTCCAAGGCAGTGTGGCACAGCAGGGGAGAAGTAGACTGTGGTGGGCGGAAGGCAGCAAAGCAGCAGCAGCAGCAGCAGCAGCAGCAGCGGCGGCGGCGGCGGCGGCGGTGACAGGAGCGCTTTCTGTCCCCGATAGTCTAGCAGGCTGCACGCCCTTCGGGCAGGTAGCACTCGCACCCGGGCAGGGCTCCCCGTTATCCACGCCCAGAGCTCTGCCAAAGCGGTCAGTGGACTGACTTGTAACCACACACCTGATCCCAGAGTCACACACTCTCGACCCAACGACCTCTGAAAAGCTCCCTGTGACCACAGGAGGCCTTAGGGGACATCTGGACACGGCCATAGCAGGCCCACAACAAGCGGAGTAGCTGGCTCTACCACACGTCTTTCTATTGTGTTAGTGGGCTCCCTGTCAAGTGAGTTTTTCATGTTACTTTCTCCTGGGATTAATGCTTTATGTTTCAATTTTGTAAAGAACATGTGGGAGCCATTAAAGAGTAAAGATTAAAACCCCAGTCATTCAGCCTAACACGGGATAAAGAAGGGCTGAATACTAGCTTGTGCTTAACAGTGAATTACAGACTTTTCGTATATATGCAGTTTTATTATTTTATAGTCATTCTAGATTAACAAAAGGAATGCTTTTTAAATAGTTTCTTTGATTAATTTAAAAATCAGTTTTTAAGTATAGTAGCAATAAATATCTATATACATATGTATTAAAGTGATTAAATTGCTTTTTCAGCATAAATATTCCTGTTTATCACTTGAATTAGAATTTTTGGAACAAGTTCTACAGTTTTTCTTTTTGATCCTTTAAATTAGAGTTTAATGAGTCATAGATTCATATGTTCAAAAACTATGATTTTTATAATCAGTGTTTTATATAAGATGTGATTTTTTTTTATTTGGGGAGCTTTAGGATTTCATTGAAACAAAACTAACAGATCTCTGCATTTTTCTGTAAAGCCAAAGCATTACTTTTAGAAAGCCCACACCTTTTGGCTACTGGTGCACAATGCCAAATTGCTCCTCAGCTTTCTGTCTTTAACATTCTCTAGGTGGTTTGGGAGCCCCTACCCACCCACCCCCAGCCCTCTGCACTAAGAGTAGTGTTCACAGCTGGGACAGCACCTGCATTCGGCTGCCCTGCAGATGTATCAGAACACATGGAAAATTAAGTGTTTGCTAGGACTCACTCTGACTGCAGACCTGCTCCTGCCCTGTATTTCTTCTGCACTAGAGGAGTCTGCCATCACCCTACACCCATGCCTGAATTCTAGGTGTCCTCCCAAACCCTCCTGTGACTACCTGGAGCTGCTGTGTTCTCTCCCTCAGTGCTGCCTTGGTCTGTTCCTCCTCTGTGTCCCCACCATCCTTGTCCATGGCAGTCTGTGTCCCCACACTGTTTCCCATTAATTTCCTTACCTTTATTGTTAGAAGGTCCCTGAAACACATCATCTTAACTCTCAGTAAAATGTGACCTCGTGTGTCATTGCAAGTGACTGTGAACTAGTTTCTTTGATAATTCTATAATTTAGTTGCCAGTCTATAAAAATATGATAAAAATATTTAGGCTAAGCCAGTTTTGGTGGTGCATATGCTTTGGACGCTGAAGCAGGATTGTCATGAGTTCAAGGCCGCCCTGGGCTACATAGTTCAGGCCAGCCTGAACTACATGGTGAGACCCTGTCTAAAAACCTAAAAATAAGACCAGTGATTTAATTCAGTGGCACAGTGCCTTGCTTGGCAAGCCTGAGGTCCTGAGTTTCATTCCTGGTACTCCCAAAATTTTTTTAAGTAGGCTTTTCATCTATAAGAATATTTAGGTTCATTTTATTCCCCTCTAAAATTCCATGTTACTTCATATAGTAAATTGTTTTTGTCATAGTTATGTGGACCTTTTGTTTTTAGTTTCTAGAGATGACCTCATTTCCAAGTTGCTTGAAGAAAACAAGGTAAATTTTCCAGTTCCAGAGACAGAGTTGGTCTTTCCTCTCTCAAGTCTCATTTTCTCATTCATGTTGGTTTATAATCCTTGTGATTCTCCCAATAACTTTAGAAAAAAGTTGTGTGTGAATAACTCCTGCATTCAGGCTAATACTAGGTATTAAAAACTAATCATTTCATGTAGGTTATTGTAATTTGAAAAGGTGAGTTAGAAAAACTGAGACATTTGTGTTTTGTCAATTGTAAACTAATTGTTAAACAAAGCATTTCCGATGACATGTAAGACACAGAGCTGCAGATGGGTGGAGATGCAATAGTGTTGGGAATATATTTCATGTCACCGAACCGCACCCTTAAAATAGGGTGAGGGCCAGGGATGTGGCTCAGCAGCACGAGCTGCCGCTGCTCAGCAGGACCTGGCGAGTGCAAGGTCCCGAGCTGAACTCCCATACCAAAAAGGGAAGAAAAGCTTAGGATGGTAAGCTTTGTGTTTATCTTACTGTAATTTAAGAAATGAGCAGGGCGTGGGCACACACCTATAATCTAATCACCTGCATAGCCGAAATGAGTTTGAGCCCAGCCTGGGTGACTTTGTAAGTTATTGAAACCCTGTCCCAAAACCTTCAAAATTACCAAAGGGCTAGGAAGGCAGCTAGTGCGAAGACCCTGCGTTCCAACCCCACTGCTGCCAACAATCTTACACGTCTGTAGAACTGCTTTTATATCTCAGTGCATCTTACAGTTAATCCCTGACGTGATGGTCCCAGTTACAGTAATCTTCCTGGGTGCTGTCTCATCCTGTGTGCTGTGATGTTTATCTTCCTTGAGACGCATCTCCTGGGAAGACACCAAAGTGGCTTTCCTGTGTCCTGTGGAGGTGGAGAATTTACACTGATGTGCCCACTGTCCTGTTAGAAAGCCCAGCCCATGGTCCCGTCACTTTTACTACCTCCAAGAACTGGTTTGGTTTGGGTTTTCCCTGCAGGCCAGAGATGCTGTCCTCAGCTCCACCTCAGGTACCCTGTCTTCATTTGGACTTTAAAAGATCTGTGTCTCTGTTCATTTAAGACTGCAAGATCTTACTGCTGACAGGAAAACATGTATATGTAATATAAGTGTTTGCCTTAGAGAGTAGAAGTTCCAAGAGAAAGACACTGGTAAAACTTTAGGCTATAGTTCAGGCAAATCCTTTCTCACTGGGAACCCAATATAAGAACAGATTGAACAGAGTTTTTAATAAGCCATATTCTTAGAGCAGTGTTAGATTCAGAGAGAAAGTAAGCAGAAGGCACGCGGATTTCCTTTGCGAGTCCTGCCACTGCACGTGTGGTCTTCCCCCCGCTCAGCACCCCAGCATGGGAATCGCTATGGTGAGCCCACAGGACGAGCCTTCTGCTCCTAGCCCACCCTATGAGGCCTCACTTGGCGCACCCAAGGCTGCGCAGACCCATAGTTACTGCAGTAGCTTCATACTCAGTGCTTTCCCACCTTTGTCCTCACTGTTGTCCTTCCCCCACCCTAAGCCCCTGGCAGTACTGGTACTTCTGCCTTCTGCTTAGGTTTGTCCGCCTCGGAACAGCATGTGGTTGGAACCACACAGTGTGTGTAGCCCTTTTAGACTGGCTGTTTTCAGTTCAGGAGATTGTCATAGCCTGGTAGCCACTCCTCTTCTGTGCTGAGAAATATTCCATTGTTTGGCTGTTCTGTGGTGTGTCTCTTAGTTTCCTGAAGGACATCTCAATTGCTTTCAAGTTTTGGCAGTTATGATTAAGCTGCTACAAATTTCTATGGAAAAATTTTTGTTGGAGATAAGTTTTCAGTTCCTTTGGGCAAATGCCAGAGAGCATGATTATGGTATTAATAGTTTTAGTTCTGTTAGAAATTGCCCAGCATATCACCTAAGCATTGCTATCGTTTTGCAGTCCTACCTGCAGGAATGAGAGCACAAGCTCACAGCAGGTTGGTGTGGCCAGCATGCAGCGCTGTGGACATCCTTACAGGCGCACCGAATGGCATCTTGTTTTCTATAAGTAATTTAGAAATAAAGAGAAGTTTCGGTATTGAAGATAGTAAGATTCTTTACAATTTCTTAGAAGCTGAACATCTGTATGTCATTAGAAGTTGAACTGGTGTCAGCGAGAATACAAATAAAGTATTTTATGGAGATGCATATGATACACATGTAAAAAAGAGTAATTATTTTTTCCTCCTAGAATATGCAAGTGTCTTTCAACAAGCAACATAAAGAAAATGCATACTTGAGGTCTGAAATATTAAACCTTCACCAAGCATTAGAAAAAGCTCAGGTAAATCTTTAGCATTTTTCTGGCTTTTAGATTTACTTTTGTTTAAAGAATCGAAACTAATCCTGATACTACAAACTCATGCCATCCCTATCATCCAGCTTTTCATTTCCATAAGATCTAAACCGTTATCCTGCAATGCTGGTTTGGTGGTCATGAGGGTCTTTATTGTTATCATGGAAGATTTTTATTTCTCCAGAAATTTTGAAAGAGAACTTCACAGGATATGTTGCTCTGAATTGGTAACATTTTCTTTTAAGGCATGAAAAACTCAAAAGTTCTCCTGGCCTTTGGGGTTTGTGTTGAAAAATCCACACTTACTCTGATTGGTTTGCCCTTATACATAATCTGTTGCTTGTTTCTGACAGCTTTTTAAAAAATATTTTATTTTGGAGAGTAAAACCAAAAGCACAACAAATGGCCAAAACAGAAACATTTAGTAATTGTCTTTTTCTGAGTTCCTGAGATTTTCACGGGGCTGCCTTGTGGAGAGGTCTTTTCCTGGCCGCCCATTTGGGTTTCCAAATCCTCCTTTAGCTGGATCTCCTTATTCCCTGGGCTTGGATGTTTTAGTGCCATGATAGCCAACAATAAATGTTTTACGCCACGAGTTTGGGCCTCTCCTTATCAATTCCAGCATCCTTAGGTGTGCGCTTTTAGCATCAGCCAGGAGCTCTTCATGTTGAGTGTCTCTTGCTTTTCCATTACTACTGAGTAAAAAGTGTACTTCATTAACCTCGTGCTTGGGGCCTGATGTATTGTTTGACTGATCTTATCCACTGCCAAGGCTTTGAATTGAGATTTTCTCTTCTAAGGTTTCAGCTCAATTCCTTTTCATAGCTTTACTGATTTGACTCCTCCTGTCTTGCATTGTCTTCCTTAATCATTCAGCTACTTACACACATCTTCTTTAAGCTCATTGAGGCCGGCCAAATAGCTCAGCGGATTCATGTGCCTGCAAGCTGGTGCAGGGGCCAAGGCTTGGAGGCTCCATCCCCCAACCTGCCGTGCC
>NW_004524601.1:4019568-4024887 GCF_000260255.1 Octodon degus | reverse complement strand
GCCTTCCCAGCAAGTGCAAGGTCCTGAATTAAATCCTTGCAACTGGAGAGGGAGGGGAAGAGGGAGGAAGAGATGGAGACAGAGAAGGAGAAAGAGGGAGAGAAAGGGAGAGAGAGGGAGGGAAGGGGAGGGGGGAGAGAGAGAAGAAGAGGAAGACAGAGAGGAGAAAGAAAAAGGTATATGTTGATGATATTGTTTTTATATCTGGAACAGGCAGGGGGCTTGAGAGGTTATATTTGGGAGCAGAAAGGAGGAAAAATGATTCATAATGAACATGAATATTTTTCAGATCACAAATTTCAAAATATGAAAGAAAATTATAATGGTGAAATTATTTACATTTTGCTATTATAAATGCTAAAGAGAATTAATTTTGACAGTAAAATAATTGGTGCTAGTATAAATAATAATGTTGGTAGTAAAGGAACTTAAACATTTTGTGTTACCAGCTAAGTGATTTTTGAATGTTCATGATACAATTACGGAAACCAATTTCTAGAACATTAGGTAGGCGCCCACCTTGTAAGTTCCATGTACAAATGTCTTGCTTCAGTTGACCTGTGTTCAGAGTTGTGAACACAGGTGGGTAAAATGCAGAACAACTGGTGCTGCCCAGCCAAGGGACACATCCTTTTCAGTTAGAACTTTTTATGATACTGACTCCACACATGGAGTGCATTGTATAAACTTAGGAAGTATGGACTGAGCATGGTTAGGTGACTGCAGCTTACACACAGTGACAGACTTTCCAGACAGTAAAACCAGCGATGCATTACTGAGACACTTCTTCGTGATACCTGTGATGTGCTGTGAATGTTGTTTTAGGTCTTGAATGCCCAGCTGACTAGAAAGTGCTCCGAGCTGAGCAGCATGCTGCAGACTGCCAGTGCAGAAAAGGCCAGGCTGCTCGCTGACCACCAGGCTGTGCTGCAGGTACGCATGGAGCTCTGGCGGGCAGGGCAGCAGGAAGCCAAGCTGGCTGCAGGGGTCTGGAATGTGCACAGCCGACCCCTGTAATAAAACGTTTACACAACAAATTCCAAAACTTCCCTGAATTGTTTTGTTTTGTTTTTGTATTTTAGGGAAGGGTCTACAGGGTGTTCAGGGTCTCACTACTAGATTGGACTCATAGTGACCCACCTGTTAACAGCCTCCCAAGAACTGGGATTACAGGCACTATGCCCAGTCTCAATCGCCATCTCAGGGTGCCTCGGGGGTAGGGCCAGAGCGGCGGGCCCAGGGATTGAACTTCTGGCTCCTGCACCTGCTTGCAGGCACTTTAATCCGCTGAGCTATTTGGCTGGCCCTGAATTGTATTTTTGATTTGTAGTTTTTGTTTGTCATCATAGGGATATTTATGTGGTCTTGTACTCAGTGCTTTTGAATGGTTGCTTCTTGCAACTCATTACATTAGGAAAAGCTTACAGAAGCACTTAGGGCTGACTCTGAAGCCCCACCATCTCCCCAGACGCCTTGGGATTGCCCACTGGGCTCATGCCGCTCTTGCTGCTGAGGGTACGCTCCACCTTGATCTGCTTCAACTATTTGAAATTCTGTTAAGACTGACTTTGATCAGAGAACACTTTGATCCTCCCAGTCATGAGAGATGTCTCCTTTTTCAAGTTCTATTCCTTGGACACTAAGCTATCATAATAACAGCTCTGTGTTTATTTTTTATCATATAGTATCCATTGTGCTATGGATTTTACATATGTTGACCTTTAACATGTTTGCACTGGCTTGAATCACTGGTGGCACACACATGACTGTCCCTTCGGGTGGCATGGGACACTTCCACTGGACAGTACAAGCTGCCCAGTGGGACACTTGTTACCCCGGTGGTTCAGAGCTGCCTGGCAGTGAGGCATATAAATTACAACTCCACTGAGAATATGTCAGTCTTAACACCTGCCTCATAAAAGAATGTTATCATTTTACCAGTCAGCAAGATGGAGTTTGGAGGTGTTTGCTAACTTCCCCAATCATGTAGCCAACAAGGAGCAGAGCTGGCTCTCCTCTGGGTCTGGCCCAGTGTGGTGGTGTGTGCCCAGAAGTGTGGCACGTGGATCACTGTGGTCCGCTGTTGAAGACCAGCTGAGGCACCATATGGGCCCCATCTCAAAAAATGAAACAAAACAACAAAAATATGCTTAGATCTGATTTGAGAACCATGTTGTTCTTTATGTATTTGGGGGAGGAATACTGAGAATCCAGTTCAGACCTCATGCTTGCCAGACAAGCGCTGAGCCACTGAGCTGTGTCTCTAGCCCCAAAACCAGTGTTTGAAGTATTACACTGTACTGCCCCTATTGTACATTGTCTAGTAACAATTGATGTTGGTGATTTATTTCCTGTCTTCAGTTGTGAACTGCTAGGGGCAAAGTTAATGCCTTATGTGCCTGTTATTTCACCACTGTGCTAAACATGTTTTGTGCATAAAAACACTCAATACTTTTCATTAATTCTGCAGTGTTTATTCTGTCCAAATATGATACTAGGTAAATTATAGGTGTCAATAAGACAAAAATCCTTTTATGGACCTAAAGAATAATCTAATGTATGTAACACCATTACAAATAGTTCAGATTTTTAAGGTAGAACACAAGTAGTATTCCATTTACCAAGTGTGAAAGTGTGAGCCTTTGTTTTGCTGTCAAATATTGTTAAAATAGAAGCACTTCTTTTAATCTTGTATTTATTAATTTGGTGCAGGGTCTCACTACACAGCTCAGGCTCATAGTGATCCTCCTGCCTCAGCCTCCCCAGCGCTGGGATTACAGGTGTGTGCTACCATGCCTGGTCTCAGATGTCACCATGGCATGCCCAGGGTTCTTGGCTGGCATGGCATGCGGCATGCAGTACTAGGGATCAAACCCAGGTCCTTGCACTTGCCAGGCAGTCACTTAGACTGTGGAGCTATCTCCTCGTCCCCAAGGAGCATTTTAAAATATATTTACAAAAATAACTTAATATGTTTGTTTGCAAAAACTTTTAAGGTTTTAGGTAAAAGTGTGTGTGTAAAAATGTTATCTCAAGCAATAAAAAAGGGGTAGGAATTTAGGAAGGATGTACAGGGTATAAAGGGTTTCACTATGTAGATTGGACTCGAAGTAATTCTCCCGTTTTCAGCTCCCAAGTGCTGGGATTACAGCTTCTTGGCCACCACACCCACTCTCAGTCACCACACCCAGAAGACTGTAGGTTCAGTCTCCAATACCAGGGCTGGCCAGATAGCTCAGCGGACTAAAGCGCCTGCTTGGGCAGAGCGCAGCGGTCGGAGTTCTATTCCGGCCCTGCCCAGGGCGTGGTGACTGAGAGTGGGTGTGGTGGCCAAGAAGCTGTAATCCCAGCACTTGGGAGCTGAAAACGGGAGAATTACTTTGAGTCCAATCTACATAGTGAAGCCCTTTATACCCTGTACATCCTTCCTAAATTCCTAAAAAGAATAAAATAAAATAAATCTCCAATACAAAAAAAAAGTTGTTTTGTTAGCTCCAAAATGATGACCAAGAGAAAATAAAATTGTAGAGAGTGTTTTCAGTGCTACTGCTACAATAGTATCTCGGTGCAAGTTAAGATCAGCTAAGCTATTATATGATCAACCCTAGAGAGTGGGATTGATTGGAGGCAGGAGAAGGTAGGGATGAAGGGATCTTCGTACTTGATACTTAGGTACATTAAGATTGTTTAACCCTTTAAAATAAATGACCATACTGAAATATTAATATATGAAAAGTATTCTTAATATAATTTTAATCTTTAAAAATATATTAGGAGCTCGGCAACATTTCCAGCAACCTGTGTGAATAATCCGTATTTCATCTTGGCCAGTGGAGCTGTAAAATGACACAGATGGATTCACCACAGGCTGGAACAAAAGGCTAGGAATTAAGATAAACTTAAAATTTTGATCTACAGAAATAAAACTTGTGTTTTCTAAGTTGGTTCATGCCTTTGATGGTTTACTCTGAGTAACACCAAACCATACAGTCTCTCAGCCTTCACTGTCGCCCCTGACACTCAGGTAGAGCAGAGGAGGATGACTCAGACCTTCCAAGAGCAGAGCCTGCTGCTGGATGCAGCCCACGCCAGTGTCGTGAGCGAGCTGCAGGCCGCTCAGCAGGAGAAGACGCAGCTGCAGGCTCAGCTGTGAGTACTCGAGGCTCCTCCCCCCCACCGTCTCTTGTTCTTGCATTTGTATTTCTCCCCTTTCCACCTTGCTTAGGCCAGCTACAAACACAAAGATTCTGAAGAACATTTGTAGCAGTTCTCTGTGGGAGTTGGTCCTGTGTTCTGTGACATTTAATCCCTCCACCAAGTGAGAACTCTCACTTGACTTTCACCTTTCCTGACTTCCTGAAGGCACCATTTAACCCTTGAGCATGACCAGTGTGTGCAGAAAGCCCGCGATGCTGAGCAGAGGACGGCAGTGCAGAGGGAGCTTCTGGAATCCACTATTACCAGGCTGCGGGGTGAGCTGGATGCATCGGTGCAGGAGAAGAAGTCCTTGCTGGAGGAGAACAGAAGGTCCCAGAGAGAGGTGAGTAGAGGTGGGTTTACACTGCCTCCTTGCTGTGGGGCAAGGGTGATGTTTGAACCTGTGTTCTCAGTACAGTTTCAAGACCAAAAGTGAAACCAGGGTAGTTTGTACGAGTTTCCCATTAAGAAATCCTAGGTGGCTAATGTGTCCCTTTGAGCGTGGAACAGATGGAACAGTGGGACAGATGGGACAGTGCACGCTTACACAGCACTGGTGGCAGCCAGTAATTCACATCTCCTGTTAGTTCAGGTCATATTTTAAAAGCTCACATCCTCTTAAGAGGGGAGCACTGGAGATGAAGGGTGCAGCCCTGTCTTCCTAGCTCAGAAGGAGCTGAGAGTCTGACTGCAGAGGAGCCCATCTGATTGCAGGGCTGGTTTTGCGGCCTCTCAGCCTCAGGTGCCCTGCCGGCCCCTCCCTGGGGGGAGTAAGGACCATGTAGGTGTGGATGCCACATGGGCTGAGTATGAGCAGGAGAGCCCGTCAGCTGCTGCGAACTGACCTGCTTCTGTCTCCCTCCCTGGATAGGCTAAAAAGACAGAAAAAGGAATAGCACAAAAAATATGCTTTGGAAAAGGAGCTAGCTAAAGACAAGGTACTCCACATTCTGTTGACCTCGGATGTGTTTTTTTGCCTCTGTCGCTGCATGCTCCTACTCCACCGCTTGTCTTCATTAGCAGCCATGCTTTGGGGCATGAAACTGAGGCCTCTCGGGCTCTCCAGATGCTGCACAGAAGGGGCTTTTGGGGCCCTTGCAGGAGAGGTGTGGGGGTGCCGGG
>NW_004524601.1:4004052-4018858 GCF_000260255.1 Octodon degus | reverse complement strand
GCAGTATTTATAGATCTTTTTGGAGACACACTGTGGTAATCCCATACCTGTCCACAATGCCATGGTCGAGTTAGGGTAATGAGCACTTCCCGCTCCACACATTAGCCAGCGTTAGGTGGCAGGGGCACTGTACTCCTCTCTAGACATTTGGAAATACAGGTGGTTCTAACCAGTGGCTCCCCTTGCCACCCTAGAAAACTAGAGAGCGCTCGCTGTGTGCCCACTTCGGCCGTCTCCTGTTCCGGATCTGTGGAGCACTGCTCCACTCTGCCCTCCTGGGAGTGAGGACCCGTGCTCGCCACGCACTCTGCTGGCTTTGTAGAGCCCAGGGAACTGCAGTCCCATCCGTGCTGCTGCCGAGGGCAGGGCTTCCTTCTTCTTCGGGCTGCAGAGTGGTGCACCACATGAACTGCACTTTCCGGCCCTGCGCGTCCACTGCAGGGTATCTAGGTTGATTCCATGCCTTGCTTGTCGTGAACAGCACTGCACTAGTCACGCAGGTGCAGCAGCCTCTGGGATGAAATTCCATCCCCTTTGGCTATGTGTCCAGTCATGGACTGGCTGGCCACACAGAGTTCTACTTTTAGCTTCAGAAGCATTTTTCTTGTTTTGAGGTTTTTGTTTTTTTTTTTCAAAAGCAAGACAAAGCCTCAAACTTGGTTTTATTTTATTATTTGAAGTTTTCAAAGAAAGCTTCATACCCTTTTCCATTGCAGCTGTACCAGTTCTCATTCCCACCAATGTGCACAGGGTTCTCTTTTCTCTACCTCTTGGCCAGTATTTTTTTTTTTTTTTTTTTTTGTCTTTTGGATAACTGGTGATAACCATTGTAACTGAAGGTAAAATGATATCTTGTAGTTTTGATTTTTGTTTCGTTGATCAATGAGATTGAACTTTTGTTTCTTGAAACAAGGTCTTATTATGTAATTCAGGCTTGCCTTGAACTCTCAGTGACGCTCCTGCCTCGGCCTCCCAAGTGCTGGGGTTACAGGCGTGCACCACTGTGCCCAGCTTTCCACTTTCCACATGTACTTGTGCTGCCATAAACATGACTATGACTGTATCACTGTGATCTGATGGCGCTCTCTCTTGGGGAAGATACCAAAAATGAAAATGGCTGGGTTAAGTGGAATTTCTATTTTTCCTCATTTGAGGAATCTTCATACTAGTTTCCAAAGTGGCTGTACTAGTTTACGTTCCCACCAACAATTTATAGGGGGTGCTTTTTCCCTGCAGCACCACCAGCATTTGCTATTGGCTTCTTGCGGGGCAGTACCGGGGATTAAACTCAGGACTTCCACTTGCCAGGCAGGCATTTATGCCACTGAGCTGTCTCCTGGCCCCTCTGTTGGCTCCTTGGTGAAGGCCACTCTTTCTGGGGTGAGACAATCTCAGTGTTACTTTAATTTGCATTTTTATAGTGACTAGAAATATTGAACACCTTTTCATGTATTTACTGGCCATTTGCACTTCTGAGAAGTGTCTAACCATTTCAGTTAACCCTTTTTTTAATCAGTCTTTCATGTGAGGGCCTAATGTTTCTGAATTCCTTAGAGATTCTGGATATGAGTCCTCTGGCTAAGAGGTAGCTAGCAAATCTTTTTCTCCCTCAGTGGGCGGCTTCTTCACTCTGTTTTGTCATTTCTTCAGTTGAGGTTCTGTTCAGAAGATGCTTGCATATGCTTGTCTTCCACAGGTTTATGTATTTTATCTTCCAGAAGATTATGTCTGTTTAATGTTTAGGTCTTTAATTCATTTTATTTTAGAACATGGTGAGAGAGATGGGCCTAGATTCGTTCTTTGGCATGTGGATGGCCACTTTTCCCAGCATTATCTGTGAGGTGCTGGCTCTTCTCGATTGCATGTTTCGGCCCCTTTGTCCGACATTCAGTGGCCGAAGTGCCTGGAGTGAATTCTGCATCCCTGTTCTGTTCCGCTGCTCCGCAGGTCTGCTTCTGTAGCAGTACCACACTGCTTCTGTCCCTGCAGCTTTGTACTGTAACTTGGAATCTGGGCTTGTGATGCGTCCTGCTGTGCTCTGGTTGCTCACATTTGCTTTCTGTACTCTCTTCCGCCTTCATGTGGCTTTAGGACTATTGCACTGGTTTTGTGAGGAATACCACTGGTATCATGTTTGAGACTGCATTAAATCTGTCTGTTGGTTTTAGGAATTATGGTCATTTTGAATATATTAATTCTGCCTGATCTATACCCAGGAATGCAGACTTCTTTCCTTGCTGATGGCCTCTTCTGTGGCCTTTTCCAGAGTTTATAGTTTTCATATAGAGGTCCATGGTCAGTCATGTGACTCCTGTGGCTTCCGGGCCCAAGCGAGGCACAGCATCACAGTGGGGACCATGTGGCGGAGCAGAAGGGAGCCAGAGTGGCAGAGCAGGGAGCTTGGAGAGAGCCAAAATGCCCAGGGGCAGGCTCCTGCACCACAGCCTTCGCCGAGCCACCTCCGAATAGCCCACCAGTCGTGGGCAAATCCACAGATACTGAGTGGTGTACCAACCTCCCAAAGGCCCAGCACCTGGCCTCGGAGACATTCCCAATGCAAAGCACAGTATGTCCACATTGTACTAGGTATAAGCAGTCTAGAGATAAAGTCTGCTGGAGGATGTGGCGGGTTATACTGATTGTCAGTATACTCGAGCTTTGCCCAAAGAAACTGTTCTTGGTTCTTACACCCTTTTCTGTATTGATGGATTCATTGTGTCAGGCTTTTGTGTAGGATTTTTGCATCTGTATTCATAAGCTTTAATTATTATTTAAACAAGTGCCAAGTACCAGAAAAACTTCCACCATTATTAAAGTTGACCTGTGTATTTTGCAGTTACCCTCCTGCTGAAATCAACTAGAAGATCTGGAAAAAAAAAAGAGCAATAATTATAGTATTATAGTTATCAGATCCATCAAATCCCGATACTGCAGGCAGGGGAACCCGTATGAAAGCTACATTCAGTTCACGGTTACACTGTCATTCTGAGAACGACATGATACAGTTGGGATCTGACAAGTAATTTTCCACCCTTTGTTTTTCAAAGGTAGATGTAAATACCTTAAATGAAAATCTGCAGACACTGGTGGAAGAAAATAAGTACCTCGCGGATCAAATGGCTTCCCTTGGGCTGCAGCGCGTCGCTTCCGATTACCATGGGGTGGGTATGAAAAGGTCAGTCCAAAGGAGGAAACAGGAGTTCACAAGTTTTTAAAAAGCAGAAGTCAGGGGACTGGGGACATAGCTCAGGGGCTTAAACACCTGCTTGGCAAGCGCAAGGACCCTGGTTCGATCCCCGGTACAATCCGTGCAGGTCTCAGAACCCTGGGCCCACTGTGCCAGCCACCAAGACTGGGCATAGTGGTGCATACCTGTAATCCCAGAGCTGGGGAGGCTAAGACAGGAGGATCACTATAAATCCAAGCTGCATAGCGAGATCCTGTACCAAATAAATAAATAATTTTGAAAACATTATTAAAGTAGAAGTCAGGAGAAAAGTTTTGTTTGTGAAATCCCAAGTTCTTTGTATACATTAGCGTGACTCAGAATAAATGTGACAGAGTTCCCACCAGTTTTCAAACAAGAAGCGATTTAGGAAATAAGAATGTGAGGTAGCTATTTCATGACTACCCACCCAGATGACCTTTGATACTGAAAAGCAAAATTACATCTGATGTTTTAAAGGATTTCTTTTTCCATGAATTGTGAGGAAGAAACTTAGAGGTCTTTCTCCTGTCAGTTTCCTCTAGTGCACAACTAGTAATATATCTGATTCTAAAAGCTGTCTGACGAAGTCACTGAATTACAAATAAGTTAAAATTCTCAAAATATCTCCAAGTGAAGGGGATTCAAAAAAATGATCATTCTATTGAGCTAATAATTTTCCTGTATTATTTATTTATTTTGTCTTTTTGAGACAGGGTCTTCCTACGCAGTTCCGGCTGGCCTTGAGCTTACTTTGTAGCCCAGGCTGGCCTCACACTCACAGCAATCATCCTTCCTCAGTCTCCCTCACGCTGGGATGACAGGCATGAACCACCACACCCAGATTTTTCCTGTGTATTGTTAATACTTGAAAAAAATTAGGGCTGGCGAGATAGTTCAGCAGACTAAGCTCCTGCTTTGGCAAGCGCAGAGACCAGGATTCGATCCCTAGTCCCACATGCCACACCGGCCCCACTCTCAGGGCCCACTGAGCCAGTGAAGAGTGCAGGTGTGGTGGCACACACCTGTAATCCCAGCACTGGGGAGGCTGAAACAAGATCACTCCAAGTCCAAGCTGCGTAGTGAAATCCTATACCAAATACATAAATGAAAAAAAAAATTCTTGTATAATATGCAGGCAATTTCTGAAAATTCCACAGAAGACCCTGATGTCTTTCTTAATCTCAGCTAAATCCTTTCAAACTCTGCCTTAAATTGCTTCAACTATAAAGAATTACACAAACTAGTCTAAACCTTATATCTTCATGGCCTTTAAGCCAGATTGTCTAAGTTTCTATTTTGGCTGTGATGTTAGATATGATCCTTAACCTTTCAGAGCCTCAGTTTCTTAAATCTGTCAAAATGCAGATAATAATATCGTTACTGTGATGCTGTTTGTAAGTAAGTAGGGTACTGCATGCACAGCGTGGAGCAGACAGCTACTGTGTGCTCGGTGTTTAGGATCTGCAGCAGGGCGTGGACTGAAGGTGCCTCCCTGCCTGCCCCAGGGTGAAAGACTCAGCCTACCCTTTACCTGACGCCAGAGCCTCAGCTCCACTGACCCAGCCATCCCGTTTGGGTCCCTGGGAAGACGCATCTCAGTCTGCTTGAGCTGTTCCCAGATCCACTGCTGTGTGCAGGGGCGTGGCTTCACCCTAGTGGTGACACTGACAGATCTCAGCTGGTCAGTGCTGACTGTGGCAGGCTCACTTGCCTCTGGATTAAAGTCTCCAGACAACTCATGCCTCCGTTCAGGTTTGCAGTTCTGTCTCTGTGTAGGAGCTTCTTGCCCAAACCTGCCTGGGGTGCTTCTGCTGGCTCTGAGTCTGAGGAATGAGGCCAAGACTCCAGGACTTGTTCTTGAATTTACTAACAGCCCTAAACCTGTTGCCATTCAGTGCTGGCAGTGTATTCTGGTTCTGAGTTAACACTTGGAATTCTTAAGGCATGCCCTCTAGGATAAACTCCTGTTGGCTTTTGGAGATACACACAGGAGAGATGGCTGGAGTTCCCATAAACCTGCTTTCAACCTGTAGCTCCATCTGCCATAGCCCTGGGTTTGTTCTTAACCTTCAAACCCTGTGGGGCAGAAGGACCGCCCACCTGTGGGGTTCCCACTGCCTGCAGTGCCCACCCACGTCAGAGTAGTGGCCACACAGACCCCAGCTTGACCAGACCAGCATCTACCTTCACAGTAGCCACCCTGTTATGCTCCCTGGTCTAGCACGACACCCATCATAACACAGACAAGAATATCACCTGCGCACAGCGTGGGATGTCGTGGACGCCTCACCCACTACCGGTGCTGTCCTCAGGGCCAGGTGCCCTCACAGGGCAACAGGCAACATGTGTAAGCAAGCACTCTCTTTTCTTACATGTCCTAATTTTAGGTTTATCTTTTGCCTCATGACAGAGAACCACAGGGAGAAAGGATCCAAATGTAGGGACATCACTGTTTCTGGCTTCAAGCTAAGTGTGTTTTCCAGTTCTCTTCCAAGTTTTGAACATTTAATTAGTAGCACCAAACATACATAACTCCTTGTGCAACTTGAATGACTTAAAATTAGACAGTGACTGTGCTGTGCCTTTGAGCATGACCTGCAGCCAGCATGTACCTGTGCAGGTGCCCAACATGCTCAGTCTGCTAGCCCAGGTCAGATTTGGGGTACCCCACTCACCTTCTCCTTACAAAACAACTCCACCCAGATGCCAGTATCTCAGCCGTTTAATAGGTTCTTCTGACAGTTTGTATCATGGAGCTCAAAAGTGACGTTAGGGCTGGGACATGCCTCAAAGGCGTGATGCTTGCCACTCATGCACAAGGTCCTGGGCTCAATCTCTGATAGCACAAAAATGAAAAGCATGATTTTGAAAGCATTATGTGGCTATTTGTTTTAGCTTTTAGTCCCTGTGATTAAATGCCTAAGCTAATCAATAAAGCAGGCAAGATCTACCTTGGGCTCTAGGTTTGGAGGTTCCAGTGTACTGTTAATTGGAAACCTGTGGTGGCCTGGCCTGGAGCTGCTCATCCCAGGGCCAGTGGAAAGACAGGACCAGGAAAGGGCAAGGGCCCAGAGTCCCCTTTAAAGGGCCTGATCCCACTGACTTCACTTCCTCTCTAGGTACCGCCCCTACTGACCTCACTTCCCCTCTAGGCACCGCCCCTACTGACCTCACTTCCCCTCTAGGCACCACTCTTAAAGGTTCCAGCCCTGCCCAGCAAGCGCAAGGCTGGCTCTCAGATCCAGCCATAGCCCTGCTGATCCTTGCCCGCCAAGCCTTCATGTCTTAAAGCAGTTCTTCCTGATTGTTTTCTGCTTTTCTGAGAAGTGGCATTGTATTTCTTTTCTTTTTTTTTTTTCAAAGTTTTATTGATAAACAGATAGCAATGAGACAGTTTCAAATCAAATTGGAAGTACAGTATCAACAAATAATACACTGCTTATATTCTTCTTAGTGGTTAATTGCTGTACAAGATGCGGACTTGTGATCCTATTTACAAACACCATTAGAACAAATCATTCTATTCATTAAGAGAATGCAACTATATATCTATCCCAACCTCTTTGAATACACAGATACAAAATGGACATTCATCGGTATACCCCATTTTTTCTAAGTTCCGTTATTGAATATTATAGGTGTGTAAACTCAGCAAAATATTCTAAAAGAGTCCAGTAGCCCATAATAGCATTGGGTCTTCTGTTTAACTGGCAATGTCAGAAATTATTGACCTGAGTCTCCCACAGCTCAACTTAACAGCATGGCTTTATTTCTTATATTTCGACTTCATATTTTTCTGCTGGATGGTTAAGACCAAGGTAAAGCAGGACCTATGCAACAAGAGTTGTAGCTTTTTGGTCTGAGAAGGTCAGTGAAATGCCCTCAGGATTTGTCCTGAGATCCTGTACCTCAGATTGTAGAACCTTTATCAGTGCAGCCATGTGGATGAGTCACGGCCATTGCTTGGCCAATGTGCTCTCTGTGAAAGCCTGAGAGAGTGTCTTCTCCCCATGTGACTCTCCTTAGGCCCACTCTATGTCATCGATCACTTTCCTCTTTGGCCCCATAATCTTCTTGATCAGAAAATTTGGGACACTACCGAGGTACATGACGTTACAGTACAAGTTCTCATATGTCCTGAGTCTTAACTGACCTTAGAAGGCTAGGGCCAAAATGTTGGCTTTCCTTGTATCCCTCCTTTTTCTCTAATTTTGGCCATGCAATTATATATAAAAGATGAGCAAGGCAAGGATCCTGAGAATATTCAGAAGATTTTTTAATCTAGAAGTTAATTGGAAAGATTCTCACCCTGACTAACTATATATACTGATACCTGGGAACTAAGCTACTGCATTGCAGATGGTAATTTGTAACAGTTGTTTCATGTTGGAAGTGCCTGTCATTGTGGTATTCTGAATATGGGCGGCTTGTCATGACATGCCAGTTACTGCTAAGATGTCTCTCGGGTAGATGGATGTTCAAGAAGAAGGGGGTGGTGAATGAAAGCAAGAGACAGGAAAAGGAATATTGTGGGACTGTCCTGCTTCAACGTTGTATATGGTGAGATTTTTGGACTTATGTGCAAACATGAGAAGCATAGAATTCTTTATCCTATTTTTTAAAATATAATCTAATTTTTAAATGTTTTTTTTATCATATTATGTAGGGACTTAAAGTTCAACATATCAATACTTGATGAAAAATACCTGTTCCTTATTATGCCTAAGATGTTTGAAATGCAGTGAGATAGTGAGGCTAAGATTGATAGCCCAAATCGTTTGATAATAACAATAAGCTTTTCTTCTGGATGGTTAACAACCTAAGTTTGCAGGCATTGTATTTCTGAGTTTAAATGGCATATTAAACACTAGCATTTTCCTTTGCTTTCTGTATTAATAACCTTCATAGTCATTTGGCAAGGATACTTAAGCAAAGATTAATCTTAGTTCTGTTTTCCATAAATTGGAACCCAAGATTTTCACTTATTTAAGTGCCTTCTAAGATCCGGTCTTCTAATGACTAGATCATGTGCTGTGTAAATCTGTACACAGTGATTTAACTGCCTTAACATCTACTTTCCCCTGGCAACTGGCAACAGTTCTTTTTGCTTGTCATGTTTAGTGACCTTGTGTCAAATATTGCCACATTTTTATTTTGCTTACTATTTTTATTCACTTTGTTGGCAAAAAGAGGAAGTTCTTATTAAAAGGTTTATTTAACAGATTAATAGAATTTCTTCATGCCTTTACCTAAAGTAGAAATTTTATTAAGGAAAAAAATATACTTTTATAGAAATTGCTGAATACCATTTATAAGAGACCCAGACTTATTCCAACCAATAACCTTTCCACACTTAAAGATAAGCAGATAAGCTAGTTACCTTTGAATGTTGAATGTTTGTTAATATGAGCATAATTAGGGGCTGGGGAGATGGCTCAGTGGAATAAGCGCTTCTCTGGCAAGCTAAGGGCCTGAGTTCAATCCCTGGTTCTAAAAAAAAAAAAAAAAAAGAGCATAATTAGGTCACATCTAGCTCTCTTTAATTATACTGTACAGCACATTAGGATACCTTAGTTTATAGAACTTGAAACTAAGTTTTAAATAAGATTTCAGTGTTAGAGCTTTATAGCATGTTCAGCTGTCCTCTGGATTTTTTTCATTATTGTTGCTGAAGAAAGCAGCGAGACTCGGAGGTCATACTGCATATTTTTGCTCATATATGGGAGCGAGCTAGAGGGGAAAGAGATGAGAGATGATAGGAAAGTTGAAGGAAGACTGCTGGAGATGAGAGAAGGGAGGAAGGTAGAGAATGCAACGGGAGAATAAAAATAATCAAAATGTGGCAGTGCTGGTACCTGTGTGCCTTAATGGAACCCCCCTCTTTTTTTTTTTTTTTTTTTTTTTTTTGAGACAAGGTCCTGCTATGCAGTTCAGGCTGGCCTTGAGCTGACTTTGCAGCCCAGGCTGGCTTCAAACTGGCAGCCATTCTCCAGCCTCAGCCTCTCGAGTGCTAGGATAACAGGCGTGTGCCACCACACCCAGCTGAAAGCCGTTATAACTATTATGTACTAATAAATGCACTAAGAAGCTATAACGCAGCAATCATGGGATGGTTTAGCATGCTGAAATAGAAAACTGTGGGAAAGGGCTGCATGGTTTTCAGTTAGTATATCAATAAGTAATTTTACAATGTATAATCAGTAGCCTCCTCATGATAAGTCTATATTTTACTTGATCATTTCAAAAGCAATATTTCACTGGTCCAAATGCTTTTGGAAAAACACTTTCCTAACCAAGCGTAGTAGCATACACCCGTACCCTTAGCACTCAGGAGGCTGAGGCAGGGGGGTCACCACAAGGTCCAGGCTAGCCTGAGCTCTAGTGAGTTCAAGGCCTGAACTGCATAGTGAGATTCTGTCCTAAAAAAGTAAAAGAAACGTGAAGAAGAGAGGAGGAGCAGGAGGAGGAGAGGAAAGAAAGAAGACAACTAGTTTTCTTTACCTTAGTGAGAGAAAACTCAGTGACATTTTTAAAAAACCGAGCTGTGTAATAAGCTTGGGATGGATCTTGCTTTTGGATTCCCAACAGGAAATAAAGAAGTTACTGAAGGCGAGCTGTGGCTGGATAGAGAAGCCCATCTCTGGGGTGTATTAACAGGCCTGCATGTGCAGCTGCATCCCAGAGGCAGAAGGCAAGCACCTTGGCCTAAAATTCCTTAGAAAGCACCCATCTCCTTAGCCACAGACTAACTGAAATAAGCCAGCGGTGGAGGGTGGTGTCAGTACGCACTACTTACTAACATCGAGGAGAGGGTGGGCTCAGGGCCGACCCTCAGTGCCGCTCCTCAGCCTGAGGGACAGAGCTCGAGTTCCCGGCCATGTCTGCTTTGGGGCTGGTATCCCCGCTCGGCTTACGGAGATCATTCGGGCAGACGTTAACTGCCAGCCCTCCTTGTATTGAGACACTGACATCGACAGGGTGAGGAGTTCGTATTCAGTCACTAGTAGAGGCCCTCATGGAATAAATACCAGTAAGACTAAAGAGTACACTCATTTTTATGAAGGAAATTTGAGGAAAACAACATATGAAAAAGAATTGTCATTATTAAAGGATATTTCAGTAATGAAAACATATAGGGCCGGGGAAATGGCTCAATAAAATAAGAGCTTCCCTGGCAAGCGCAAGGGCCTGAGTTCAATCCCCCGTTCCACAACAAAAAAAAAAAAAAAAGAAAAGAAAACATATAATTTAATGAACTTAAGTACTGTCTAGGTAACCCTGTTGAGTGCTTTATCAAACAATGAGCTTGTCACCAATAAACATTTAGCAAGTCTAAAATAGAAATGCTCTTTTGCTCATTGAGAGATTGTTTTATACCGTTTTTGTTTTTTTTTTCAGTGGCAACTGAGTAGTGGTCATTTTCAGCTCCTGTGTTTTTAAGGCCTGAATGATATTCTTCAGACTCTCTGTAGCCCCAGATCCAACCACACCATTCCCAGTTGTTCACAGCTGCAAAGGAATAACATAGAGAAGGATTGTATTTTCACCAGCAAGGGTCACAGGTGCCACCTGTTAGCACTGGGACCCATTAGCTACCCAAACTAAGAGACAGGGCACCAAATAAGTGTGCATCTCAGCGGGAAGGTCACAAGCTAAGGCCGAGGAGATGCTCGGGCCTGAGCGCTTGTTTGAAAAGGAGACGGCCATCTTGTTGTGCCGAGCTGCACTGACACCTGTGTTTGCTTTATCAGCTTGCCCAGCAGAAGGTGGAAAAAGTCTTGGGGAAAATTACCGAGAGCAAAAACAAACTGGCTTATGAGAAGGGCCAGCTCCAGGTATGAGATTTCCTTTCCAATTCCTGTAGACTGCATTGCAGATACTAATCGTCAAACCAAATGCTGGTTGACTTGTGGAAGTCCCAGCAGCCACCTCCTAATCTCTAGGGCCTGCTGCATGACACTTCAGTAGCACCCAGGCATTTTGTTCCCATCCCGTAGGACACTGCCAAAGCCAGAGCTTGCTGGGAGGATCTGAAGCCTTTCTGTAGTTAGTTCATATGTGGTCACACAGAGAATGTCGAGAGCCTGTGCTGCCTCTGTTTTGTTTGTTTGGTTGGTTTGGTTTTGTTTTGTTTGAGGTACTGGGGATTGAACTCAGAACCTTGCGCTTGCCAGGCAAGCGCTTATTCCACTGAGCTATCTTCCTGGCCCTGTGCTGTCTTGCTGTCTTTTTAAATGGATTTTTATAACATATTCCTGGAAAGAATAACTGAAAATAAAATAGCTGGGGAGCAGAGGACTCCATGGGATGACGTACAGCCCAGCTGGGCCTGGTGACCACCGTCTGGCCAGAGACTGCCGGCATGAACCATGCCCTTGTCCACCCAAGGTCCTCTTCGGTGTGGCAGGCAACAGATGGCTAGAAAAGCCAGGCGCTCCCCAAGGGACACATAGCCGTGCTTGCGAAGCACTGGTTACTGGTGTCACATGAGATCACACTCTGTGCACTGTTGCCCAGCTCTCCATCACTGTCCCCAGCCACAGCTTACCCTGAGGTCACCTGGGGAACTCTGACAAGTACTGTGAGCAGGACTTGTCCCTCAGGTTCTCACTCAGTGCCCTGGGTTGCGATTCTAGTCATAGGGAGTTGCCCGCTTCTGTTTTATTTTCTGTTATTCTTTCTGGGAATGTGTTGTAAACATTCATTAAAAAAAAAAAAAAAGATGGGTTTTTTGTTTGTTTTTGAGACAGGGTCTCATTATCTAGTTTACCTGACTTGAACTCACTGTGCAGCCTACCCAGGCCTTGAATTTTGCAGCGGCCCCCTGCCTCTGCCTCCCCAGCACTGCGACGGCAGCAGTGTGTCACCACACCTGGCAAACAAGCCTGCCAGATCAGTGCTCAGGCCAGGAAGCAGTGTGTCCAACCCAGGACCTTTGCCCACTGCGTGCCCCGCAGGACAAGTTACCGTCCTGACGTCCAGCACCCCAAGGTGCTTATCGCTGCTTCCACTCTATGTAACCACACAGTACCCAGCATCAGAACTGTGACATTCATGTTGCTTGTTCTGGTTCTTTGGTGTACGTTGCTACATGGTACCCTGTTATGTATTAGGTAAGAGTCTTGGGGGGTGGGATTATGCTACATTAACATTGCCACAATTCCCTGAATATATTTTCATATAAACTTTGGCCATTAGGGTTGTATTAACTCAAGGTCATTTCAAACTACAAAGAGCTACCATGATAAGCATGTCCTACTTTACTTCAGTATATTGAAAGATATTAGAACATGTGTTGTATTGCTTCACACAATGGATTGAGAGGAGAATTTTTTTTCATTTCTTAGTTGAAATTTCTCCTACTTTCTTTCTTTTTTATTTATTTATTTTTATTTTTTGGTGGAACCAGGGATTGAACTCAGGCCCTTGCGCTTGCCAGGTAAGCGCTTATTCTGCTGAGCTATCTCCCCAGCCCTATAGTGTTAATATTTTAAGCTACGGATAGACCTATATGTATAGTCAGCCCACCCAATACCTGGGATGAACCTGACCTAAATGGCTGCTGTTCCTGAGGCCAGCAAAGAAGCCAGTTATGGAAGCTGCCTGGGTTTTCACGGTCATGGGACACAGCCTCTGAGAGGTAGCAGGGTTTGCTTCTGACCACCCTTCTCTGTTCTTCCTCATTTTGAACATCCTGGGTAGGAATTTGTGCCAAGTGAGAAATTTGATAGAAAAATGAAAGTGCTTTCTTCCTGAGAATATGCTGTCCCGAGAGTTTCAGGGTGAGTTTTCTGAGGAAGACTGGGGAGTAAGGACTTTGTTTTCCTTGAAGAGAGGCAAACCTGAAGTCTAGTCCGTACTGGCACACGTGCCACTGAAAGTTCTAAAAGGTTCACCCTCACTGGTAATGCAGGACAGTCCATTTGCCTTAGCTTCTGTGGGTTCACAGCTGTTTGTTTAAAATGAGAATAACTGTTGGATCAAAGCCTTTCTTCAGAGGTGCCATTTCAGGTTTCATCCTTACATGAAAACCGAGATTACTTCTTACTGATGCTGTGGGGACCCCAGTGTGCATTTCCTTTACCCTGGGGAAAAGGCGCTACAGAAGCAGAGGACAGTGGAGAAGGAAGAGTGCTGCTAGTGGAGTAGAGCAGTTTCCTGAGAGAAAAGGGGCTTCCCTCACCCTTTCACAAAACTTCCCAGGGTCAGCAAGATAGTTCGGTGGTCTAAGTGCCTGCCTGGCAAGCGCAGGGACCAGGGTTTGATCCCTGGCATCATATGCTAGGCCAGCCCTGCCTCCAGGCATGCTGAGCTAGACACCGAGACTGGACATGGTGGTGCACTCCTATAATCCCAGTGCTGGGGAGGCTGAAAACAGGAGGATCACTACAAATGTGAGCTGTGTAGTGAGACCTGTACCAAATACATAAAATAATAATAATAATAAACCAACGCGCTAGTCACACAGGTCGTAACAGTTCCTGGAAATGTCCAGTAGCTACTGCCAAAGAGGTCTTTGCTCTCTACAGGTAGGTAGCAAGGTATCAAGAGGAGAAAAATAAATAACATCTGTCACAAAAGACTAGAGGAAAGTTTCCCTGGTCTAGGAAACCAGTGACAGTAATCCTTGCTTTGTATGAGAAGGTCAGAGATAAGAGGAAGAAAATGTGTAAAAGTACAAAATTTGTAGATTTCTGAATGATATATAATATGTATAGTATGAATGTGCATTAATGACTTTCCTACAAAGTGATAATTTTCCTTATGGAGAATACTGTAAGTAGTTATCTTTATGAGTTAGTTTTAAAATGTTACTCAATATATTTGAAATGTATTTATTTAAATTTTCTAATTCTCTGTCAGTAAAATACAAGACTATATTTGTGCTGGGATTCAAACTCAGGGCCTTGCACTTACCCAGCAGGCGCTGGACTGCTGAGCTCTTATCCCCAGCCCAGACGTTGGCAGTTCCAATTACCAACTTTGAGAAGGTTTATGAATGCCAGGTACCACAATTTATTTAAAATTGAACTATATTAGCCATGCGATTTCACTCGCGTGTTCACAGATTGTGTCCATTTGTATATCCTACAAGCAATGGTAACCAAAGGACTGTCAAACTGCTAGCCTACTTTCAGGGTTGAGTTGAAACAGGATTCTTAGTATGATTAGAAAAACTTAGGATTTTTTGTTTGCAAATTCCAAATGCTTCTGCAAGTGTTTTGCAATCTCATAACATCCTTCCCTTGAAGTATATGAGGCTTATTCTTTTTATATTTTTCCTCTAGGTAAAAGTTAAACAGCTAGAAGAACAGCTGCATTCTTTTGCTGAAACCAGTTTACAGAATGACCACCTACGCAAGCTGAATAAGACGCTTGAGGCCAAAAACACTCAGGTGGGATTAATAGCTACAAAGGCTTGCTCTGTGCGATTGCTACCACATTGTTGCAGTTTTTAAGAAATTCTGTAATGCTTTTCTCCCCTCCTTACTGTGTAGTACAAGAAAGATGAGTGTATTCTCTCCTGTCTCTGTCTCCCCTCTCTACTCCTTGTTTTTGTGTCTGTCAGTTGCACTGTCTGTCTGTCTGTCTCTCTCT
>NW_004524601.1:4001581-4003952 GCF_000260255.1 Octodon degus | reverse complement strand
CTCTCTGTCTCTGTGTCTCTGTCTGTCTGTCTCTGTCTGTCTGTCTGTCTGTCTCTCTCTCTCTCTCTCTCTCTCTCTCTCTCTCTCTCTGGAGATTGAACCCTGGACCTTCACATTAACCTACTTCCCCAGCCTTGTTTAATTTTTATTTTTAGTCGGGGTCTCCCCAGGTCCCTCAGTTGTCCAGGCTGAGCTGGAACTTGGGATCTGCCTGTCTGCATGCTGGGCTGACAGGCACTGGCCATCTTGTGAATGCCCTCTCAACTCCATTCCACAAACATCTGTCTCCTCCAGGATTCTTCTAAAACAGCCACACATGAAAATAGTCAGAACAATTAGATACTTGAAGCAGAATTAGAACATTCAACTTACTTCTAAAAAGATGTTTAGGAATGTATTTAAGACACTATTCTAGAATAGAAAGCTAGGTCTTTCAGAAAAAATAAATTATATAAACAAATACTCATAGTGAATATTATTATGATTGAAAGTGCTGAGAAATACCTTTATAAAGGAAGCAGTTTTTTAATTTCAGCCTTAAAAATCGTGGCAGATATGAGGAATAAGTACCTTTGTTTTCTGAATTACAGGCAAACTCAGAACTCGGTGCCCACAAGGTACCTGTAGCGTACAAGCTCATCTGAAAGAGGGGCTGATAGGTGAGGAGCTTATTCAGCCCAGTGTCTGTTGAGCCTGAGGGCCTGATTAGCTCACGAAACATGGTGACAAATGAATACAGAAAGTGTTAAACAAGCAAAATACGTAAGACATTTAAGGAGGACGTAACCAAGAGTGTCTTACCCAAGAAAGTGGTAGATTTCACTGCTTGATTATTTATCCTGTGCATAGGTACACTAGATCTTTAAAAGCCCTTGGCTCTCTGCACATCATATGTCACCCCTGTGTCTATGACATTTGTGTCCCTATGCACCTGGTAACCAAGGCATTTAGAACCTGTCTCCTCTGGAACAGGCTGAGGGTTCCACCCAGCCGACCCTGCCTATTCGTGGGGAGACTGCACCTGCGAAGCAGGGTTCGCTCGACGTGGTCTCTGGATTGAGGGCCGTGGCTTCCCCGGGCCGTGCTCTGCAGCGTGGTCTTTCATTCTTTTCAAGCAAGGAGCATGCTTTCAGATGTTTCTCACTGAGGCCTCTTCCAGAACATCCTACAGTTTCTCCTAGTGAAGTGAGGGACTCCTCAAGAACAATCTCTAGTCCAGGTTTAGTTGGTTTGATTGTTTTTAACTCATGATGCCTCCAAGAAAAAGGAGATCTCCAGAGAGGCCCCCATCTTCAAAACCCCTCGAGAGCACTAGGCCATACGGAAATAGCGTGAAAACAAGAAGTTCAGCCATTGGTCTGCCAAGTGTCGTTTCAAACTCCACGCGGCGTGTGACCTTCGCACCCACCCCACCTTCTGTGAGGACTTGTGCAGAGATGGGAGACTCCAGAATCTCCCTGAAGACGCTTTTGAATGCCATTAAAACCATGGAGGGCAGACTAGAGGGCAAAATCGAAATTCTTGCCACACGACCCTTGCTTAGTAGTGAGTCGTCATCCCATTTTTCAAAACGGGATTTGGTAAGTAACAAGTGCAGAGGGAATCTTAGGGCAATTTCAAATTTGTACATGGATGCAGACAGTCATAAACAATCCAAAAAGATAACTCTTGAAGATACACATATTAAGAAGGAAATAAAACTGACCATATAGCCTGAAACCATCATTCTGGCTATCCTAGAATTTATATTTTAAACATAGAAAAATTAGCTTAATTGTAATGATAGAGGTTTCGAAGTCTAAATTTAAAAATTTAAACATTCAACCAGTGTTATAGTTCAGGGGCACAGCCCCTGCCTGGCAAGTGCAAGGTCCTGAGTTCCATTCCCAGTGCCAAATAAAAAAAAAGAAAATCAATGTAGGGTCAGGGATATGATTCAAAGGCATCGTGCCTGCCTGGCAAACATGAGGTTGCCAAGTTGATTCCTGGTATGAAAAAAGGGAAGGAAGGAAGATTGAGTCAAAGATTCACACCTATATATCTAGCACTTGGGAGGCCAAGGCCAGCCTGGGCTACAAAGTGAATCCAAGTCCAGTCTGAACTGCATAGTGAAACCCTGTCTCAAAAAGATAAAAAGAAAATTCAAATATTCTACCTCATCTTAACTTTTGAGCTAAGATGATTGAATAAAGCTTGATTTTAAAATAGAAATATGTTCATCCAAGAAATTGAATATTAGGACATATTCCAGAAAAAACTTACTAAAGTCTCCGTATGTGCTTTGTAAACCCTGTCTTCTCAAGTAGACTATTATGTACATATTTGCTGTAAACATTGTTGTAAACATTTTTGTGGATATACATATATATAT
>NW_004524601.1:3986352-3994071 GCF_000260255.1 Octodon degus | reverse complement strand
TATCTCTTTGACTCTGCTTCATGTGATCTATTTCTTTCCTGTAGTGCTCATTCATGGAATCCATCATTTTTCTAATCCCCTCTATTTTTTTATCAATGTCTTCTTTAGAAGCAGTTATAAATTCTTTTACTGCAATTTTTTTTCAGATTGGGTTTCCTCCCTATGTTTCTGTAGTTGATTCTTAACTTCAGATGCTATGAGTTCTGAGAATTCTTTTTTTATTTCATAGAAGAATTCTGCTCTGAGTTCCTCTATAACTTTCTGCTATTGCTTATTTACTATCGACACTATTAATTCATACATTTGAGCAGATTTACAAATTTTGGATTTATCCAGTGGTGCCTGGCTTAGGTCTGGCTGCTGTGCTCAGCTCCTTCCTGCTGCTTCCCTTGAGGGTGAACCTGTTGTGCTCCTCTGGCAAGATGTTCTGCTCCTGGACTAGCGGGGTGGTTCTGTCCCCTACACACTCTGCAGGGATTACAGCTTCAGGGATTCACCCCAGGCCTGTATGCCAGGCCTGAGCTGAGTCTGGAGGGGACAAGGTGGATTAGGGGGGAGAGGCAGCTCTCCCACACACTCACCGGGCCTGGACTAGGACTGGATCTGGGGGTTCCCAGAATGCGACAGAAATTCCTATTCTTTGCGCGGGGTGTGGGGTGGTACTATGGAGTGATGAGGTGTCCCACGAGGGTGAAAGAGGGTCTCACCACACTGCGCCTAGGCTGGGACTAGTAGGTCAAGCGGGCATAGGGTAGCTGGAAGCTCTTCCACACACAAGGCCTAGGCATTACTGGGTCTGGGGGTTCCTGGAACGCGGCAGAAATTCCTACTGGACAGGCAGGGTAGGGGAGATGCTGCGGAGTGGTGGGGGGCATCCCAAGGGGTGGAGAAGGATCTCACCCATGTGGCGCCTGGGCTGGGACCAGTAGGTCCCGCCGGCGCAGGGTAGCCGGAAGCTCTCCCACACAGCAGTGGCAAGCCTTTTAGAGATGAGTGACCACACAGCAGCCCAGAGCCACTTGCTTAGCGTACAGTGCTAGTGCTGCTGTTCAACTTGAATACTGTGGTTTTAATTTATGAAAAGCCAACTCATACATTAACATATTTTGTCTTAAAGAAAAACAAATGCACGCGTGCTTACTGCCACTGTTCTAGGACATTTCCCTGCATTTATGGTACCTGGTGCGTAGGAAATGTTTATAGGGTTACTTTGCACTAAATGTTTATAGTGGTCAAATAGCAAGACTACAAGCAACCTGGGGTGTGTGTGTGTGTGTGTGTGTGTGTGTGTGTGTGTGTGTGTGTGGTTTAAACCATTTGCATGCAAAAAAGGTAGAGATAAAGAATGTGTACATTTGTAATTGCTTGTATGTACCCAGGATATCTCTAAAATGCTTCTTTTTCTTCCTTTCCTTTTTTTTTTTTTTCTTTTTCTGATACTGGGGATCAAACTCTTCAGCACCTTGCACTTGCCAGGCAGGCGTTTGTGCCACTGAGCTATGTCCCTGGCCGATATCTCTAAGATGAATCATAATAAATTAGTAGTATTTGGGGAGAAGGAAGGGAGAGCCAGACTGTTTTCATTTTTATCTTTTTGTATCTAAAAATAATAGAAATTCACTACCTATTCAAAATAATTTATGAGCATTTTCAAAAAAGCAGCTTGAAAGACTAGTTTCTTCAACAAATGGTGCTGGGATAATTGAGTTTTCATACCTCTCACCATGTATAAAAATTAACCCAAATGTATCATGAAACTAGAAGAAAACACAGAAGGAAACCTTTGTGAGCTTGAAGAATGGGCAAAATACTTGGAAACAGACATTCCCCCCTCCAAAAAAAAATGATACTATGGGCTGGGCACCTGTGAGTTCTAGGCCTTACTAGACTGCACTCAGTCGGGCCAGCCTGAGGTCTACATGGTAAGACCCTGTCTCTACAAAACAAAAACAAACAAAACAAGTATGGACAGTAGAGAAGGACTTGGTGGAAGCTGCTAGACATCATTCTTTAGGGAAATGCAAAGAAAGCCATGAGACCCTCCCACATACCTTATTGGTGGGTCTAAAGCAGAAATGTACACAGCAGGTGGTAGTGAGGATGGAGAGCAACTGGCACTTTGACACACTGCGGGTGGGAACACGAGACAGGGCAGCCACTTTGTGAAATGGTTCTGTACTTGAAAAGAGTCATGCTGTTGCCATGTGACAGTGCGTCACTTTGCTCCTGTTGACCAAAGGCAAAGCGTCTGACTACACAGAGATTCATGCACATGGTTACAGCAGCTCTAACTGGTAGCGCAGAGCTGGAAACAACCCGTGCACCCAGCAGGTAAACAGAGAAGCAAGTTTTGATAAATCCAGAGAATAGAATACTGAGCACAGAAGAAAATAAGCTGATACTTGCAACAAATTGAATCTCAAAATGATTATGCTGCAGGCCTGCCGGTTAGTTCAGTTGTTTAAGTGCCTGCTGATGCAAACACAGTCAAGCGCAGGATACCCAAGTTCCATCCCCACCTCCACCTGCCTTACCAGACCTGCCCTTAAGGCAGCCTGAAACAGCCAAAAAACCCCAAAAAATCCTCAAAATGATTATGCTGGGTGAAATAAGCCATTCAAAACAGCTCATCTACTATGATGTATATGCATTATTTATATAACATTACAACAAATGCAAATGACTGTGACAAAACAGATCAGTGACCCCCCCCATAGGGTTGTGGGAACAGAGAACAATGGGAGAGTACAAAAGGACAAACATTTGGGATAACGAAGATGGTCACTGTGATGGCTTCAAGGGCTTGTGCGTATGTCAAGTTGTGCATTTGTTTACACATCTTATTATATGACACCTCTACCTCAGGAAGGCTGTTCAAAAATATGAATGTAATACCTGCTCAAAATGCTATGTTGAAATGGTTAACATGGAGTCTTGAAGGACAGAACTGTAGAGCCAGAGAACAGTTAGTAGGTTAGCAGGGGTGATTACAAAGAGGTGGCAGAAGGGCATAGCAGGATAGCGCGAGGGCCTTCCCTGATGCTGTGGTGGTCACACCAACACACGTGCAGCACCAGAGGGCTTCCAGTTGTGCGCACACTCACACCCCACACACACAGATGCGTGCCAGTGCAGGGGCAGAGGAAACTGAGTGAAGTCTGTTCCTTGTTAGCAGTAATGTCCCAGGGTTTTAATGTTGAGCCTCAGGGAACTCTACTGTTTCTGCAGTGTTCTGTGGGCCTACTTTAGAAGGAATAGTGCTCAGAATAGTATATCTTAAATAATAGCAGGGGCCTACTAGAAGGGTTTTAAAGACATAAAGTTCTAATACTTCTACTTGGGATTTATTCTGCTCTAACTCAGTTTTATAGGCATTAATATTCATTTTGGAGTTTATCGTATTAATGCATTTACATTTTTAAAAGGAAATGTTCAGGTATAACCACTTTCTGCCCCCTTTTTACATTCAGCTTCTTAGCCTTGTTTCTGTTCCTGTTTTCAAAGAGATTGACAAACATATTAGGTTTGTTCACATTTATTAGCAGATACCTTTGTCTTCCTTTTCAAGGGGCAAGTAGCTAATAAATATGGAATTGATATGTAGTGTGGATAAAAATATTTAAAGTCTTAAGTTTGGTGTCTAAATTGATGTTTCATTGAATCATATATATATATATATATGTGTGTGTGTATATATGTATGTATTTTTGGGGGGTTGGCTCAGCCTGCCCTGGGGGTGGGGCTTGCACAGTATGTAGTGATAGGGATCAAACCGCAGTCCCCTGTGCCTGCCTAAACTTGCCCAAACAGGCATTTTAGACCACTGAGCTATCTCACCAGCCCTGAATCACTAATACTTTGTGCTTTAGGAATTGACTGATTGCTTGTTTTGTTTTGTTTTTACTAAGGTGAAATCCATCCTTGAGAAAAATGAACACGAGCTGTCGCAAGCAGTGAAGTGCCGGGATGCAGCCCTGCAGGAGACTCAGAAGCTGAAAGGGGACCTGGAGGCCTTGGAGGACAGGGAAAGCAAGAAGGCAAGGCGCCTCCTTCTGCAGAATTTAGGAAACCTTTAACCTGCCATGATCCTTGAAGGTTTTATTGTTGTTGTTGTTGTTTGTTTTTTTAATAAGGAATCAAACTCAGGACCTTGCACTTGGCAGGCAGGTGCTGTGCCACTGAGCTATATCCCTGGCCCTCCTTGTCTTCTTGTTTCCATTAATAAAAAGAGTAAGGATTGCTTTCTCTAGAGGAAAGATAAATTTAGAATAGCTTAAAAAATACAGTCTATAACTCCCACTGTTTAAATGGATGAAAAGGAATAGTCTTAATTCTATTAAAACTCATCAGAAAGCCAGGTATGATGGCAAACAGATACAATCCAAGGGCACAGGAGGGTGAGATAGGAGGATCACAAATTCAATTCCAACAGAAATTTATGGAGATCCTATCTTAAAAAGCACTGGGGATGTAGCTCAACTGGCCCTGGATTCAGTCCCTAGAAATGGGAAAAAATAAAACTAGAGTAACATCTTGACCTTGTTATGCTAGCCTTCATGCTTATGTTGACCTGATGAGACAAGTGGTGTGGCCGTGGTGGTGCACACTGCAGTCGCAGCATTCAGGAGGCCCAGGCAGGAGGCCAGCCAAGTGACATAGTAAATTCTAGGCCAGCAAGGGAGCCTGTCTCAAAACAAAAAAATTAGACAATGTTTTCCCTTTAGTATTCATATGATATGTCTTTTTTTGTTTTGTACAGGGGATCAAATTCAGGACCTAATGCTCGCTAGGCAGGTGCTTATGCTGCTGAGCTATCTCCCCAGCCCTGATATGTCTTAATATGGACAGAAGTATGTCTCAAACTTCTTTTAAAAATGTTATGTTTAACTGAAATTTTGTAATTATATACTTAAGAGTTAATATATGACATTTTAATATATGTATGCAATGTGTAGTAATAAGATCAGACATTTATCATTTACTTGTATAGTAAGCATTCAAGTCTTCTCTGCTAGCTATAATTGTTGTCAGCCATAGTTATCCTACTATGCTGTAGAGCACGAGTTCTCAGGAAGGGAGTGTACCATGCCAGGTCAACCCAGTGATCTTCCTCTCCCAACCAAACCCCACATCCTAACAGCAGGTCAGCTGTGACATCCTCATAGTTCATTCACCTTCCGGAAGCCTCACCTATGAGTGTATGAGTCCCTTAAGGGACGTTCTTCACTTAAATCATAACATCCCACCCCAAATACTCCTAAAACTTTCCATGCAAATTGCATGTGGCCTATCTCCAGGAGTTTCCCAAGTTTTAGTAGTTCCACCTTGCTCAGAAGTTCAAGTCCAGAATCTTTGGTGAGACTCAAGGCAAACTCTTAGCTGTGAGGCCCCGTAAAAATCAGAAACAAAGTAAAACACTGTTGACATATATAATGGCATGGGCAAACACTCCCATTCCAAAAGTAAGAAATATGAGGATAAAAAGGAGTAGGACCAAAGGAAGGCTGAACCTAGCAGAGCAAATAGAAAATCTCATGGCTCCATGTCCAGCACCTGGGAAAACATAAGGCAACAAGAAAGACAGGAGCTCCAAAAGGCCTGGCTGGCCCCCCATCTGTAGCATTGCCAGTTGCAGCCCTTTTGGCCCCTCTTGGGGGTGGCTCCCCTCACTGCCAGTGGCTTTCCTTCATCATTCTATATTCCTGATTTTTTTGACTTCCCAGGATTTCCATCTTGCTTCTGGCCTCACTCATAGCTTCACAGGTGGCCTGCCTCCCAGTCCTTCTGAAATCTGGGTGGAGGCCTGCCTGACCCCACAACTCTTACATTCTTCACACCAGTAAAATTGGTATCATGTGAATAATGCCAAGGTCTGCCACCAGTTTAAGACTTGGGCCTTCTTAGATCATATCTACAGAGGCCTCCAAGTGCTGGAATGCCTGAACACTATGAAAGGAATCATGGGGAACTTATTCATGAACAAGGTGCCCTGGAGCTTTCAAAATGAAGTCTTTCACTTTGGGGCTCTTGAGCCTATGGAGGGCATAGGGTCATGCTGATTCTTAGGATGCCCTGATAGCATCTTTCCTATCTATTGTCCTGATGCAAAATACTTGGCTTCTTTTTTATGCTAACCTTTATAATAACCAAGCTGCTCTTTGTTCCCATTTTACAACTGCTTCCTTTTTGGCAGAAGTAAAACCTTTTTAGGTGGAGTTTTTGCTCCTATTTCTTACTATAGATCTTACTAAAAGTGGCAAACAGTACCCATTGAAATTGCTCCCACAGGATTAACTAGTTCACTGTCCCTAATCTTAGCTTGCTACAAAGTCCCAGAATATGAGCAAAATAGACAAAATTTCTGCCAGAGCATAACACCGCAGGATCTTGAGTCCAACTGTCAGTGGAGTCTTTATTCATAACTGAAACTTCCTGAACCTTGTCTTTATGATCTGTATTTTCATCAGCATTCTGATTTTCTAATCTCTGATGAGAATCTCCCTTCAAGCTTAGCTTACAGTCTTCCAGGGCTTTTCTACCTGGCATCACCTAACTTGTCCATATTCTTCCATGCACCAGTTTTAGTCATTTATAGCAACAACCCCACTCCTGGTACAAAAACAGGTCTTGGCCCTGAGTCACAATAGCTGATGCCCACAGCTTAAAGGGCAAGAGGCTTATTTGGACTCATGGGTGCCGCCCCTGCTTGGTCAGCTCCATGGCACAGCAGCAAGGCATATCGACATACTGAAGGAAAGCTGCCTGCAAGCAGAAAGAGAAGGGAGGAATTGGGGAGAGGAGCATACTTTCCCAGGTCACACCTCCAGCAAGCCACCTCTTCTGGCCTGATCACTTGTCTCAGTTACTTTTCTCTCATTGCTGGGACAAAATACCCAACACCCAAATTTAAGGAAGGAAAGGTTTACTTAGCTTAGTTAGTGGAGGTTTAAGTCCATACTTGGCTGACTCCAAGGCAGAGTGGCACATGGTAAAGTGCAGCTTTTCATGGTGATAGAAAACAGCAAAGAGCAAAGGGAGGAGCAGCAGCTATGGCTGCCAGCAAGCCCCTCTCCTCTCCTCAATTTGTGTGCAGGGTGGGTGCAGCACTCGCACCCACAATCCCAGCAATGGATCATGAATTAATCACAAACTCTAGAAGCTGCCCCATGACTGCATGAGGCTTTGGGGAGACAGCTAGACACAAACTGTAGCACCACTCATCCTAACAGTGTCATTTGTAGTGTCCCCATAATTCATTCACATTCAAAAAGCCCTGCCTGTGAGCACATGAAGCCTTTGATGGAATATTCTTTGGTCTAAACCATAACTTCCTGCTTCCCCAAGCCCTTCCCTGGTCCTGGAAACCACTGTTCTCTACTTCCCCAAGATCAACTTTTTACATTCTACATAAAGGTGGGTGTGATTAAAAAATACAGTGAATACTTCTGCTGCCAGCCATTTAATGGGAAGGAAGGAATCTTCAGTACAAGAGGGGGCCTGCCAAACCGTGGTAACAGTGTGTGACGTGTTCCAACCTGATTGGCATCAGTGGTGAGCTACAGTTGAGAGAAGGTGTGTTTTAAAGTGTGTCCTAAATCATGGTTCACAAGCGATGCATTTCATTGATGTTGTGCAGTCATGCCATTTTGGATTTTGGCTTTTTTATATTCTCTCTCTCTCTCTCTCTCTCTCTCTCTCTCTCTCTCTCTCTCTCTCTCT
>NW_004524601.1:3975873-3986252 GCF_000260255.1 Octodon degus | reverse complement strand
CAGAACTGGGGATTGAACTCAGGCCCTTGTGCTTGCCAAGCAAGCACTTATTCTACTGAGCTATCTCCCCGGCCCCTGATTTTGGCTTTTTAAGAAATGTCAGGACCAAGGCTTAGAGTTCTCTATGGAAATCACCCAGTTCTCCTCATGCCAAAACTCATGCCAGTCAAGACCCAACATTAGTATGTGGTTGTGTTTTTTTGACCTTGATTGGAAATATGTGTTTGTACCCAGGAACAGTATGATTTTTTTTTTTTTTTTTTTGTACCAGGTATCAAACTCCAGACCTTGCACTTGCCAGGCAGGCGCTTATGCCTGCTGAGCTATGTCCGTAACCCCTGATGAACTCTTAATATTGTAAGGGCTTTACTAGATTAAGAAAAAGAGGTGCGTAGAATATAGCTTGGGAAATGACCAGACAGCTTCCTCCCCGTCTTGACTGCACGCTGTGCTACGCATTGTTTCTGTGCAGCAGTTTCTGTCCAGAGCGTGAGGGTGTGTCCCCGTCCACCTTAGCGGTTGGATCTCGTGCCCTGTGACTTCTGGCTCTTCCGCAAAGTCACCATGTGCATGAAAAGAAATTTTTAACTGCTGTAGGATATTGAGGCAACCATGACAGCCCATATGGAGACACAAGAGAGGGAGGACTCCAGAGCCACTTCAGAAAATGGCAAGAATGATGGGCTAAGTGTGTTTGAAGTGAGGGGAGTTTTTTGAGGAGGTTAATGTCTTTTCTTGGAATCAGTTTTTAAAATTTAAACTATTTTTATCACACCACCTGTGAGGGCACAGTTTTCTTTCTGTGCCTGCCTTCATTTTACTTCACATAATGAGCTTGATATCTCCCCTTACTGCTGAAACGATAGAGCTCTTGGTTTCATAGCTGAATCTTCCATCGTGACTGTGCACCACAGTATTCATTCAGCCCCATCTCAAACTTGACTGCAGATGCTACATTTTTGCCTTTTTGCAAAAGGCTGTGAGCTACAGCCTTCAATAGTTGTCACTTTGTCCTGCCGTCTTTCTTTCCCCCCACCCAGCACTGTGGGGCTTGGTTGTGTCCTCTCCCACTGCCCTCGAGATGACAGCTGAGCAGCCCTGCGGCAGTCCACTCTGGACCCAAGTGTGTGGACCCCGGTGTCTCCAGCTAGCACCCATGTGAGTCATCCAGGACCGGGGAACCACTGTTTCCCACAAGAATGAAGGTCTGCCCTTCTCTTTCTCAGAATCATTGATTTAAGAAGCATAGCATAAAACAATGCTTTGTTCCTGCCAGCCCCCTACCAGGCCTGCTTTCTGTGCTCTAACCCAGGAATTGCCAGAAGGGATCCAGTGTCTTTGTCTTGTTTCACATTCTTCTAGGTGGGAAACTTCCAGCGACAGTTGGCAGAGGCGAAAGAAGACAACTGCAAAGTTACAATCATGCTGGAAAACGTGCTGGCTTCTCACAGTAAGATGCAAGGAGCTCTGGAGAAAGTGCAGATAGAGCTGGGGCGAAGGGATTCCGAGATCGCAGGCCTCAAGAAAGAAAGGTGCCTGTGGTTCTGCTTCTGTCTTTGATGTCAGGGCGCCACGCTCAGGAGCGCAAGGGGGCGGCACTTTCCACCACTTCTTTTGTGGCAGACTTTAGGGAGCCCCTCCTGGTCCTTGTCTCAATCCAAGAAGTTTGTATTTGTAATACCAGAATACATTATTGGAATCCCATCAAGTTAATTCCAATTTAACAATTCCAGGGCAACCCACAGCGAGAATAAAGACACTAAGGCATATCTATAGCTATGGGGAGCCAGGGGCTCCTGAGTCCAGCCATGGTGATAGCTATCCGGAACAAAGGCCTCAACCCAGGGCTGTACCTGGGTTTTACTCAGTCATGAGGGAGGAGTAGCTTCAGGGTGAGTAAATGAGAATGGCAGGAAGGTGAGCACTGTGAGCTGGGCTGGGTAGGAGGCCTGCGTTTACCTCTGCAATATGCAGAGCAGGGTGTGCAGAAAAAGTAATTTGTATTATACTATTGAGACAGTGTCTAATGTTTTGGGGTCCGGTGCTTCAGCTCTGATACGTAATCTCTGAAGCCCCAGGAAGTCAGGGCTTCTATCTCGAGGCTCGATCCCAGCTGACAGTGTGGAGCACTGGCTCTTCGTCCTGTCTCGACCTGGCTCATAACAAAGAGCAGCAGGTGGGGCTTCCCAGGCAAGCACACATGCCATAGTCAAAGACTACCACTAGCACCTCGGCTAGACCGATATGCACTGCTTGAAGCCACTTGCAGGGATAAGGAAAAGCCCCAGCCAGCTCTGTACCTACCAGTGCACAGAATAGGCCCAGCCAAATGGAGACGACTGTTCTTTCAAGGAGTCGCCTGGGTGGTCCTCTGTCACAGACCACTGCCGCGACAGTGCGCAAGAGCCAGCAGGTGAGCAGCCATCAGGGATGAGGATGGAGAGTGCTTTGTAAAGACGCCAAGCTGCCGTGCTCTGTATTGACAGAAGGGAGTCTTGGCCCTTCATCCTGAAGTTCACATGCAGTGTCACTGTCCCACCCTGGCTGCTTTCTGCACTTGCACCACATGCATAGTGGGGCCATAACTGCTGCGCCTCGCTGCTGGCTGGCACATGCATGACTGTCCATTGGGCAGCACGAGGTGGTCTCACTGGGTGGTACAAACTGCCCAGTGGGATGGTCGTGCATGTGCCGCCGGTGGTTCAACTCAGTAGGAATGTGTTAAACCTAGTTCTTTGTTCAGGTCTACAGAACAGTAATTCCAAAGGTAACTGAAGCTGGGCTAGGGGCTAGGTCAGTGGCAGAGGGCTTGCCTGCCCTGTGTGAGTGGGGAGAGAGAGCAAGGGAGCCGGGAGGGAGGGAGGGAGAGGAGGATTGGAGCTAAATGACTGATTTAGTTTGAATTCACTTATCTTATTTCAAGATTAATAATTAGGCAAATCATTTTGAGAAGCATTTCTAGCTATGTTTTATAAGTAAACTTTGAATGTTTTAAAGTCAGTTAATTCTCCTGCTTTGGTTGTAGAAGTAGTCTGAGTCTTGGAAAGCTCATTACAGGGCTCATCCATGTCAGCGGTGCACGGTGCCTGTGTGTCATGACAGAACAAGTGAATCTGACTTTTTTCATTGTGCCTATTGATGTGTATATAACGGTAAAGATTGTTTTGAGCTCAAAATGCCAAGAGAACAGCATCAAAAATGTTGTTCGCCACGCCTAATGAACTTCTGAGTCGCAGTTGTCTGGAGAAGGAGCACTTCCCAGGGCAAGCAGTGCTGTGGAGGTGAGGCCTCTTGTAAAGATGAAGTCACCGCATAGCTACCAGCCTGTAGTTAGGCATGCACGTGCTCAGACACCCAGCGCAGTGGTGGCGAGCCTACGGCACACGTGCCACAGCCAGCCATGTGTTACCACTGGAACCTCCGACAGGTCTGCCATAGCCGCCCCAAGCTCTGTGGCCGAGTTGATGAGAAAGGCATGGAGTCCGCAGGCAGCTGAGTTTGCCCGCAGCGTCTCGTTGAGCAGCTCTGCAGTGTTTGGGTGTTGGTGGCCAAGCACACGTGGTGCAGGGCTGGTCTCGGGAGAAGGGTGGCCGCTCTCAAGCGTGGCATTCCCACAGCACTCTTCAAGGGCCGCTCTTCTGGTGCTTTCTGTCCGCAGGGCTCTACAGCTGCAGCGGGTGCAGAAGCTGGAAGCCGAGGTGGACCAGTGGCAGGCCAGGGTGCTCGTGGTGGAGGCGCAGCATAGCAGCGAGGTGCAGCCGGGCGCGCAGAGGGTGCTGCTGGCCTTGCCAGCACCTTGGGCAGGACCAGCTCGGAGATGAGGGGACAGCCTCTCATCCACGTCTGAGTTGGGACGGTGACCCATCTGCAAATAGGAAGTGGGCCCGCAGTCGCAGGGGCAAACCAGGGCTGTACTTCAGACTGGCTTTCTTGGCTTATGTGGCTAATACACTTTTCATGTATTTTAATGAAATGTTATACCTCATGAATGAAATATGTATTGCACTTATATTAATCTACAAATAGCTTCAGAGGTTAAAGACTTTGAAAAAAATTACTTTTAATTTTTTAAAAGGTGGCTAGGGTGATCCCGCTATTAGTAAGGAGACACACACAGGCACGCCCTGTGTGACCCTGTGCCTGCGTGGACTGGGTACATCTGGATTACCCGAGCTGTTTCATAGAGATCACCTTCCAAGCAGTGTACAAGGATCAGCTGTTGGTTTTGATCTTTCCTAGAGAATGAGCCCAGAAGGTGCTAGGATCAGGAAGACAAATCTAATTGGTTAAGGATTTTTAAAGTTAGATAAGTAAAGCCGGCTCTGGTTTCCGAGCTCACTGGTGACATGGGGCTACCCCTCCCTGCCTCTCAGAGTTGTGATATCTGCAGGGAGTTCACATGCGTGGGCTCCAGGCCCCACGGAGCCCTCCAGTGGCCCTTGAGAGGTGGGAGGAGTGGGGGCAGACTTCTTGCGTCTGTCGCAGTGGTCTGAAAACACTCTCCCTCTCAGATGGAGCCACTACAGAAATCTCTAGACGTAGCTAGAGAGGACAACAGGAAACTGGCCCTGAGCCTAGAGCAGGCTCTCCAGACAAATTCTCATCTGCAAAGCAAGCTGGATCACATTCAAGAAAAGCTAGAGAACAAAGAACTGGAGTGGCAGAATCTAGAAGCCCTCAGGTAAGGACCCTGGCTGCAGGCTGGGGGCAGCAGGAAGAACTGTCGCTCACCTGGGCCAGCTCAGCCCCAGCCTGCAGCTTCTGGGCACATTGAAGCTGCTGCTGTAGGGAAGGTTGAAGGACACCGGCTCTAAGGGGCGCTCCCGTCTGTCTGGGTGCTAGGCCATCCAGAATAGACTCTCACGCCATTCATCCTTGTCAGTCTCAGCCTGGGGTTCGCTGAATTAGGGTCCCCCAGTCCTGGCTGGTGAAGGCAGAGGGCGGCGCTTCTGTATGCCCAGCCCCCCACTGCTCGTACCACCACCTGTGCCACCTCCACTGCTGGGGCTGGTCACTCGGCTCACCCTGACACTAGCCCCCACCGCTGGTATCCCAGTCCCGGCTTCCTTGGCCAATGTCTGACCTTGGGTGTGGGGCACCCCCTCTCCGTGCCATCTCTGCACCTGTGAGTGCCAGGCGAGCAGGTCCCTTGGACCAGAGCCTGGACCCCAGGGGATGACCACACACGTGGGAACTCACTGCAGATGCCTGTTTCCTCATCTGTAAAATGGGAATGGTGACAGCGCCTACCGTCCTGTGGCTGTAAATGTTGTGCACACTCCTGTCCTCCCGCCGTGGCCCTGCTGGGACTGCAGGCAGGCCCCGGGGCATCCACCTGGGCACAGTGCTGAGAGAGGCATTTCATACCTGGCACAGCAAGCGACAGCAGCCATCACCATCCTTTTGTCCTAGAGAGTCAAATCCTCTCTCAGTTTGTTTTGATTAATTGCCCTTTACATTTTCACTCACTTGAAATTTATTCTTCCACATCTGTCCCAGCCCTGTGTACCTTCAGCTCAGCTCTGGTGCTGTGCTCGCACGGGTCAGCATCAGAGCTCGCGTCTTAGCAAATGTTCGCATGCGACCTCGGGGCCATTACCACATCCCAGGACTTAGCGTCCTGTCCCTAGTTTTCCCCCAAAGAACATTCCAGATGGACGATTGCTGGTGCCCACTTCTTAGCAGGGCACCTCATCCTGCTCCCAGCCCAAGGCACTGTGCCCCCTCCCCAACACTTGTCAGGGTCCCCAGCACCCTGAGAATAGTCCTGCAGCACAGTCGTCTTTCTTCATGTGGCTGCACCTGCTGCTTTCTGAGCTGCTTTCTCTCTCACCTAGGACCTTGCCCCTGGGCTTTGCAGCCCTCTAGGCCTGCAGAATGTGGCCCCAGTAGGTAGCTGGCAGCAGGGCTCGGGCACCTTCTCTGCTCCTCTGCTGCACCCCCCAGCACCTGCTCCTGGGGTGCATGGGACCCCAGGTCTGACCCACTCTACCCTCTCCCTCTGCCAAGGCACAGTGGCTCACCCCAGCCCCAGCCCTCACTTTGTGGAGATGCAGCCCAGCTTGGACCCCTTTTCAGAACAGGCCTGGCTGCTCAGTTAATTGCACCTCGGAACCCACATGTCTGAACTGTAACCCCCACCTGTGCCTTCTTCCTCCTAAGAACGGTTTCGCGTGATTTCAGCATCGTGGGCCTCAGGCTCATCTTTGAGGAATGTGCGATGTATCTGAAGCGGTGGCATTAAGGTCACCTCACTGCAGCAGTGCTGAGACCCTCACCGCACCACTCATAGAAGCATCCTGCAAAGATCTGTTTAGTAGGAGGGAGGGAGTTTCACCCTGTGGTCCCCAGAGGATTTTCAGGCTTTGCCCTACTTTCTGCCTAAACCTTCACTGCCCAGCTGGCGTGGAGGACTTTCAGTGATTCTGCAAGCACTGTGCAGAAAACCTCGCTGGCTGGGGGCTAAGACCTCGCACTGGAAAAGGCTGCCCAGATGCCACCTCTGCATCTGTGCGTCCCCTTCTCCTGTATGACTCTCCCAAGGCCCAGTTCCCCTGGAAGAGAGCCATGTGTGCATCAGATTTGCCCGTACTTTGAGACACAGTGTCAGGGGCTGTGCCAGAATCTCGCTGTAGTGGCCGGGTCCCCAGTAGCCCCACCTTCTTGGCACCAGGAACCAGCTTCACAAAAGACAGGCTCCATGAGGGCGGGGGATAGGGTCCTGCAGCCTGGGTGCCCCATGCACGGTCCTCTGCTGAGGCCTGGACCCTGGGGACTGCCGCTGACCCTGGGGGTGATGTCACTGTGGGATGCACTGAGCATGGGGTTCCTGTTGCACTGTCGCCACCTCCGTCTTCCTTCGTGTGCCTTATTGCCTCTCAGTTGTGTCTACTGCAGGGACAGGCACTTCTTTGTCTTGTCGCTGAGCTCCAGATAGGGGGATTCAGCAGTGGCCGGTGCGTCTCTCATCTGCCAGCCGCTCAGCCCCCACTGAGGAGCTGTGCGCTCCCCACCTTGAGGCTCTGGCCTGCTGAGACGATTTCTCCAGCCGAGTTGCCCTCTGTCATCTTTACCACAGGGAGCGGATGACAGAGGAGTGCAAAGTGGAGGCGGAAATGCACGCCGAGCGCATAGAAGGCCTCCGAAAGCAGTTCCAGACGGAGCGCGAGTCAGCCAAGAAGGCTGCGCAGCGGGAGGTCACTGAGGTATGAAGGCAGCCAGCAGCGCAGTCTCTTGGTGCGTTCCCTCCAGAGGGGCTAGCAGAAGGGGGCAGAGTGGCCTCGGTAGACTCTGAAATATTGAAGTAGTCACCATGCTGTTTTTCCATGAGAGGAATTTAGTAAAGTCCATCCAGCACTCTTGAGGCTGAGGCAGCAGGATCTCCGTGAGCCCACCCGTGCTGGGCTCCATAGGAAGTCCCAGGCTGGCCTAACCTACACGGTGAGACCCTGTCTCAAAACAAAACAACCAAAGTCAGTATTATAAATACAGGCAGCTCACGAGATTTATATAAACCCGTGTCCTTTGTTTTCCCATTTTGGACGAGAGCTCGCTGTGACAGGAGCAAGAGAAAAGCCTGTAGCGTGGTCCTGAGGCCCGGCTCTGCATTCTTTCTCCCGTTGTCTCCCTGAACTCTGTGTCTTGCTCTTCAGGGATGAGCTCAGGAAGTCACTGACCCCAGACCACTCAGCTGGTGAGTGGCAAGGCTGAGTGCGCTGAGGTCTGAGCCAGTCCCACGCGCAGAGCCCGCCGGGCCCGTCTGCCTGTTCGTCCCCCATCTGTGCTCCGTGAGCCGCCTGGCCACTGTCATGTCCTTGCCGCTCTCAGGAGCGGCCCTGCAGAGCTTCTCTTCGGAACGGTGGGCAGAAAGACCCCATGTGTTCCTTTATGTTCCAAGCTGAAGAAAGCCCTGGACGAGGCCAATGTCCGGTCGGTGGAGGTGTCCAGGGCCAACCGGGAGCTGCGGCAGAGGCTCGCCGAGCTGGAGAAGACGCTGAGCAGCAGCCAGGAGAGGCTCAGGAGCCAGAAGGCCCAGATCAAGCTCCACCTGTCAGCGAAGACGGCCAACGCCCAGAACGTGGAGCGGATGAAGGTTGGCCGCGTCCCCTTCTTCCATGGGGCTAGGCATCTGGGAGCAGGCCTCCTCCTGGGCGTTGAGGGGTGGCGGGGGACCCTGTCCCCGGGAGCTGCAGCTGTGCGGCGCTGCTAGGGCCACACCCTGGCTCCTTGGGCTCCGTGGGCCCAGCAGGAAGTGGCGCCAGCAGGAAGCGCGTGCCCTGGGAGTCCGCCGTCCTGCAGGGCAGGGAACAGCCAGCTTGTCCTCCCATCTTTGCCTGTCATGTCTGCGTTTATTTTCAGCAAATAGAAATGGAACTGCGGCAGATGGAGCTGATTAAGGATCAGTATCAGAAGAAGAACTACGAGCAGGTAGAGGGCTCCCACAGGGCTCGCCCGCTGCCCAAGCCCAGCCCGGGCTCACCGGCCTCCCTGTCGCCCGCTAGTCCCTGAGCATCCAGAGGTTCGTGTCGGAGGTGGCCAACCTGCAGAAGGAGATGCAGCTGCTGGCCAGGAGCCAGGGCGAAGCCTCGGCCCGGAACAGGCAGCAGGAGCTGCGGCTGGCGGCCGAGCACAAGCTGCGGCAGGAGCTGGAGGCCCGGTGCCGGGTGAGCGCTGGGCCACGGGCAGGAGCCGGGTGGCGTCTGCATGCCTCGTGCTGCAGAAGAAAAGCCATGCGCAGTGGCCCTTGTGAGGACGGTGTTCCCTCAGAGGAGGCCGGGAGCTTGGACACCGCACGTGTTCCATGGTTTTCCCCAGTACTGGCCTACACCTCCAGCTTCTTTTTATCTCTAGACAGATTTTGTCACTGAGTTACCAAGGTTGGGTTTGAACTTGCAGTCCTCTTGCCTCAGCCTTCTCAAGTGCTGGGATTACAGGCATGTGTCATCACACCCACCACCATGTTTAATTTCATAAAACTATCCACTTGTAAAGAAAAACTGCTTGACGAAGCGCCTGAAAGGGGGCGCAGGAGCCAGGGGTTTAATCTCCAGGCCTGCCATGCCGGCCCCGCCCCTGGGCGCCCGGAGACAGCTGAGACTGGGCGTGGTGGTGCGCGCCTGTAATCCCAGCCCTTGGGAGGCTGTAAGCAGGTGGATCACTGTGAGTCCGATGTAGTAGTGAGACCCTGCACACCCTGTAGACCTTCCCTAAAGTACAAAAAAAAGAAAACTGCTTGAGCTACTAAACCAGGCTTCTGAGGTGGCCATCACAGTCTTGGAGTTAAATCCCCTGGGTTCTTTCCTGAGCACAGGTACACCTGCTGCCGCGACAGGAATCTGAGCCGTTCCCGACCTAATAAGAAACAGAACATTGTGTCCCTGGAAAGGAACTTCAAGAGGGCATTACGCCCCTGCCTTTCGGCATGGACTGTCCGCTGGCCAAGGCACCTCCACTCTGGAGCCACGAATCGGGCTCAGCAGAGTCTATAAATCCCCCCTCTAACTGTACACGTGGGTTAAATAGATGCCCGTGTGAGATCTGGGCGCGCCCATCCCATGCTTGTCACTTGGCTGCCACGCTCTGGCTCCGTGCGCTGCCCCAGGGACCTGTGAGATCTCTGCGTCATATTTTTATTCAGGAGCTGGAAGAAACCATCAGACACCTGAAGAGATGCAAAGAGGCGACAGAGAGCAAGCTGAAGGAAGCCAGTGTGGAGTCGGAGCAGGTGAGCTGAGCAGCGGGCACAGAGGCCGGGCAGCAGCCCAAAGCCCGGCTGTGCTGCGCTGCGTGGTCTCTGTGGAAAGAATGGGTCAGTGAGGACTCTGTGTCCAGTGGCAGGTGATGGGATGCTGCCACACCACCCCAAGGGCCAAGGGCCTGGCACTGAGGGGAGGACCCACATGTGTGTGAACTTCAGTGCGTCTGGTGGCACCTGCCTGTCATCCCAGCACTTGGGAGGCTGAGGCAGGAGGGTGACCCTGAGTTTGAGGCCAGTCTGGACTGCATAGTGAGAACTTACCTATATATATAAAAAAAAAAAAACAACTAAAAATAAAAATAAGGTGGACACTGCTCAGTGAGTACCTCAAAGTTTAGAGCATGCCCTGTTTGTGAATTTGCTTTCTGCATTCTCAAATTGGCCCGTTTGAGGATACGTAGGACTATATGCATCATTAGAACCAGAAAGGAACACAGGCTTGCAGTCCCGCAGTGCTTTGTTGTCACGTATTGCTCGTCCTGGTAAGTGGCACTGAGTACCACAGCATGTGACGAGCCTGAGTTTACCAGGTGAAGGAGATGGCGCCGGCGAGAGCCAGCAGTGCGCGTGAGGCGGCAAGCCTGCCTTGCTCCTTATCCTCTCAGAAACGACTTGCGGGTGG
>NW_004524601.1:3940966-3975718 GCF_000260255.1 Octodon degus | reverse complement strand
TGTGGGAGCCGAGGCAGGATGCTCGCTGCAAGTTTGAGGCCAACATGGCTATGTAGTGAATTCAAGGCCAGCCTGAACTCCATAGCAAGACCCAATCTTTAAGAAAAAATTAAAAACTGACTCTGATCTAGTAGGTTCTTGAGAATACTGTACAAGTAGATTGCAGAGACCTTACAGTCAGAATTTAGGTCTTTTATTATCAGGTTAAAAAGTCCCCAAGTAACCCCCAAAGGCCTGCGGCTGTCCCGTGTGCAGATCACCGCCAACCTGGAGGAGGCGCACCGCTGGTTCAAGCACAGGTTCGACGGCCTGCAGCTGGAGCTGACCAGGAACCGGCTGCAGCGGCTTCCCCGGGAGGACAGGTGGCCTGAAGAGGTATGGTGGGCGGGCTTCCCGTGCGCCCTGGGCTCCTGGCGTCCCAGGCTCACAGCAGCGCGCTCTGCTCATCTGGCTCCTGTCTCCCTGTCTTGCTGTTTCTCTGAAACTCCTGGCCACCTCTCCCAAGCCACCTGGTCTGATGGAGGGGTGACTTTGGGGCTCAGCCGTCCTCCGCTCTGGAAGGTTGCGGGTGTTTTCTTTCCCACAGGACGAAGACATGAGGCACAAAGTCACGTCCACCCAGTCTGTTCTGCACCGGTGGGAGATGAAACAGGACCTTGGGCTTGGGCCCAAGAAGCACCCTTCTGAGGCAGAGAGGAAGAAGTGTCCTTGACAGGAGCCGCCTGCGATGTGACTGCACTCGTGACTCTGGGCCAGTGGTGGCCAGGCCGGCCTGTCCTGCAGCCCGGGACACGGTCTCTGCAGGCCTGGGAGCTGGGCCCCCATTCGTCCTCCATGAACTCTTGTATCACCACACAACCACCCGATCTTCTCGTCCCTTCCCTGTTTTCCACCCAATAAATTTAGTTTGTTGTATGATAGGAGATGCCGTCGGATGATACAGAGCTGCCTTTTATCAAAAAGAATTTAGTAAGGCCCTGCGCGCTGTGGCTGCTGGGTGACACATGCTCGGTGCTCCTGACGTGCAGGAGGTGGCCTGAAGATGAGGGCCGCACACCTGCTCCTCTCATCACCAAGTGGAGCGAGCCGCCTGGCAGGATGTGTGCGTTGCGGGTGGCGCTGTGCTTCCCCCAGTGTGCGGGAGGAGGCCAGCTTTGAACGCCACCCATGGTTCCTCGAAAGGAGCACGACCTCCATTTGGGCTGGGCCCGGCCCTCTCCACGTGCTGGTGTGCGCAGAGCTGGCGAGCGCTTTTCCTTACCTGCTCAGTTGGCTTTAAGCACTGCGGTGGGTCCAGCCAGGTGCCCTGTGTTGTCCTGGTCATCAGAGCAAGGCGACAGGTCCCTGAAGCCCCGCCATTGCTCCCAAATACCATGTGAGCAGGGCTGTGCGTACCCACGCTGAGATCAAGCCGTGAGAACGAGGCTGTGACATCTCAGGACATAAAAATTACACACGAGGGCTGAAGCAGCGACCCCCACACGTCAGGTAAGTCGTGCTGCGCAGACGGCTCTGCGGATGCTTCTCTACTGCAGAGGTGAGTTCGGCTCCTACCGAGCCCGGCTCACGGCGCTCACCACTTCCTGCCGCAGCTGCAGCCGCTCACCCCCAGCCCCTCTCCTCTCCATGCCTTAATAAAACCCAGGTTCAGCCCTGAGTCGAGGCCTCTGTTCTGGATAGCTGTCATCCTAGCTGGACCCCAGTCCCCTTGGCTCCCTATGACTACAAGTGCGCCTTAGTGACCTTTTTCTTGCCGTGCATTGCTCTGGAAGTGCTAGGCTGGAATTAACTTACTAGGATTCCAGTAACTTTTCCCTGGGCTTACCAGTGTGGATTTCTGTGGACTGTGAAGAGGTTCTCAGGGCTCTCTGTAGTCTCCGACCCCCGCCCCTGGCCAGGATGCTCCTGCCCTAAGCCACCAGGGACCCTGGGAGGTGCGGCTCGGCTCAGCCCTGCAGCTCAGGGCTGCCGGGGGGCAGGCGGTTCTCCTGTCTGTGTGAGGATTTCATGGTCCTGTCCACTTTGACACTTGTCCTTGGCTCCTACACTTAGGATTTGGGTCCCTTCCCTCAACTCCATTTGTAAGAAAATAAACATAATGTGAAGACACAAAATCACTGGGACTGGCTCAGAAGTAGACAGACATCCTGTGGTATGAAACAAGGACCAGAAATGGCCCCTGAGGTTGGCCCAAAGCTCCAGAACCCTGCTCTTTTTCCATGGAGGGCCCTGGATGTACCTTTCCGCATACTTGTCAGGAACCCCAGGGTGGCACCAGCTCTGGTACCAGCTGTTGCTTAGGGTGGACATGATCCGAGGCAACCAGGATGCCCTGGGCTGGCTGTACGGTGGACATCAGGGGCTTTGCCTCCCATGTGGCAGCACTCATGACCCCAGATCATGTGGCGGGACCCTGTGCACCATGTCCATGGCCCTCAGGGGATGTAGTTCTTCACGCTGGACTGTCACTTGGGGGCCAGGGCAAGCTCCAGACTGCTGCATGGACAGTGGCCCCATCCCCTGCCCTCAGAGGAGGTGAGGCTGGGCCAGCTGAGCTGCTGGTGGGCAAGCGTCACACTGGCCCAAGTCCTGCTGGGCAGGCAATGTGAGCCTTGCACCTGGCACCCAGACCAGGCAAGTCCGCTGGCTGTGGGGAGACAGACGGGCAGCAGGTACAGCTCAGTGCTAGGGCGCATGCCCAGCCTGCTCGAGGCCTGGCTTCCGCCCCCACCCCTGCAAAAAAGAGCAAGTGGGTTGCACCCTGCTACCCCTGGCACAGCGCCTGGCTGCACCCTGTGGCCCAAGTCATCAGTGATTCACTGTGGATGCGTTCGGGCTGAAGGAGCTGCTAGGAGGCAGGGCCTGGCACAGAGGGGCAGTCACCACAGGAGAAAGGCCCTGGCCGGCACTGCATCCCTCACGTCCCTGTCCCCACAGGGCAGAAGCCCGTGGTGCGTGAGCGGACTCATCCTTGTGGGGAATCCAAGTGAGAAGTTTGCTGGCTTCACAATGAGCTTGGCAGAGGCCTCAGGATGTAGCTCAGTGGCACAGCGCCTGCCTGGCAGTGAAAGGTCCCGAGTTCAATTCCTGGTACAAAAAAAAACCCAAGCCCTTGTAAGCCCGCCCAGCCCGCCCCGCTGCCTCCCTGGCAGCGCGCTCAGAACCTGTCAGTCGCGTGCATGGCACTGCATGGCCTGTGTCTGTCGGCCCGCGGGGACCGGGAGCCTGCTTTCTAGTGGGCTCTCAGGAAGAATTCCATTGGCTTTCTAGGACCCTCCTTCCTTCCCAAAACTTAATCCCCCTTTATTCTGAAGTTTCAGGTTGGCTTTAATGCGGGTGGGGCGAAAGGTTGGTTGATTTGCTTATGCCAAATTTTAAAATTTGAGTTTGACAAAAGATGCCATGACTACAATGAAAACAAAGTCCCTAGACATAATATGTTAAGAACACCTACAATTCAGTAAGAAAAATGAGACCCAATTTTTTGAAAGTACACAAAGAATATGACCGCAATTCAGAGAAGGAAAAATATCTGAAGAGTTTACAAAAGATGTAAGATAGATTTTGCCCTTAGAAAAGTACAAATGAAGCAACTGTACTGGTGTATGGTGTGATGTGGTGTGTGGTGTGGCTCGGTTTGGTCTGGTTCAGTTCGGTTCTGTTTGATCTACCACGCATGGGGAGATCCTCACCAGGGCAGGGCCCTCTGGGAAGGGCCACTCGGCCACAGGTGGGGGGACGCCTGTGCCCTGCCTCCCTAACTTGAGCCACCCAGGGCAGCGCACTTTGACCTTTCTGCCTTGGAAGAAAACGTTAGGCCTCTTCGAGCATGCGCAACAAATATGACTTAGCTCTGAAACGTTCGCCAGCTCCCGTGTGTGCAGGGTGAATGCTAGACGGTGTGCTGCCCTCAGTGATTCGCGTGGGTGTGTTTGGGCAGACAGAGCTCCTAGGAGGCGGGGCCCGGGATGGGGGCGGGGCCGAGGATGGGGGCGGGGCCCGGGGTCAGGCAGGACCCGGAGCAGCAGCTCTTGTTCCGGTTCTGCCTGCTCCTTCCTGGCTGCAGAGGGGAGCTGCTGTCCTGCCTCAGGCACAAGCCTGTCTGAGCAGGAGCCCAAACAAGCGTCTCCACCTCTGCATTGCGGCTGCTGAGCATTTCGCAGGCCACTTCATCCCAGTGATGGGGAAGCAGCGACACACGCGCCGTGTCTGTGGCCGGTGCTGGTGGCCGTCACGCACACCGGCAAGGACCGTCTAGGATGAGTGGGAAAGAGGCAGGAAAGGCAGCCGGCACTCGGCTTTGCTGGCGTTCCCAGGCTGCTCTGGACTCTGGAAATCCCCTGGAACAGTCCCTGTCACATGCTGTTGTCTCAGCCCGGCAACCCCGCGCGGTTTCTGGTCCTTGCTGTCTTGCGTCGCAGGGCTATTGCGGGGTGGGTGGACGGCCTCCTGCTGGGGGCCGCTGTCCACTATGCCTGACAGCTGTCACCAGTGTCTCCCCAAGCCTTGAGCTTGGACCTCCGGTGACGTCGTGCTGCCTCTGGTGGCGACAACACCTCCTCCCCCTCCCGAAAGGCGCACACTGTGCTTTTTGTGCCGCTGGGAGGTGCGCAGGGGCCTGGACAAGGGAGCGCTCCTCCTTGCTGTCAGTGACGCCTCTTGAGCTGCAAGCACCTGCTGTCTAGCTCTGGAAGACAGCTGCCGGCCTGGCAGAGCTGCCAGGGCTGCCGGTGCTGACCCTTAGGCTGCTGTAGCGATGGCGAAGGAGTGGCTTTCCCAGGCCAACCCTGTGCCCACAGCCTCTCCTTCCTGGCTTTCCCTGGAGCCAGCAGGACAGCGTTCCAGGGAGTCGCAGTTGTCTGTCCCTTGGGCATTTGGTCTGGGGCAAGGCCGCCTTTGCAGAAGACCCCAAGGCCACAGGGGAGGGTGGTGGTGACACAGCACCCGAAGCACGCAGGGCGCCGGCACTCACTGCAGAGGCCTCCTTAGCCTCCATGGGGCCTGGCCACCCGGATGCTGGCCCTGTCCACTGGCTCCTTGGGTCCTGGTGCCAGGGTCTCCCCCGTCGACGGTGGGCGCTTCCCACTGACCAGGCTTTGGAAGGGCAAGACCCTGCCCAGTAGCTGTGTCAGCCACCTGGGTCCTCTAGGCCACTTCTCGCTAGGAAGCGAGTTCTGCTGCTGCGGACCTTCTAGGGCTCCCAAGCATTGTCACCTGCAGCCTCCTGTCTTTCACAGCCACCAGCTCATGCTCTCCTCTGGCGTGGTGGTTCCTATTTTGGGGTGCGAGGGGCCCTGACCTCGATGCTGCTCTTGGTGTACCCCAGCTTCAGATCCCGGACCGAGCAGCTCGGGGTGGTCCAGGCTCAGCGAGGCCAGTGGGAAGGATGGCCCTGCCTGTCATGGGCTCCTCCTCCAGCACCGTCCTTCACCCAGGCTCCTGCAGGCCCCGCCGCCCCTGGGAACGGGGGAGGACTTGGCACCTGGAGCAGCGGCGCAGGGCACCTGCCCAGCCCGGGACCCGGAGGCCTCCCCGCCAGCTGGGCCATGCCTTCCGGCTCCACGTGCTGAGCGGGGCGGGAGACTGTGTCAGCCTGGGCAAAGTAACAGAACAGGCTGGGGTGGGGTTCAGTGGCAGGTGGGGGTCCTGGGCAGAACTCTGGAGCATCTGGGGAGACCTGGGGACCCACGTGGCTGAGATGAGGCAGTCTCTGGGCAAAGGCCCAGGGCCAAGTGTGAGACAGAGGCTCTCCTGTCCCGGAGCCCAGGCCTCACCACAGCCCTCAGTGTCGCCTACCCTTGGGCCGCTGCTGTTCGCTGTCCTCCAAGGCACTCGGCCACTGAGGATGGTTCTCCACCTACACCCCACAGGCGGTCATTGCGACTCGGCACCTCTCTCTCACAACTCCACAGTGCGTGGAATTTAACACACATAGTTGTGAGATGCAGTCTCACCATGCAGCCCACGCTGGCCTTAAATCTGTGGTGACCCTCCTGCCTCAGCCTCCTGAGTGCTAGGGTGGCAGGTGTGTGCCACTACACCCCGCTACGTATCCTGCACACTCTTCCTTTAGAGAACCCTGATACAGAGCGGCAGCAGGTCAGGGTGTGTGGAAGGGGCCGGCCCTCCCTCTGCAGCCCTGCAGCCAGGGGGCGCGGCATCCTCACCAAGCTTATTGGTACGATTCAGGCAGGCAATGCCCACTCATCACAGGGAATTCGAGTCTGCGCGCGGTAGACTGCTTCCTCTGTTCCCCTCCCGCTCACAGAGCCGGGCTTCCAGTTTCCTTCTGTTCTCCTTTTCCTTCCCTTCCTTCCTCCCCCTCCCTAGTTCCCGCCTCCTTGTGGCGTTTCTTCCTGTTCCACAATACTCACTGTACATTCCTGTTACTTACGTTTCCAGCCTCTCTCACCACAGAGGGGCGATACTCACGCGTGCCCAATCTATTTCACTTACGATTACGGTCTCGAGCCATCCATTACGCTACGAAGGTCTCAGAATACTCCACGATAGCTAAAACACCACCACAGCTTTATCATCACTCCCTGGTTGGTGGGCGCCAGGGCTGCTTCCGAGATGGCCACTGTGGTGATGCGACGGAGGACTCCACTCTCCTCTGGAAGCCACCTTAAAGGTCCCTTACAGTTACCTAAACTGTACAAGAACTCCCCCCTCCGCACGGAGCTGAGCATAAACCCCTCAGAGAAAAGCAGGGTCGTAAGGGGAAGGACAGACAGAACAAACTGGGAGCAGATCAACATTAAATCCCATGTCCCACGGCTGGCAGATGGTCAACAGTATCTGGAAAACATAAACCTTGTGACAGTTATGTGTACCTTGTAAAATCCTCAGAATGAGACAATATGAGGTGGTTGCTATTGGAAACCTGACAGGTAAATATCCTAGAAGCCAAGTCCAACTCAGCACCAACACTGTTTCCCTGGCTCGGCTCAGGGTGTCGGTCACCAGCTTTCCCGAAAGCTTGTTCCTTTGCTTTCGGTCTCATGCGCGCTTCTCTCGCTGCCGCAACCGCGCTGCAATGCTTGTTTCCTCGGGAAGATACCCAGGAGAAAAGCTGGGTCACATGGGACCTCCAGTCACGCTTCTAAGGACTCTCCACTGGACGAGGAGCAGCCTCTCTCCACGGGCTTCCACGTGGATCGGGCTCCCCACGGGGCACAGCTCACAGGGACTGAACCCTCCAGAACGTGAGCCTAATCAAGCCAGTTCTCGGAGCTCATCTGTTAGGTGTTCTGTCACAGTAACAGAAAAGTGGTATAGAGTTGGAGCCCAGAAGAGCAGTCACTGTTGTCCATACTCGACAGCACAAGTATGTTGTGGAATTAATGTGCACAACGATCTGGGAAGGGGACACTGCAGGCTACAGAAAGCTAGAGTGCTACAGGAGGGCGTGGTGGCCATTCTGGTGGGGTCACAGCGGACTGAGATGCGGGTGCTGCAGGTTTTGGCCGTGAGATTTCCAGTGGAAATAAGGACTTTACTTTGACGCCTTGGCAAAGAACGTGAGCACTTTGTGTCCACAGCCTTAGTGGGAGACGTACGTGAAGGTGACACAGGCGATCTAAGGGAGGAACTCAACAGCAGAGCTGGAGGCTGCAGTTATCACCAGCTGCTCCAAGCCAAACTTACCCTTAGACTCAGGAGCAGCGCACAAGGAGGAGGAGCAGAGAGACAGAGCAAACTGGAGAACCTGCAGCTCTGCGAAGACAGGAGGCTGCAAACACCGAGAGGTGAGCACCAGTAGAGCCAACCGCTGCAGGGTGTGTGGCGCACACTCGTAACCCCACTCGGAGGCTGAGGCAGGAGGATCATGAGTAGGCGGCCAGCGAGGGCCATGTGAGTGAATCTGTCCGTAAAGGACCCTGTCTCAGAGACGAGGAGGAGGATGGGAAGAATTCAGGAGAAAGCTGCCAGACAGTGTTTGTCCTTGGACAACAGGAAGGACGCCTCGCGGTGCCCTCTGCAGACCCAAACGTGGGAGACCCTAGGCCCACTGAGCCCGGGGCTTTCGGCTCACACTGAGGACGGTGCTGGAGGAAACGGTCTCGCAGGAGGCTGCTTCGGTCCAACCCGCTCACGAAGCTCGCATGCCGGAAGCAGCAGGCCCAGCACCACAGGCCGCTGCTGGCTTCACAAGCATGCGCGGCACAGCCACCATCTCAAGGCTTCCTTGAGATGTGCAGGGAGGCCCGGCCGGCCAGGTAGGGGGCCCGTCCCTGCAAAGGGCCCTGACACGATGGTACACCAAGCTGCCAGGGAGCCAGAGCAGTGGAGACCCAAGGAGCTGAGTGCCAGCCCCGTGCACTGTCTGCTGGGGAGGCCGTGGGCACTGAGCAGAGCTGCCAGGCCAGGTGCCCATATCCTGCAGCCGCACGCTGATGTCACACAGGGCCCTGCTGGGTCTCAATCCTACTTTGATCCCTCCTGCTCCTCTCTGAGATGGGTGTATTGACACTGCATGGTGCTATCTTAGACTTTCCTATCCTCACAGGGATTCACAGTACATGTTCCTTCTGCAGACTTTGGACTTGGGCTGGAACCCTCAAGATTCTTGAGACTCAGACAAAGAGGAGCCTTGGGGGCTGGGACCAGGATGCTGGAGCCAGGGCCCTGATGTCCTCCCGATGCCGTCTTGTCCTCACCAGCATTGCTGTTAGGAGCTGGGAGAGGCTAAAATCCAGGGGACCTAGTGGGGGTTGTCTGTGGAAAGTGACAAGGGGACAGTGGGACCACACCCACGTCCGCTCTGCTTCCCAGCCACCATGCGGTGAATGGCTTCCTCTGCCACTCAAACTCGCAGGGCTGCGCTGCTTCCCACAGCCTCAGGGCAGCAGGCCAGATACCAGGGACCGAAGTCTCCAGAACTGTGTCAGACTAGCCAGTGCCCAGATCAGTGCCCTAGAGGAACACGCCGAGCATCGCCCGAGAAGCCGGACACTGTGGCGCTCGCTGTTCTTGCACTGAACAGTCTTCAGTTAGGCCCTGTGCTGCTACCTGCCATTCAGCAGCAAATCTGTGGCAGTGTCCCCGCCTGCAAGCTCTGGGCTTGGTGTGAAAACACGAGTGAAGGCTGGGTGAAATGGCAACGGATCAATGAGGCCTTCCTTCTTGACGCCGCTGTACGCACGCAGCAGGAGTCCTTAAGAACCAAGGGCGTATTGAGGGCAAAGCCCTGCTAAGAGCGCAGAGGCCTGGGAGGAGCCGGGAACAGAGCCGCAGGGATCGGAGCACGCGCTCCCTGGCCTTGTCCTCTCAGGGCCTAAGCCTACTCTTTCCCGACACACACACCGGTGAGGTGCTGGGGCCAGGGCTCTCCCCAGGTGAGAGCTCCACGGAGAGCCCCGCCTCGACCCCGCCTCCCCCGGGCACAGGCATGCATCTCAGGGCCCTAATGAAGGGCTCGGAGCCCAGCAGCGGGTGCGCCCACGCGGGAGGGGGCGGCTGCGGAAGCTCCTGGAAGCCACCCTAACAGACATCCTCCGCTGGGCTTGACACTCTAAGAACAAGCGCTTCCTCTTCCTGTCTCTCACCTTGGCGCCTCTTGTCAGTCTGAACAGCACTGACCCTCAGCAGGGGTGGCGAGGCAGCCTCGCCGGCTGCTGCGGCTCTGATGGGGACCACGTGGAGGGGCCACAGCCCAGTAGCAGCGTTCTGTGTAATGACTTCCATTATAAAAACAGGAACTGCCCAGGCGTGGTGAAACACCTGCTACTGCAGCCCCAGGAGGCCGCGGCAGGAAAGACTGCCACCACTCTGAGGTCGCCTGGGCCACAGAGCAAGACCCTGCCTCCAAAATAAAGACGGACGAGACTAATTAGAAAGTCTTTATTTAAATTACACGTAGAGTAGATGCGCTTCCCTGTGACATACGAATTCCACTCCAGACGTACATTACGACCAGCAGCAGGAACTATCGGGCCTTCCGCCGTCTCTGCCCGCGGCCTCTCGCAGGCGGACGGGTGTCACAGCCATGCGTGCCGATTACACCACTGCCCCCGGAAGACCTGCCATTAAGCCATCGCGACACCTTGCAAGTACGTCTGTCTGAGGTGCGACCTGAGGCGATCGGGGCTCTAACCTAAGCTTTCACGTGTCCTCGGCCATGCTTTCTTCCACTCCCTGGTTCCAGGGGCCTCAGAACGGGGCCGCGCCGAGCCTGGGCACAAGGCCCTCAGGCTCCCCTCAGGAAGGCGCACACAGGGACAACGCCCTTCTCGGGCCTTGGAGCAGTAAGTTTGGAAGCAGCCTCATCAACACAGCTAAATGCACTCAGATTAAGAAAGAATGGTTAAGTCGTGTCTCTCCGACCACGCACCCTTTTCAATCATTTGTCAGGTGCTGCTCACGAAGCCTCAGGCTCTCTGATGAGCACTCCCCTCCCCACAGTGCCCACGGGCTGCGCGGGCAGACCGCGACGCTTGCTTCCACGCAGACACCTGCTCAGGTTGGGATTCCAAGAGCTGTGCGGACGGACAGCTGCCGCGGGGTCGGGGCAAGGCTGTAGGACGGGGAGGGTAGCGGGCATGTCTTGCCACTGCCCGCGGGCACCGAGTGCCCACCCGTGCAGGGTGCCCAGCCTGGCAGGTTCCATCCCAGGAGCGTGGCTCAGTCGGGGCCTCGCTGCATCAGGAGCTCATGCAGACGTGAGCAACGGAACACCCGAGCCACGTGCCATTGTGTCAGCTCAGCACTTAAGACAGCTGTGCTACAGAGCGCTAGAGGACAGCGACAGTGAAAGGGCAAAACAAATTTTACATACAAACCACAGGAGCTGTGTGGCTGGAGCTGGGCATGGAAGCCAGGCGGCGCCCTGCACGGAGCTCCACCCGCCAGGCGACTGCGCTGCCAGGCACATCCTGAAGGGGAGGGTGGCTACGCACGGGCTGTCCCCACCGTGGCCGAGGGCTTCATATGGTGCAGTACGTAAGCAGCAGGAACTGGGCCATGAGCGTGTTCCCGCTGCCCTGGTAGATGAGCGCCAGGTTGTAGGCGACGTCTCTCCGCAAGTCCACCTGGTCCACCTCTATGCCCTGGAGGGAAGGACACGGGAACGTGCACTCTCAGGTTGCCAACAGGACAAGCCCCAACAGCCTGCAAAAGTGCGAGCTCCAAGGCTACTCGAAGTCAAATGCTGCTAACGAAAGTACACCGTGAAGCAGGGAAGGAAGCGCCAAGAGCAGCGACGCTGCTAAAGATGTGCTGGAAAGGTCCGGCTCACGGGGCGGGCTGCGCGAGCCCCGGCCCCTGCGCTGCTGCACACCTGAGGCATGTGCGGCAAACAAGTCCTCTAGTACCCGCCTTTCCCACAGGGCCCCACCTCAATCCCTGCTGGCCAGGCGGTTTTGGGTAGAGCCGCAGCCCTGGTCCTTGTGACCTGGGGTGGCAGCACAGGGCGTGGAGGACCCAGGTTTGCAGCACCAGGAGCCCAACCTATGGCGGCTCTGTGGACATAAAGCACCAGCTTGCTCTGGGCTCTCCCTCCGCGGCCCAGCACGGCTCCTTCCCGTCACTGTCTCAGACACAGACACCTGGCCCGGTGGCAGTCCTCATCCCAAGCCAGCACAACAGGCTCTGTGAGTCCCACACCCGAGCACTCACTCCGCCTGCTGACTCGGCCTGACCCACAGGCTCCAGAGGGAGACATCCCCGACCCAGCCGCGGGTGGATCCAGAGGAGAGGGCAGCAGGGCGGCAGGACACCAGCATGGCATCACTCGCAGCACCGTTCAGAGCCAAGCAGCAGAAGCAGCCAAGCACTAGCACAAAGCGGTAGAGGGGAACGCTGCCATCCCTGCAGTTACCACAGGGGGGCATCATGCTCCAGGAGCTAAGCCAGCACAGAAAACAGCACCTGAGAACCAGGTCACTTCCGGAGGGTGCGAGCAGGGGCAGGGAGGCGGGAGCAGGGTGCCTGTGGACAACATACCGCGCACTTCCGAAGACTTCCCCAAAAATGCCTGAGGAGGTCCTTCCCCTGCTTAGAATACTGCACAGCATACCCACACTTCAATAAATCACACGGCACCCCATAGCGTGTCCCAGTTTTGTATCAAATAGAAAAACAAGGCACGCCTATAATCCCAGCACTTGGGAAGCTGAGGCAGGAGATCACTAAGAGTTCAAGGCCAGTCTAGATTGCATGGCAAGACCTTGTCTAAAAAAATAAAACACACAAACTTAGCCCTGGCACAGTGCCTGCCTGCCAAGCACAAGGTCCTAGTTCAACCGCCAGTACCAAAAAAAAACTGACCAATGTTTCTAAAACTTTTCAGACAGAAAATTTAGGGTCAACAAAAAAAAAAATGCAACAATTAAAAATGATCCCTGTAAAATCTGAGCAGCAATGTGTCTAGGTATTTATAAACTACAGAACACAAGTGTATTTCACCACCTGTAACTATAAAATATGTTCATTTGATGAAATACCAAAACTAAGGGCACCCAGATGATGAAATAGTTTTCAAAATTTTTATATACTTCCATGTATATATATTTAAAAATTTAAAATTGTCTCCTTCAGGAACACACTAAAGATGCCACAGCACTGGGCACACTCCCCTACCACCCTAGTCCTGCTTGGGCTTCTGCCGTCGCGCGCTAGCTGTGCTTCAGCCCGGCTGAGCAGCACCGCCCAGTGCAGCTCCTCTGCACAGCTGGGGGCAGAGTTCAGAGCAAGGCTGGACCGCGGGTGGGTGCTGGAGCTGCCAAGCGGCTCTAAGGCCCAAGGCCAACACCACATGTCCAGTCCTGCAGGGTCGGGACAGCGTGTTTCAATCCACGAGTTCTCAGCTGAGTCCCAGTGAGCACAGTGACAGGCAGAGCTAGCGACCTGCCCTACCTGCGGGAACGGAAGCGGCCCCTCGGTGTCCAGTGGTCAGACCTACCTCCGCCATGGGTGGGGGGAGCTCCAGCGCCTCCTGGTAGTAGTGGATGGCGAGATGTGTCAGCCCCAGCTGGTGAAGGGCACGGCCCAAGTTGTAGAGCGATTCCTGGCACCGTCCACGCAGGCTGAGGTACCGGTTAAGGAAGGCAAAGCCCTACCAGAAAGAGAATTCAACAGCTCACTCACCTGGTAAGGAGGCCAGGTGCTGGGAAAACAAATATATTTTTCATTTTTATTTTTATTTTTTTGGCAGAACCGGGGATTGAACTGAGGCCATTGCACTTATTCTACTGAGCCATCTCCCCCGTCCCCAAAATAACTTTTTAAAAAAGGACAAAAAGTCCTACCCTACAGAACATAAGCTATTTATAACCATCACATAACTTAGATGCATCTAATATGTAAAACAACGAAATCATAAAGTGCGGACGGCACAGTAGTGCACAGAGAGCAGGCCTCTGATCTCGACTGGCTTCGTGTGACACCTCGTCGCAGCACTCTGCAGCCTGAGGCAGCAGGGTCAGCCATTTGAACCTCCTCAGATGACTTAGCAAGCCCTGTCTCAAAAAAAATAAAATAAAATAAAAATCTCTGAACAATCTATAATCTTTTTTTAAAGTGTATTTGGTACAGGGTCTCACTATGCAGCTCAGACTCACAGGGACCCAGTTCTCAGCCTCCCCAGTGCTGAGATTACAGGTGTGCGCCACCACGCCCAGACTCGATGGCTGGCTCCGTGTGCCCCAGGGGCAGGGCCAGTGTGGCAGGTGGTGCCAGGGATGAAACCAGTCCCTGGACTTGCCTAAGCCGGTGCTGCAGTGTGCTGAGCTATCCTGCCGGCCACAAGAGTTTATAATCTCATCAGCCAACGCAAGCTATGCTTAGAGGAATCCAGATTTGCATGCTTCTCAGAACCAAGGGAAACCTGCTGTGCGGCGCTGGGCTCTGAGCACAGGGCCTTGAGGCGAACGCACTGCCACTGCGCTGCGCAGCAGAGAAACCGTCAATAACCCGATGGCAGGGGACACTGGAGGGAGTCACTGCTCGGGCACTAGCGCACGCAGGAACTGTGAAAAGAAGCTTCAGGCCAGAGCACCACGGGACCTCGCGACCCCGAGTGTGAGCACCAGTAGTCAGGGGCAGGGAAGGAAGCCAAATATGCAGCTGACGCCCGGAAGTGAGGTGCAGGCCGGGGGTTACGTGGCAGGGCAGGGCAGCCGGCGCAGGCCACGCCATGTGCAACCGGTAAGGCCGTGGAGAAGGGCTGCCCAGGTCCTCAGGGCACACCCTGCACCTCATACGGGTAACGGCTGCCACGCAGGGCTCCGGCCTTCCTTTGGCCCAATCCTTGTCCAATCCATGTCCTCTTGGAATGGAACGTGTGCCTGTGCCATTCTACCCCGAGATTACATCACTACACTCTGATTCCTACAGAGCTTCATCACTAAGAGTTTGAGGCTGGGGATTTAGTTTGGCAGCAAGGGGCCTGCCTGCAAGCATGAGGTCCTGACTTTGATTCCTGGTTCCAAAAAGGCAGTCAAAAAAACAAAAACAAAACAAAACAAAACAAAACAAAAAAAAAAAACCTATACATTTGCTTTAAGACTCACAAGAGACTTCGACTTTTTTTTGGTACGGGGATCAAACTTGGTACCCTGCACTTGCCAGGCAGGCACTTATGCTCCTGAGCTATCTCCCCAGCCTGACACTTGAACTTCTGACAAATGCTGCAAGTGAGACTGCTGAGTTTCCAGCTGTAGGGGGACAGTTGAGGGATAGTGGAATTACCAACTTGCTGTTCCGACCCTAGGGGAGATGAAGCGTGAGTTAACCCATGTCTGCCAGCTTGAAGCCTGGTGCACGCATGCCCCTGGCGGAACAGTCATGCATGTGCCACCAATGCTCCAAGCTGGCAGGAACATAACACATTTGAGCCACAGGTGCCCAGCAGTGAGAGACGGACAGGCTATGGCTCCATCAGAAACCGGTTAGGCCGCAGCCAGGAGTGGTGACGCACATCAGTAAGCCTAGCCCTTGGGAGGCTTAGGCAGGAGGACTGCTGCCAGTTTGAGGCCACGCTGGACACTGTGAGTTCAAGGCAACCTGAATTAAGAGGGCTGGGCTGCTGTGACTGAACTGAACAGTCTTGCTCCACTACAGCCTTCTGCCGTGATGGCTCTGCCTCAGAGCCAGCGGTCACAAACTGAAACCTGGAGCAAATTAAACTTCTCCTACTTGCTGTCGCAGGTGACAGGGAATATGTCTCGGCAAAGAGAAGACACTAACAGAGCCTCCGTGGATTCTGGCTGTGACATCTGTCACATCGCTATGCTACACTGTGGCCCATGCACACTGGGCAGAGCTCCCTGAGCGCCGCACGTGGTACTGGTGCTGCGCACTGTCACTCAACACGTACACCGAGAAGTGTTACACGTGAAGGTGAAGAAGCATTTTAGAAAAGCATTAAATAGACATTTTCAAGGGACAGAGAGATCCTCAGAAGCCCGGTTAACTACCTGCACGACGAGAGCGTGTCTCTTCAGCACATACTTCTGGGACGCCATGTGGATGAAGGTCAGGCCGATACACAGGTTGTAGAGGGGCTCGTCGCGACGGGCACGGAAGGCTTGTGTGTACTGTGCTGCAGCCCCATTTCACAAATTCAAATGTGGCCACGGGAGGGACAAAAGGAGAACAGGTTGGTCCTTAGAAGGTTTTCTTCTCAACGTAGCAACTATTTTTCCAGAGAAAAGCTAACTTTACCTAACATAATAATACGGAGTTTTAGGAACTCTACATATTACACGTATACAGCGGTCCCTCGCTTATCGGGAGGTTAGTGTCAGACAGCCTGCAACAAGTGAAAGTCAGCAAGTAACAACGTTACATTTATTTTAGTATTTATATATTTTAAGGCTTTATAAGCCCTTCGTACGGTACATATGCATTCATCCACTAAAGAAATACATACTGTAAACAGTGCATGTTAATGTTCTTGTAGTGTTAGAATTAACATTTCTAATATAGTTGTATACGTTAAAAAATTTTTAAGGCACAAATCATTAAAAGCATAAATATACAGTACTATACACTACCATAAAATCCCCTGATAACCAAAAACATTCGTGATAATTTACATTAGTATTTTTGAAAACTCATGAAACAGGGAGTCTGAAAACAAAATAGCAGCAGACAGCTGTACATTCATGTGAAAAAGCAATCAAGCGTGGAGGAGACGTGAGGCAACATTTTTCTCCCGAAGGAAGAATCTTTGCCTCCTGCTACGTGGCCCGGGTGGCCTGTGGTACTGGGGCTCGAACCTGGGTCCTTGCACTCGCCAGGCAGGCCCTGAGACTACCGAGCTACCTCACCTGCCCATTCCTTAAATTCCTAAGCACCATATAAAAACTGTGACCCTAAAAAATGACTATGAACAAATCTTAAGTCCTTTTCTGCATTATTTCAAACTAAAAGCAGATGACAAAACATCTATAATAAAAATTATTTTTTAAACAACCCTAAGCAGGGAGAATCACTGACCTTTAAAATACGTTGTGAGACCTACTGTGACTAGAAGTTAGACTAACAAGCTAACACTGCTGTCGTCACTGCTAATACAACGGCTCTTCGGTTCACACACAATTTGTTCTATGATTTTGGAAAATATGGCCAAGTTTGTGTGGGAAACACCTTGCTTGCCATCCAACGCAATTTGCAAACAAAAACAAGATTGTGCCAAATGCTTCTGCTCAGGAACAAAATTATCTGCAAACAAAAGCACCTGTGAACCCAAGGAACCACTGTAGTGCTTAGAGAACTTATTCTATACACCAGCACTTTGTATTTTTTGAGACAGGGTCTCCTTATGCAGTTCAGCCGGGCCTTGAGCTCAGCGGGCCGCCTGCCTCAGCCTACTGCTGGGACTGCAGGTGTGTGCCACAGCAGGCTCAGGCATTGTTTGTGCTTGCCAGGCAGGCAGATGCTGTGCTGCTGAGCCACATCCCCACCCTCCAGGCACTGCTTGAAGTAGTTTATATGAACTCATTTAATTTTCCCCCATTACCTACAGGAAGGTCCAAGGACATCTTCACTGCAGAGATAAAGGAGCAGCAGCAGGAGTAATCGGCCCTGGAGAAGCGAGCGCCTACACCCAGGCAGTGCCGCTCCCCGGCCCAGCCCCGAGCCACACTCCGCACTCCGCAGCCACATGCTGGGCACTCACCGAGCGCATGCTTAAAGCTGCCTGACACGAACGCGTTGTGTCCGTTCAGCACACACAGGGCGTGGTTATCTGGGTTTTTCAGCATGAGACGAAGACAGAAGCGATGATGTCGCACATCCTGGGAGCGCATGGTGACTTGGTTGAAAATATTCCAGAGCTGGGGCTTATTGACATTTTCCATTACCATTATCCTAGAATCACGGGAAGATGGTAAGAGGGAAATCAAGTATGAAGAAACTCTCACTTCTTAGGCTGAAACCTGCAGCGCCATCCTTCCCAGATGCACCCCTTCAACAAGGACGGCAGACTGCTTCCATCTAGTTAAGCGAGACCTCTTACACAACAGATGATTTATCTAGAAAAAGCTGCTCAAGTTAGTAGCCTACATCTTATTTTCGCTTTTCAACAAAACTTTTAAACACAACAACAACAAAAAAAGCCCCTAAGAAATGGTTTACGTTTCATTTTTTCTCTCCCTTCCCACAACTGCAGATCGGAGATGAATACTGTTTCAAGCAGCAGTCAAAGGCTTTCTCTAAGGGAAGGTGTGCACTGCACGCCTGCATCCCAGCAGGCTACGACGCCAGAGCAAGAAAGCCATTAAATGCAGGGCCTGCCTGGGGAACGTGGCTAGCAAGACCCTATCTAAAAATAGACTAAAAAGGGCCGGTAACGCAGTGCAAAAGCCCCATGTTTAATCCCCAGTACCACCAAAAAGTGTTTTTTCCTTTTTCTTTTTGAGGCAGGTTCGTGCTACGTAGCCCACACTGGCCTTGAACCTGCAGAGAATGCTGGGATTACAGGCGTGAGCTACCACGCACGACTTAAAAAACACAAAAGTTTTATATGCAATAACTCAACGCACCTTTGGAAGAGCACGTAATGTACTACGAGGTGGCAGAACTAGCGGCCTTTCTCTATATACAAGAGACCGAGGCACGAGCAGTGACTAGCCTAGATGACACAGCCACAAAGTGTCAGGGCTGGGATCCGAACCCCCAAAGTGTAGTCTAGAGCCTCAAACACTACCGGTCTCAAATGCTACCTCTGATAATCACCAGTGACCCAAACTGGTAAGCAACAAGCATGTATTAATTCATTATGAGTACCTGTCAAAAAAAAGGATGTACAGTATTGAGTAATCTAATAAATTAGAAAGTCACCTGATATAGTTGTATGCCTTTCTGAAATTTTTGTCCAGAATCGCAGCAGACAGACCAAAGTATTCCAGTTCTTTGCGTTTCTGCCTGTCATCGTAAAATGAGTAGTATTCCAGCGAAGAGTCCACCAGCAGCTCGGCCTCTTCAAACCGGGCCAGTTCGCACAGGGAGTAAATGGCCTTCAGCAGAAGGCTCCACCAGTCATCCTTGGGCAGGACACTCGTGAGCACCGCGAATATCGCTGTGAGACACGTGCAGCCAGTGAGCGCGGCACCCACGAAAGCCCCACGACCAGCTTTAAGCTAACCTTCACAGCCCTGGTCTCACGGGCTTGAACTCGTGCTCACAAGTCTGACAGAAGGCTCTAGCAGGCGCTCCCTTAGCACCGTCCCCTCCACAAGGTGTGACAATGTGCAACCCCAGACTTCCCACTCACTGCCAGCCAGCTTGCAGCAGGACAGAGCCCAAGACAGAAATCTGCAGAGACGAGGCGCCACAGGGTGCGCAGCAAGTGAGGTCAAGTTCATGCTGAGACACAGACTGTCCTAACCTAATCTCCACTGTCCCCTTCTGCCTTTAAATTTTTCTTTTCCTTTAAAAACTTTCTTTCCTTATTTCTCTGTAAGAAGCCTTTAACCTTAATAGAAAAAAATGTTTACTCTGATTGATCCAGTTATTCTCCTGGAAATCCACCCAGATAATCAAAGTATGAAGGAATACAAAGAGGTTTACGACTTGTTATCTTTAATTACCAGAAGCAACCACACAAAAAAATAAGGACATGATCAAACTATGCAGCTGCGGTGCAGTGGGACCTTCCCCATGCCTAACCAGAGCAGCTGGAAGGGCTGAACACGCAGCCTGTGGAAGCCTACAGCTCGCGCGTCCTACCCCCAGCTGCCAGGGGAGTGTGATTCCCACCCACCCTGATAAACTCAACACAACTGTACTAACCTAAGAAACCAACGAAAAAAATGGGCAGGTCAGATACAGAAGAAACTCTAACTTTGTGGGAATACAGCCCAGAATACAAGGGTCAGAGGCCAGGTGTGGTGGCACATGACTGTAATCCCAGTGCTGGGAGGCTGAAAACAGGAGGATCACTATGCGTCTGAGTCCGAGCTGCAGAGTGAAACCTTGTCCCAAATACATAAAAATACAGAAATAACAGAACACAGGGGCCAGACGCAGGGCTGGAGGGGCCACCCACACAGCCAAGATCTCGGCAGCTGCGCGCCCCGCTGGTCCTCTGGTGCTCACGCCCTGCACCCTGTGCTGCTACACAGCTGTCTTGTCCCCGCAAGCTCTAGACTGTAGCCTAAATCTTTTCTAAAATTCTCTAGTGGTCAACTTACTCAAGCACACCTGATGTTTTTCCAGTTAGAAATCGATGTCTCCTCATCCTAACCTGAGACCGGCACAACTTATTCCACAGCACTTCTAGGACTGTTACCACCTTTGCCAGAAGTGTTCAACAGCTAGTGGAATATCTGTGCCTGAGACGACGAGACGAACAACCCTGCTATTAACTGTGCTTCACAAATTTCTCACAAGTACTTTTTTCTTCAAAAAAGTAAAAAAATAAAAAGTTTTATTTTTCTCACAGAAAGACCCAAGGAAAAGCTTTCCTGTTAATCGTGCACTGCTGGGGATGGAGCCAGCGCCTTTGTACCAAGCGGTACCTCTACTTCCCTCCTTTTCTATTTTTTATTATTTATTTACTGATGTGGTACAGGGTCTCGCTATGCAGCTCAGACTCACGGTGATCCTCCTGTCTCAACCGCCCCAGCACTGGGATTACAGGTGTGCGCCACCTCGCCCCGTTTTGGTAGCTGGCTCAGGGTGCCCGGGGTTCTGGAGCCGGCATGGCATGTGGCACTGGGGATCGAACCCCGGTCCTCACCCTTAACAGGCTAAGACCACTGAGCTATCTACCCAACCCTCAAACTTACGACCCTCCTGCCTCAGCCCACCAGAGTGCTGGGATTATGGGATGCCAGCTTCCTTCACACGTTAAAGGGAAGTGAAGTCAGCTCCTGACTTGCAATCATTTGAGGTGTGCTGTGAGACCCCCCCTTATCAGACCTGGATTTAGGAATGAACCCGACTCAGCCACACGTCACAGACTCATTGTGTGCGTATTAAACTTCGCTTTTAGCATCAAATGGGCTCACTGTACATGAGGTATTAAGAGTGGGCGATTTCACTTTATTTGAGCAGGGTCTATTTTCAATGAGATTACTGTGAGTTACTTCATGAGTGTCAGTTCAGCTGAATTTTATATAATAAAGGAAGTGAGTTACCTTTTGCATCACAATTTGCTGTCTCTTGGTCACTGCTGTCTGCTATTTTGTCTCTCGAAACTTTCATAAGGTAGAGGTGTCTCTCTCCAGATCTGGAGCTGGATATCAGGCAGACCTGAGCTCTGTTCATAGCTACCTAAAGTAAAGACAACAGGCAGGTATGTTTTAGTCCATTTGTCAAAGACCAAGAAGCCTCAAGCACTATGAATGTAAATGAAAACTCTACGAAGAATAAAAAGAGCAGGGACAACCTTCTCGGGCCCCCCTCCCGTCTCTCTCTTGGACAGGAGCTTTCTTCTGCTCAATAAATACATTCTGCTCATAAAAAAATAAAGAGCAAATTACTATATTATAAAACATGCACGCGCACACACGCATACTCACACCCCCCTGAACGTATAGTGACTTATTCTTTGCAAGAGGAATTTGGGAGCCCACACTATTCACCTCAGAAGGGAAGATGAAGCTAACCATGCTTCATACAATGGGCGGAGCTGGGCACATGGTGGCTCACGCTTGTGATCCCAGCACGTGGGGGCTGGGGCAGGAGGGCTGCCATGAGTTCGTGTCCCACCTGGGCTACACAGTGACTTCAAGGTCACCCTGAACCACATAGCAAAACACTGTCTCAAAAAAACAGAGCTGGGGCTATAGCTTAGTGGCACAATGCCTGCCTGGCAAGTGTGAGGTTTTTTCATTCCCAATACCAAAAAGAAAAAACAAAAAACAAAAAGCTGTGACTCAAAAAACTAAAAGAAAACAAATACACGTAAGAAAGACAGGGGCGAGGGAGATGGTTCAGGAGAATAAGCGCTTGCCTGGCAAACGCAAGGGCCTGAGCTCGATCCCCGGTTCCACACACATACACACACGTAAGAAAGACAGAGGAGAAGAGGGAAGGGACAGAAACAGCCAAGCAGGGGAAACACAGCAAGAGAAACCACACTGGCAAGCACACTGTGCCTGCGTTCTGCACTAAGGCCAAACTTCAACCTGGAAAACTTTCTTGTGTGTGTGCTAAAGCAGCTGGGTCCTGTCTAATACTGCCGCCAGCAGGAACGCACGGCACGCTGCCACCCACCTTCAACAGCATGGCCAGCATGGTCAGCAGGGTGTCCACATAGCCGTACAGCTTGCCCTGCGAGAACAGCAGCGTGGACCGGTGCAGCAGCAGCTTCAGCTCCTGAGGGACAAGCACATGGTGGTAGGTGGCGGGATATGCACACAGGGAGTTCTGCTTTAGAAACCAGGCTGTAAGAGCGTCTGCTTTTGAGCTTTCATAATAATTCAGTCCAGGATCTTAGCAACTATGATTTATAAAGTCTAATAAAAAGTGGCTGAAGGGCTGGCCAAATGGCTCAGTGGATTAAAGTGCCTGCGTGGGCAGATGCAGGGTCCTGGAGTTCGATCCCCAGGCCTACGGAATTGGCCCCGCCCCAGGGTGCGATTGAGACTGGGCATGCACCTATAATCCCAGCACCGGGGAGGCTGTAAACAGGAGGATCACTAGGAGACTAATCTACGCAGTGAGACCTGTACACCCTTGTCCTAAATACCAAAAAGTGGCTGGAACTTGGGAAACTTAAAAATCCTTTTTCAAGGACAGTTTTTCTTAGTGTACATTTGCAGTCTACAGTAGCTGCATTCATCTGGAGACATTACAGGCAGCCAGAGATTGCGGCAGACACACAGCTCTGTCACGGCCCCTTCCCTTCCCCGTCTCTTCCCCATCTCCAAAGCCTGCCTCCCTGCTTCCTCCCACCCCTTTTGCTTTACTTTTCATTTATACTTCATAAATGCCAACATTTATATTTCTGTCTTTGCTGGGGATATAGCTCAGCAGCATAGGGCCTGCCAGGCGAATGCAAGGTCCTGAGTTCAATTCCTGGTAGCAAAAAAAAGTGACTTATTTCATCTAACTTTACAATCTCCAAATCCATCCTTTTTTGCAAACGACACCAATTTATTCTTTTTGTTTTTTCTTTTTTGGCAGAACCTAGGATTGAACTCAGGCCCTTAAATGCTTATTCTACTGAGCCCCACAAATTTATTCTCTACGGCTGAATACTCACATTCCTGTTTCTACATTGCAGTTTGCTTCTCCAGCCTATGGATGGGCATGGAGTTGGACGCCAGCACGAAGCTGTCGTGGCTGGTGCCATGCACCGCATGTTACTCCTAACTCTTCAGGGAACAGACACGGGAGAGGCACAGCTGGGTTGAGGGAATTTCTATTTTAGAAATCGCCACACCGATCCCATAGTAGCTGTGCTGTCTGATACTCCCACCAGAGGCAGAGGAGGTCCCCAGGGCTTCAACTTCAACAGCATTCACTGCTTTTTGTCTTCTTGAAGAAAGCCCTTTCATGGAGATAAGAGTCCCCACGGATCCAATCTGTCAAACACACCGAGTCTGGTACACTGAAGCGAAACCTTGGCTAAAGCCACAGGTGCTCTTCTCAGCGGCAGCAAGTACCGGAAGGCGGCCCAGCAAGGAACCCCAGGCCCCAGCCCACCTGCTGCGCGGCACTTGCATCCTGGGCCAGCGTGTCTGGGTCGTACATTGGTTCCAGAGCCTCCAGTGCCTTCTCGGGCCGGCCCAGCTGCTGCTGAAGGGTGGACAGGGAGATCCTGGCATCCAAGTGGAGTGGGGCCAGCTCTACCACCTTGGTGTAGCTCTCGGCGGCGCGCTCCATGTAGCCCAGGGCCTTCAGGCACTCTAGGAGCGGGTTAGAGAGCACTGGCTGAACAAAGACTGCAAACTGCCACGATGATTTCCCACCGGTGGCAGAGCAGAACAGTGCAGGAGATGAGCAAAGTGCACCTATGTGCAAAGCACTTTTCCTGACCAATTACTCTACTGATCTCTGTAGCTCATTAAATTTAAAAGGCTAGGATGCAATCAGCAGACACAATCTGGAGCTCAGCTTTGTCCACGCAGCACTATGCTTCAGACAGTTTCCCATGTTTTCAGTGGCTTCCTGAATACTGTACGATAATGAAATTGAATATTTAACCATATTATTGGACACTTAAATTATTTCCAAATTTACCCTCTAATAATACCACTATAAATATGTGTAAGTCTGGAGTTAATCCATAGACATGTTTATTAGGGAATAGCGGTTTAAAATCTACCAGCTGCCTCCGTAGTTAGAAATTAGGATCTGTACACAGCCCCAGGCCTGGGTTTGTGGGGCTTCCGCCCTGGCCTTGCCCACTTCACATCCTGTCACCTTCCTGGCTCTGGGTGCTGGGCTCCTCACCCTGCCTCCTCGGGCTACACTCCCAGGACACCGCGGACCCCACCCCACAGTGCCGCGTGCTCTTCTGCCCCAGACCCCGGGGACAGCACAGGCTCCTTTGCCTCCTCAAGCTTCCACCTCTGTGATCTCCCACATGACCCTTCTGCCTCCCACTGTCCTCATCAATCTCCCGAAACCACTGTCTACAGTCAATTCTTAGAAATTAGAACACTTAACAGGACCATCAGAGTGGCATCATACTTTTTCATTTGTCACTTTTAAAGATGCACTGATTGGGCCGGGAAGATGGCTCAACAGAGTAAGAGCTTGCCTGGCAAGCACAAGGGCCTGAGTTCAACCCCCAGTTCTGCCAAAAAAAAGAAAGACTGCACTGATTCAGGTATGCAGGATTTTTATCCTCCATTCACCTCAAGTACATGGGTTCAAACTGGAAATAGTACTTACTAGAATCATGCTCATAATTAAACATGATTTTTAAAGAAGCTACTATTAGTAACACAGGAGAAATTTCACTATCACAGTCTTAGGAAAGCAAAGACACTTAATCTCTGCTCATCTTTAAAATGCAAATCCCAAAGACTATGTTTAATGATGGGGCAGCGCTGGCACTGCGCCGTCACCAGGAAGGGCCCTTCCTGGCTCCTGGGATGCGGCGAGCTGCTCCACTCCAGTCCTGAAGTGTCAACCAGTTTTCTCCAGTGCAGAGAACTGTCCGCTGCCAGTGTTGGAGAGCCTAGAACCTTCTTCCATCATGAGTAAAGCACAAGTGCTCTACTTTTAACACAGCTTTTTATATTCAATTAGTAAGAAGTCTAGTAAGTTATTTTTCTACTCTAAATGATTTTGGACTACTAGGTACTCAGGCACAGTGCCATAAAATGATAAAGTATAATGTGGCTTATAGGCCATGAAAACTTAAGTATTTTTTTTTCTATATTTTAAAGAAGGGTCTACAGGGTGTTCAGGGTCTCACTACTAGATCAGACTCGTAGTGATTCTCCTGTTTACAGCCCCAAGTGCTGGGATCACAGGTGTGTGCCACCCACCCAGTCTCAATCACCATCATCTCAGTGCACCCCAGGGGCAGGGCCAGCACGGCAGGCCTGGAGATCAATCCCCAGGCTTGCAGGTGCTTTAATCCGCTGAGCTATTTGACCAGCCCAAATATTTTCTTAAAAATAACACTAAATATAGATCTATAAAAGCTCTCCCAAGGATAAGACTGTACTCCACGTCCAGTAATGCATTCCTAGAAACTCAAGTGTAGAGCTGAGACGGGCATTTAAGGGACGTGTCAGTCCTCTGACTCTATTACCACTGTCAGTTGTTCCTCCAAACCATGAGTGTGGGGGGATCAATTAGTAGTCTATGAAGACAATTTAAAATACTGATCTTCAATGCCTGCCCTGAAACCAGAAATTCGTGCACTGAGAGTGATTCTGTGATTACCACCACCTTGGCAAAGCAAGTTCTTGCCACCGATGGAATTTAAACACTTCTGTCCCACAGAAATGTGTCACCTGCATGGCGAAGCCAAACCACAGCAAGGCTGTATCTTTCGGAGCAAACCAGCGCGCTGAGGAGCGGAAGCGCGGAGCCATACTCGCCCACCTCCAGGAATGCCTCTGCGACGTCAAGGTAGAGGTCGCCCATGTCTTCGGGATTCTGTTCCACCAGCGTGGTCAGGAGAGGCTGGAACGCAGAGGAGCCTGGAGTCAGCCGCGCGCTCTCACGTGCAAAGCCCACTTAGCGTGCACATGCGCTCCCGAGTTCGCCTGCAGAAAGGACTACACCTCCCTCACTGCTCTTCCAGCCCGCCTGATGACCTGCACTGCTCCTCCAGCAGCCAAGCACGTGGGCAAGCTGTCCAGGGAGCCAGGCTCTCCGGTCCTCTCTACCAGCAGCCCTCACTCAAGGTCACCTTGGGGAGGGCAGCTTTCCTGACCCCTCTTGAAAACGTACAGCTTTCTCCAAACACAGTGTTACCTATTTTTCTTTTTTATTTTTCTGTAGAACACCTACACCAACTAGTAGCCCATTAAGTATTTTATGAATTTATTATCCAATTCCATTAGAACAAAGACCCATCAAAATAGGGATTTTTATGCTGTATTTTACTCAATACTTTGTCCGCAGGTCAACAAAGTAGATGCCCATACATTTCCCGTCCCTCTCCCCCACCTGTCCCCATGCATGCCTGGCAAGCACTCTACCACCAAGTGACCTCCCCAGGTCCCACTACAATTCACTGAATTGTCCAAGGTTATCAAGGGCAAATAGTTGTCAGGATTATTAGCAACTGTCCAAAGACCCAATCTCAATTTCTGATCTTTGGATTGTTTATTTAACAAGGGAAACACCTATTGAAGCCCAAACCCAAAACATTCAGCTTTCCCAGACCCCGACAGGAGGGCAACACAGTCCTTCTGTGCCCTCCACTGCTGCACTTTCCTGCTGCTGGTGGCCCTCAGGCTACTCACGCTGAGTGGCTCAAGAATGTTGAGGTGCACCAGGCAGACCATGAGCTTCACCATGATGTCAATGGGCACACCCTCGGGGATCGCACATGCAACCATCTCGTCTGCTGCAGGGTCAAAAAAAGACAAGAGGCCGTCTCCACGCCTGAGCTCAGCTGGCAGCAGCGGGGTGCTCAGCCTCTGCATGAGCACTCAGAGCAAGCGACTGCACCGCCTTCTTCCTGCCTCTGCACTGGCCTTCCCCGTTCTGGTCTTGTTGTCCACTTCCTCAAGAGAACATGAACCCCAGACTGCCCACCAAAGCCTCAAAGACATAACATGTCTGAGATCAGGCATTCTCATCTTCTTCAATTCAAAACCCTCTTTCTGCCATTTACTACAAAAGGCTAAGAAAGGGATGAAATGACACTGTTCTTAAAACTTCACTGTAGCAAAAACAATCTTTAAAGCTGTGGGCAATGTTAAAAACTTTTGACACACACTTACACATTCTGTATAAATTTCGTGTTTCCATTTCAGAAAATTCTAAAGCATAACACATTAGCAATTCATTTATTTATTCTGGTCTTTTTGAGACAGAGTCTCACTATGCATCTCAGGCCAGCCTTGAACTCACTTTATAGCTCAGGCTGACCTCAAACTTGCAACAACGCTCCTGCCTCAGCCTCCCCAGTGCTAAGATTACAGGCATGCACCACCATGCCTGGCCAGCAATTTACTTTCAATGGTAGAGTAAAATTTTAAATTACTTTAAAAATTAAATCTATCTACTTTTATAGAACTTGTTAAAAATTATACTACCACATAAAGGGGCCAGGGAGATAGCTTGGTGATCTAAGTGCCTGCCTGGCAAGAGCAAGGACCCAGGTTTAATCCGAGGTACCACATGCCATGCCAGCTCTGTGTTGAGCTGGCCACCATAAACAGGCGCAACGCTGTGACCCCAGCACTGGGGAGGCTGACAGGTGGATCACTACAAGTCTAAGCTGCATAACAAGATCCTCTACCAAATAGACAGACAGACATTTTATACATACATATTACCACACAAAGCTCTCTAGTTATAGGAAGATCTGGAGAAGTTTTATATACTAGGACACTTTTTAATTTCTGAGCTCCAAGATACTAACTGACATTAGTCTGTTCAATGAGCCCCTCAGCCACAGCACCCTGAAGACAAGTCCAGGTCTATCTCACTGCAGGGATTCTACTTACAGGATATGTGAGTTCCATACCGCAAATTCCATCATCTGTATTTACTTGGCAGAAACTACTTTCCTAAAACTCAAGCACTGAATCTAAACCCTAAGCAGACTGCATGAAGGGTTGGGGCCTCGGCCAGCAATCAGGTCGGGAGGACAGGGGTAGGACCTCTGTTCTCCTGAGAGCTCAGAAGCTCCGCTCACTCCTCCTGCATGGGAGGACACAGAGATGGCACCCCAAGTGAGGAAAGGCTGCCACAGGGCCTGATCTCAGACAACCCAGCCTCCAGGACTGGAAGCACCCAAGCTGCAGTACCAATGTGGCCGCCCAAATCCACAGATGCTGCGCAGTGAAATATGCCTCCTCCAAGCAGTCTGGGAAATGACAAAACCAAAACCCTTGCTTTTGTATCAAATCACAAAGTAAACATCAACTATCCTGAATCAAGACTTACTGCAAAGCTGGAATTAAAAGTCCGATGGAACAGGCACACAGGAAGAAAGCAGCTGAGACAAGATCAAACTGTCAAAAACACTGCTTGAGGCAAGAAGGGCTCTAGAGAGCAAGGGCAGGCCACTGAGCTGCAGCCTGGAGCCCCAGCGTGCTCACAGCACTAACTCCATCCGGATGGGAAAGGAAGGAGCGAGGGCGAGGGCGAGGGCCATGGCCAGGGCCAGGGCCAGGGCCAGGGCCAGGGCCAGGGCCAGAGCCAGGGCCTGCAGCCCAAGGGAGTGGTGCGTCTGCTCTACCCCTCCAGCTAGCGTGAGAACACCCAACACTCATCTGTTACAAAGTGACCATTCTGCTGATTTTCACAAAAGAATGCAGAGACTGGAACCTGGACAGCAGCACTTCATCTCCCAACAGAGACCCCCAGGGGCAGCACCTGGACTGCTGGTCTCCGCATACCACTACTCCCCCAGAGACCCACACACAGCACTCTGACCACCCGAGGGCCCCGCCAGGCCACACAAGGCTCCCACACCTGTACCCCGCGTGCTTCCTTTCCTACTCCTGGATATATCCCCTCACTCGCAGCAGTGCCCATTTATTAGAGTTCAGAGGTCCCTGAAAGCCTGGCACATTCATGTGGGTGTAATTGCTGTGGGAAGGTTAACTATTGATTGGAAAAGAGCACAGCAGGCACGCGCCTGGTGTGTGCAATCTACAACCTTTATCCTCTTCTGAGGGGCCACCTTCTTCCAAAGATTTCTTTTCTAGGACAATTCCAGAAAAATCTGTAATTATCTAAAAGAATAGGAAAAGAGAAAGAAAATGTTATTTACATATGAAAAACCTTTTTCCAAAATGTGAAGATTATAAATAATTCAAATAATGCCCGCAACATCAAAATCTGGTGAGATAGCTCATTAGTCTAAAGTGCCTGCTTAGGCAGGTGCAAGGACCATGGTTCAATCCCTAGAGCCCCAGCACCACATGCTATACCAGCCACGCCCTCACAGTGGGCTGAGCCAGCCCCCCCAACCCCCAATAAAAGGATCGGGGATATGAAACAGAGAAGTCTTTTTAAAACAAGGAATCCTGGTCTGCCAGATAGCTTAATGGATTAAAGTGCCTGCTTAGGACCGGGGTTCAATCCCCAGCATGCTGTGCTGGCCCCATCCCTGGGCGCACTGAGATGGCAACTGAGACTGGGCACAGTGGCGCATGCCAGTCATCCCAGAGCTTGGGAGCCTGAAAACAGGAGGTTCACTACAAGTCTGATCTGTGTAGTGAGACCCTGTAGACCCTCTAGTAAATACAAAAACAAGGAATCCTGCCACACAGTCACACTCACTACACACTAACCAACACAAACTAAAGGTACTACAAACCTCACCAGCTACCAAAGCTACACTCCGCAGCCCCAGAGCTGGCTCTCAGGACCCAGCCTGCCTACAGGTCCTGCTGCTCGGCCGCGCCCACACATGCATCACCGCTAGTGACAGCTGATTCACGCACCATAGGCGAAATGCATTTTATATTCCATATAGAATTACCATAGAATCTAGAAACCTGTTATGCAGATATGTAATTTAAGTGTGCTTAAAATGATGGCTAACGAGTCAAACACTGAAACGTACAATCAGGAAAAGGCAGCAGCACTCCTACCTCCAATGCTTTGTCATACTGCTTGTTAGAAATATACAGCTCGGCTGCAACATTGACATCCTCCATGGAGACCAGGGCCTGGTGCTTGGAGAACGCTTCTTCAATTATGTTAATAGCTGAAGTACCATCATTGGCTTCATAGTAACTCCTACAAATTGGCAAGACAAACCAATACTTACGTCTGATTATGAAACTAACTTCCTGCATGGGCCACCCAACAACTGACTTTCACTTCCTTAAAGTCTCAGGAAATACAAGTGCCCTGGACCTCACCAACTTTAGTACATCTCCAGCCTGGAGCATCCCATCTAGATACAGAGAGTCCATGATCGGCAACCATTCGGGTCGCACACGTGTCATGGGCATACTGTGTAAGACTCCCTTTGTCGGACTTAGGAACAGATCAGACTAACAAACATTCTCCTGGAATAGAACTAGTCTGTAAGTGGAGGATTTACTGTGTGAGCATCCTATAATCCTCCCCTCTCCCCTTATTCCTATAACCCATTCCTCTGCCCTGTTAGGAGCCCCTCCAGCACCGCCTGCTCCCCCCACCTGTCTCCTAAGGCGCGCCTTACTTTGACCTAACCCAGCTCCACATAAGACAATCTCCACGGCAGTATCGGAGCTGGCTATCACTACTCCAACAAAAACACACAGTACACAAACAGAAAAGCAGAACTGTGCACAGGCCACCTGGCGAGTCCTTCATAGTCCTTCATAGTCCCTCATAGCTTAAAAAAAAAGAAAGTGCACAACACAAAAGGTGCGCAAAATGTTTCCTGTACTTTAGAATAAAAAATACCCAACGAATAACATGTAACAACTGTAGAAGAAAATTTTTAGTCTCAAAACATTCTATTGGCTTAAGATGAACTGACTACAAGATCCCAGATTATAAACCTGGCACTGGCATACCTTTGACAAAAAATAATTTAAAAAATACTGCACCTTTTGTCTTGTGTACTTTCTTTTTTATAAGCCTCATTAGCTGTCTTGATGTGGACACGTTAGGTTAGGCCCATTAATTCTGTGGTCTTTATCCAGGTGGTGTTGGGCTATGAAATTGCCCTTTATCTGCCCAGAAATAGGCTGCATAACAGAAGCAGAGAAAACCTGGGAACCTCACCACCTTTCAGAACACGCTTCACTTTTCAGCATCTGAGCATGGATGTTGTAACTTCATAGACAACATTTTCTAAGCAGTCAGCTGACTCAGAAACACAAAAGTACCAAAGAAAACTGTAACTGCATGGGGGGCAAGGGAGATGGCTCGGTGGAATAAGCGCTTCCCCGGCAAGCATAAGAGCCTGAGTTCAATCGCCGGTTCCGAAAAAAAAAAAAAAAAGAAAATTGTAACTGCAACATAAAATGCTTCTCCAAATACCAATGACAGTCACATTTCAAATTTATACTCTGACTTATAAAATCAGACTGACTAATAACAGCTCATGTACACATCAGACTGCAAACTCACTTGGCCATGTCTCTAGCCAGCTGCATAAAGCGCTCTCCATCAGACGTAGGCAGAAGGTTTAGAATGCGCCGGTACCCGTCCATCGCCATTTTATGGTCGCCCATCTGTTCACACAGACTTGACCGCTCCCACAGAAAACGGATATTAGTAGGTTCATACTTCAGAGCTAAAAGGATTAAAAATTACATTACAAAGAGGAACTCAGTACTTGAATGGGACCTACAATTTTCCCAGAAAATTTAATAAACGCCACAAACTAATTCTCCAATGGAAACAGAATGTTATCTGGAAGAAAGCATCTTTGTAGGAATTCATGAGAAGAATCAATTTAAGACCAGATAAAACCTGAGTCTCCACAGCTTCTCAGTCACTGAAGTCTCACCTGAATTTTCAAGGAAGAGCTTAGCACTGAGCACACTTGAGCAGGAAACTAAAATTTGTTCTGTTCTTTTATCAACTTTTGTGCTATATTAAATGACAATAGAAGTAAAGCAGCTGATAACATGAGAACAGAGGCACTCTATTACTGGTAAAACAGTGTAGGAAACAAATCCATTTCAGCAACGTCATAACCACTACTGTGAGTACAATTACTAAACACCTATTATGAAGCATCTAATCAAAGCAAGGAAAATATTTTAATTACCTTTTGTATAGCAAAAAATAGCCTGCTTAATATTGTCTTGTTCCAGGGACATTTCTGCCAGTCTAACCCATTCTTCAGTGTCACTGGGATTTAAATGTGCAGCAATCAGTTCAAACTGCAACGACTTCTCCATGTCACCTTGGTCCTCATATATCATGGCAAGTGTAGAGAACGGCTCATATGCCAGAGGAGCTACAGGAAGGGGAGAAACACATCTCATGGCTGAGGGAGCTGTGTGAGCTGCAGGAAGCAGCCATGTGAGCTCATGTCCATCTGACTGCTCAGTGTGGACTTTTTAAAACTACAAAACTCTTTAAACCACATAGCATAATTATACAAAGTATTTTAATTTGCTTCATTTTATTTTCATGAATTTTTAGAGTTGTTAATGAAGTGTTAAACAAAACAAAATATACAGTATCAAGACGAACTCAACGCTTCACAAAGGCTGCCACATGGCCCAATTTCTCATCAAGCTCACCCCAGCGGGCACTAGCACATCAGAGTAGTGTTCAGGATCCAGCTCCTGCACTAGGGATACCTGATGAGCAGACAGGGATTCTAAGCAGCACCTAAACCCAGAACCTCAACCTGATTCAGTAATACTGCTGTAAAGCTGGGCGTGACGACACACACCTGAGATGCCAGCACCCTGGAGGCTGAGGCAGGAAGATCCACAGGCCCCTCAAGGCCAACTACCTGGGGAACTGAGGACCAGGCTGAAAACTTCTGGCTCAAACAAACAAACAATATACTGCCAATACCCTCTAAGTTCCTGAGTCATTTCTACAGACAGTTTGGGGCCCCATCTGCTTTCACGTCAGGCCACTAAGCTGCGCTTTCACAATGTCCCAGGAAGAGCACCTTGTCGGATGATCTCCATGCACATCACAATGGCCTCCTCGCGCTTTCCTCGTGCAAACTGAATGTTGGCTTCACCCATAAGCCCCCGCAGTGCCCTGGGAAGTTTGCTGCGAGGCCTCTTCTCCTGTATGACAGAAAAAATGACATCTAAATAAAAACACAGTAAAGTTTACACCCTCATCCCAAGTACATTAATATAAAACATAATGAAATTAATTTCCCATAAAGCTTTTTAAAACATCTAACTTAAGAGACCAGTGCCGGCCAGATAGCTCAGCAGACTACAGCACCTGCTTAGGCAGCGCACATGAGCTGGAGTTCAATCCCCAGCATGCTGTGCCAGCCCTGCCCTTGGGGCACACCGAGACAGTGACTGAAACTTGCTGTGGTGGTACATGCCTGTAATCCCAGCACTGGGAGGCAGAAAACAGGAGAATCACTATGTGGTGAGACCCTATACACTGTGTACTAAATGCATTTTTTAAAAATGGGGGAGAGAGAAAGAGACCACATGGCTACACTCCTGACTCCATAAAAGTCTACACTGCAGGAAAAAGTCCAATGCACAAAACAACACAATTACTCTACGGGGGCTGGGGAGATGGCTCAGTAGAATAAGCGCTTGCCTGGAAAGCGCAAGGGCCTGAGTTGAATCCCCGGTTCTGCAAAAAAAAAAGGAAAGGAAAGGAAAATTTCCCCAAAAAGGAAATAAAAGGTAGGGAAATAAAGTCACAAACGAAACTTCAAATAAAAAGTTCAAAGCATGGTAAAATATGTTAGGAGAACAATGAAAGTGGTCAAGAAAACTGCCAAATTACTACCTGGACTAAAATCATTATGCTGGAACATGGAGTTACATGCCAAGAAAAGTATGCTACAGCCTACTGAAGATCCACCTTTCAAATCTATCCATTCAAAGTGAACTTCATAAAAATACTTGAGATATACCATCAACCTTGTAATAGAGAAACAACTTCATTTTGACATACACCAGTAATCAAGGTTTAACACTGAAATTCTCCGAAAGGCATAACAAATAAATGACAACTACTGTCCTGAAGCACTTCTTTCCTTCTTCCCAAGTGTAATTTAAACCTGACTCTCAATGACAGTTTCACTCCTCACACAGATGCCAAAACAAGTAAGGATTTACTTTCATCATCTTCTTGGTCTCACGGTTGAGAACCATCTCCAGCACGAACACATCACCGGCTGTGGGCTGCTCAGGGGTCTCCTCGTCTTCGTCCTCATCCTCATCCTCGTCCTCATCATCCTCCGTCTCTCCAAGCATGGAGTCAAAGACCTTCTGCACCGACTTACTCACCCCATCTGAAGTTTCTCCTAAGGAAAGGACAGTGAGGCGGGAAAATGCAAAGCTTCAGGCACTTGCAGTCAAAAGAAAGTACAGCTCCCCAGCTTGCGTTGTAAGACACAAGCCTAAGCTGGCTCAGGCTGACAGGCACAACCTACTGGGCAGCACCCGGCACAGAAGAGGCCCGAGAGCAGCCTCTGGCTCCCAAGGTCACGCCAGCAAACCCTGGACAGCCGCGCCAAAGTCCGGAAGCTCCGAGGCAGCCCGGGATGGCCAGCACACAGGCTGGCCCGCCCACACTGCCCCTCGCATGGAGACAGGATCGGTGACGACCCTAACGTCCCATGCTGCACCTGTACCTGGGACACCCGTCAGGGTGTCTGCATGCGAGGACGGTCTCACTGAGCAAAGAAGTTCAAGGCCAGAGACACTTTTCTGTCAACGACAGCAGAACCATGGGACCCGTTCAGAAGAGGTACAAGAAAACGGTCAAGAATCACGCTCAGTGTACACTGGTCTTCAAAAGCCCTTAAGCTTATCTCACCTGAGCGAAATAGTTCAAGACCCAAAGGTTAAGGAGAAATGGCTTAGTAATTGTAAAAGCCGCACCTTGTCAGCCACACGTTGGTGTTGCTAGGAAATTATGGGAACCACCACATTCGGGCATTCTGAACATGCAAAAAGAGTATAAAATTTATCACAGGAATAAATGAAAAACCTCATCTTCATAAAAGGAGCATCTGTTAAAATTCAACATACATTCCTAATAATTCTTGGTCAACTAGGAATGAAAGGGAGCCATTTCTAC
>NW_004524601.1:3937301-3938811 GCF_000260255.1 Octodon degus | reverse complement strand
GACCAAAAGGACTGGAGACATGGCTCTGTGCTTCCCGAGTTCAATCCCGAGGACCACACAACCACTCAGTACAGATAAAAAGGCCCCAAAGCCAACACTTTCCAATAATACAGCTCACAAACTTCACCAACTCAAAACAAGGATTTTTTTGAGCCAGGCACATGGGAGGCACAGGCCTGCAGTCCCAGCTGCCCAGGAGGCTGTTACGAGGATCGCAGGTGTGTGGAGAGCCCACACAATGCCCGAGACCCTGCCTCACAGCCGCACAGCGGGCTGGGACGACCCTAGGTCCCTAACGGTCAGTGCGGGCGGCGAGCGGGCTCACTGTACCTTCACTGGCACCCCTGAGGTGGGCTCTGGCAGAGCTGATTCCCGACGAGGATGGCACTTCAGCGTCACCTGGGTGCTCCCCAGCTGACACTCTTCCTTCTTCCTGAAGACTCTGGGAGTGAAAGTTTGCATTTAACAAGTGAAGATTCAGCCCTCCCATGTCCCTGGCAAGAGGACATTTCGAACTAGACTAGAGGTCCCACTTGTCCCAGCTATTTCCATCCTTGGTAGCTTCCTGAAAGCATTTAAAGCATCATACCACAGGATACATGCACCCCTATGTTTATAGTGACACAGTTCGCAATAGCTAAATCCTGGAAAAGAGCATAAATGCCCACCCTGGAGGAATGGATAAAGAATATGTGGGGCGTTTATACAACTGGAGGGGACGAGGTAAAAAAAGAATCAAGTTATGTCATGTACAGGTACAAATTCTGTACGATTAATATGACCATTATGCATACCTAAATATACCCATAAAATCTTTTTTCTTTTTGGTATTTTAGGTAAGGGTCTACAGGGTCTCACCCTGATCGGATTGGTCGTGATCAGCCTGTTTACAGCCTCCCAAGAACTGGGATTACAGATGCGCCATAATGCCCAGTCTCAATTGCTGTCTCAGCGCGCCCCGGGGGCGGGGCTGGCACGGGGATTGAACGCCCGGCCCCCGCGCCTGCTTGCAGGCGCTTTAATCCGCTGAGCTATTTGGCCGGCCCTTACCCATAAAATCTGACTGAAGAAGAGGACTTTTGCACAGACCGTGGTGGCTAGTGCCAATAATCCCAACAGTGGAGAGGCTGCGGCAGAAGGACTTCAGCATTCAAGACCAGTCTGGCTATGAGTTTAAGGCCAGCCCGAACTACAATGAGATCATGACTTTAAAGGAAAGAACGCGTATCCCTTGCTTTTATTTATAAAACCTGAACCCTACACAAACTGTGTGGAACCCGATTCAGGATTCTGTCAAAGCGTTTCCAACCACTGTTCTTCGGCTAGCTTCCCCCAGGTCACCTGTAAACACTAATCTAAAATACCCTAATGAGGGCTACACCCGCCGACTTCAGCAGACGCCATTCCTTCCACTCCCCGCGAGGTGGCACGGAGGCCGCGGGAAGCCGGGCGACCTCTGCCGAGGCACGAGAACCAGCGCGGGCAGGCCCGCCCGGCCCGCCGCGCTCCC
>NW_004524601.1:3930063-3931240 GCF_000260255.1 Octodon degus | reverse complement strand
GAGAGAGAGAGGGAGAGAGGGAGGGGGAGGGGGGCAGGCAGACAGAGACAAGGACAGAGACAGATGGACAGACAGGCGCAGAAAGTGAAAGAGAGAAAGAAACAGCTCTCATAAGCATAGTATTGAATTTTGAAAGGTACTAGGAATTACACAAAGATTCCTCTGATTCCCACTTACATTTACAGGTAGTCCTGGCCAATACTGTAAACTAAGAGGGATACAGATGGCAAAGTAAAAAAAAAAAAAAAACCCTAAATAAAAACTCAGGACATGAGTGCTCACTTCGGCAGCACATATACTAAAACTGAAATGTACGGAGAAAACTCAGGACATGGGATGGGGAGACAGCTCAGTGGTCTAAGTGGCTGCCCGACAAGTGCAAAGACCAGGGTTTGATGCCCTGGACAACATGCTATGCTGGCCCCGCGCCTGAGCCTGCCACTGAAACCAGACATGGAGGCACACACTTACTGTCTCAGCCCTGCGGAGGCTGGGACTGGAGGATCACTACAGTCCAACCTGCAGTGAGACCCTGTACCAAACACATAAATAAATAAAAGATTAAAACAAAAACTCAGCACATATAAACTGAGGGAGGTCATAACACAAATAATTGTAGGTGGGCACACAGTCCTGGAACTGAAGGCAGCTGAGTGCCTTAGCAGGACCGTCTCAAAACAATTTTTAAAGAGAATGAGGGAACATATAGCTCATATGAAAGCTCTAGAATCAATCCCCAAAACCATAAAAAAATTGAACTATTTTATGTACAAACACACTAAATTTAAAATGAAATGAAAAGACCCTCCCTGCTCAGTGTGCAAGACGAGGACAAATGATCCAGACACCACCTATTCCAAGGAGACGTGGCCAGAGCTGTTCTAAAGCAAGCCCTGCTCCTGCGCTGCCCACATGCTCTCGCTCGCCCAGAGTCTGGAGAGCCCTTCCAGAACACAGGGAGGAGCCTGTGCCTCTGCGGCTGAGGGGAGTCTCCCGCAGGAGGGCGGCCAGCTGGCGCCTCGCAGCTCACCAGGCTCACCACAGCTCTCGGCTGAGCCTCTCTCCTCGGGAGCACCGGAGGCCAGCTCTGGGGTCACTCACCTGCAGACCACTGTGGAGAGCCCCTCCTCCCCCGGCACTCCTGCAACTCCACCCTCAGCGGTCTGGACACTCGCCC
>NW_004524601.1:3906841-3927703 GCF_000260255.1 Octodon degus | reverse complement strand
GCCGCGCACAGGCTCCGCCCGCCCCGGGGCCGGGGCGCCGGCCGGGCGTCTCCTCACCTTCTTCTCCCGCGTCTTCCGCTCTTCTCTACGCCGCTCGAACTCCTCAAACGATATCTTTCCTTCCAGGTAGTCGATGAGCTCGGGGCTGAAGCCCGACATGTCTGCTCGACGGCTCGAGGGAGCCCGGAAGCCCGACGGCGAAACCGGAAGAGCAGCTCGGAGCGCGCGCGGCGTCCTTCCGGGAACCCGTCGGGCTGAGAACAAAGGTTCCGGGACTCCAAACAGGGCGCAGGCCACGCCCCTCTGTGAGTGGGCACAGCCTTTCCCTACCGAGCCGAGGATTGGGGATCCGAGAGGTGTCCTCCTTGCTCCTTTCCGTTGGATGCAGCCTGCTTCCTACTGAGGTTGAGTCCAAAGAAATCATAATACAAAATAAAGATTTTTTCCTTCTAAAATCCCGTTTGCCCAGGTGCCAGGGTGCAGCCCTGAATCCCACCACTGGAGAGGCTGAGACAGGAAGATCGCAGCAAGTTGAGACCAGCTTGAACTACATAACCAGCCTCCGTCTCAAAAACACCCAGAAAATAAAAATACATGTAAAATAATTAAACCTCCATTTTCTTTCAAAACCTGCCCTACCCCAGTTGAAAAACTGGGTTAGAAGTCTCAGTTCCAACTGGTCATTTTAAATAGGCAGAGCCGCCTGTGACACATGGCCGCTAGCAATGGAGCGCTTCCTGCATTCTGCTTGTCTAACCAGCCCTGGATTGAGAGGCCCTGCAGCCCCCCTCTCAGGGCGCAGGACCCGCTCAGGAAATGCAGGAGCCATTTTTCTTACTTCCAGGACAGCTGAGCGGGCCTCCACATTGATCCATCTCTTTCTGCCACTGCACAAACTCACCACTCCCAGCACCCAGCTGCTACTGCATTTGTCCAGCTGTGCTCGGGTCCCACCTGCTGCCACTCTGTGGCCCAAGTCCCTAGCCAGCTGACCAACCCCTGGTCCTTGTGGCCGCCCGATTTATAGGGCCATACACAGGAGCAGCTTTGCCTGTACCTCCTTGGTTATGTAAGTTATTTACACTGAGAATCCTAGTGTCATAGGCAGCTGAATTAGATAGAAATATTATAGGCAGTCAGACAGGGCCAGGCCCTCAAGGAGACAAGATGGAAGACAAGGTGGCTTTGCAACTTGGAAGAGACAGACACTCCCATGTGGGCCACACCTCATGACCAAAGAGGAAACACACACAGCTACATACTCCCCTAGGGACAGGGATTGGTATTCTAAATAGGCATCAATCTCCTCCAAGGAGCCCAAATGAGTCACTAACCCAACGCCCAACAGGAAGAGACCCTGTCCCTCTCGGTTCATGCTCACTTGCTATGTGACTCACTTCTCCATGATTCTGATTTAATCAATTTTACCACAATGGTGCTTGTAACCTCATTGGTTGACCATAGTTTTGTCCCACCTGATGCCCACCTAAGTGAGTTCCCATGTTCTCCACCACCTTAGACCTGCCTCACTACATGGTTTTACTAGTCTTTAAAAGTCCCTGGAAGAGACAGCTTCCCAGGGACCACCCACTCGGGGCCCCCCTCCTGTCCCTCTATCAGACAGCTTTCTTTCCCCCAATAAATAAATGCTGCTCATAACGTCCGCTTGTTCCTGAAATTCATTCTTTGGTTTTAAAGAACATGAACTCATCCCAGGTACTTTTCAGGTGGGAGATCTTTTTTCCCCTCTATCATTCGGAGGTCACCCACCCTGGATCAGTGTTTCTCCCTGTGTCACTAGGTACACCTGCCCTGCAATCCCACTGACTCCAGAGTTACCCCATGCGCGCACACACGCATGCACGCACACATGGCCTGAACCACTGAACCAGAGTGTGGTCACCCTGGCTTCATTTTCCTCTGCAGGACATTCTATGAGCATCTTGAGAAGAGCACAGGCAGGCCAGAGGTTAGAAGCCCAGCACTGTGGCCCTGCACGTACTCAAAACGTCCTGTGAATTTTACTGGATGAGGGGAACATGTTTGGACATTTGAGCTAGGGTGTTGTGAGAAAGGCATGTGCAATTGAGGACCAGGCCAAGTGGAAGAGACCCAGAGAGACTCTGCAAGGCAGCTTTGTCACCTTAGCTGGCTGGGGAGCCCACGGGCTCAAATCACCAGCCTCTTTTTAAGGTTACCAATCACTTACATAGGTTTTCAGAAGGAAGTACAAAATGACAGATAATATTTAGGGTTGGTGACACCTATCTTTTGTCATTAACTGCTAGGCAGAATTTACTCCTCAGAAACTAATAAGGTACTATCTTACTATAGGATACCCTGGCGGAAGAATCAACCATGGTGTGAGACCAGACAGAGGTGTCCTGGCCGGAACTCCCTGGGACTTGAAAGCACACAAAGCCCCAACCTCGGGCAGAGCTGCACTTTCCTCCCTGCTGGCTCCGAAAGCCTAAGTTACAGTGCTAGTGAGCTCCCTAATTATGAGAACCAACTGTGCTTCCCAGCCTTGCAGTACTGGGGATAGAAATCAGGACCCTGCGCTTGCTAGGCAAGCACTTATTCTACTGAGCTATCTTCCGGGCCCCCAGTCTTGTTCTTGAACAGTGGTAGAAATATAGGATTAAACTTTTCATTACACCTAAAGTAGCCCCTACAAAGGAAACACAGTCAGGATGCAGCAGGTAAAGGTAAGCTGCCTCTCCTCCAGCCACCTGTGTGCCAGTGCAGGCGAGGGCAAGGGCACTAGTGGTACAGGGGAAACAGTAGGTGTCAAATATGCCAACATTATGTGTGTCCCCTGAAGACTGAATTCTAATGAACAATAGAGGTCAAGAGTATCAAAATTGGGCTGGGGAAAATACATTGAGAGACAGACAGACAGACGGACAGACTGGGTGTGGTGGCACACACACCTATAATGCAAGTGCTTGGTAGGCTGAAAACAGGAGGATCATGAGTCTGATCTGTGTAGTGAGACCCCTCTACTAAATACATTTAAAAAACTGAGCTGGGGAGATAGCTCAGTGGCAGAAGCACCTGCCTGGCAAGCGCAAGTTCCCAAGTTCGATCCCCGGTACCAAAGGGTGGGGGGGGGTAGGAAATTTTACTACAGAAAAGGAATGGGGAGTGAGATGTGGGGATGGGGGTAAGAATAGCTCCTGGGAGACAGGAGGAGCCCAAATGGGTTGCCCTAGGGCCCATCTTAAAGTTTTCTAAAGTAAAATTATGAGGCAGCTACAACAGGGGTCAAATTATGATCAATGCGATTGAAGTGTAGTCACTTAAGTAATACTAATCTCGTGGTAGCAAAGGTACATCATTAACCTTGCTTAATAAGCTCTCTTTATTTTTGGTACTGGGGGTTGACCTCAGGACCTTGCGCTTGCCAGGCAGGCACTTAGGCCACTGAGCTATCTCCCAACCCCTTTGCTTGATAATCTAGTGTTAGTCTTGTCTTTAGTCTTAGCAGTCTTAGGCTTAGTGGTCTTGCTCTTAGTAGATGGGAGAGGACACCCCCCATGGGATCATGGAAATCTCCAAAGGTGGCACCCATCCTCCCAGTCCCTGTGCATTCCTGAGGAATACAGAACTAGCCACAGTGACTTTAATCCACAGATGGCCCCAGCCAGTCCCAGTGCTTCCCCTTCTCCTGCACAGACTCCCTGAAGGGCTCAGCACTGTCTGCCTGCCTCTAGTTCTACCTGAGCCTGGTCGCCACTGCCCCAGTATCCACACGCAGCCAGCCCACCTGACACTGTCCAGTCCGAGGTTCCCCCGGTGATGCCCAGCTGGCCCGTGGCCCCCATAAGCTCAGCTGCTGGGGGCAAGGTTCCCACTGCCCAGTGAGCAGCAGAGCAGCAGCAGAGGAGCAGCACCCCCGCCCTCCCTGAGGGTCCATACCCCACCTTGTGCAGCCAGAGCCCACCTCACAGATGGGCAGCTGCATGGCCTGCACTGTGTCCAGCGGGCAGCCAGGAGGTAGCAGACTGTCCTGCGTGCCTGGATGCACCGACTCATCAACTCCTGCCGAATGACTGTGGAGTAGTGGATGGGTGATCCGGCCAACCTCTTGGGTTTCTGTATGCCTTCCTTTGCTGCTGGCCCGAAAGCACACGACTGCTCGGACAGCTGCCTGCTGCTGCCTCAAGGGAGCTGCAGTATGTGCTGGTGAGCGCAAGACAGGCCTCTGGGAGGACCCTGCCCTGCCCTGCCCAGTGGGCCAATGACTGGAAGAGCAGATTTCCTGGCAGTGGCTTCATTAGGCACATGGGGGTTTGCTCCTTGTTCAGGTTAAGACAGCTGCCGGGGGAGGCAGGACATCGAGGGAGGCCTGCTCCAGGGGGAGGCAGGCTGCCATGCCCAGCCTGCTTTGTAACAGAGAACCAGGTATATGTTGCCAGTGTCTTGGTTATTCAGCTGTGACTCAAGTTCCTCAGCACTAGGGACCCAGCAGGTTCCCAGGGCCAGGCTGGAGGAAGGGGTATTCGAGTGAGGGGAACATTCACACCCAGCATAGGGAGCAGCGGGGATCTGGGAAGGCCTGCTTGGAGCTGCTCCACAGGACCATGGCCAGGCCTGGGGCCACCATGCTGCCGGTGGTAGGTGAGGACAGTCCAGACCCCTCCTGGGCCCCAGCCAGGCAATACCACTCTGGGCCTGGGCTGACTCTGGCGTAGACTAGGACTCAGGCTGTCCACCCTGGGCTGAGGAGTGGAACCAGGTCCGATGTCCTCAAGGCTAGGGGTCTCTGAGCTCACAGCAGATGATGAGGCCCTAGGAAGACACGTCCTGAGACGCCACCCCGACCTGTGCAGACCCATACTGCTCTTGCTCAGAGGCTGGCGCAGGGAATCCCACCTTAATGCTAATGTCCTAGGTTTGTGCAGCAGTCTCGGGTCCTTTTCCCCCTCCAAGTCCTTGACTCGTATCTTGTCAGCAACTCACAGCTGTTCAGGTCCTCAGTAAGCTCTCCACCTTTAAGGCTGAGTCGAGGTGAGGTTACGTTGAGATGGAGCCTCCTGCCCCCTCAGTCACATACGGCAGGCCAGGGATGCTCCTGCCTTGGCTCCTTAGGATCCGGAGGGGACTAAGTGGGTCACTGACCTCACAGACGTGGAGTCTGGGGGCCACCAGATGGGTTTTGTTGACGCAGTCTAGCCTCCCACAGGATTTCAGGGCCAGCCTGCCTGGAAGGCCTGCAAAGGCCAAGGGTGGAGGCAGCCGCTGGCAGACTCGGCCATGCCCAGAGGGGCCTCCTGGCAGGTCGTCTTGCCCACACCCAGGAAAGAGATCTGCACAGCCACTGGAGGGGATGTGGGGCGTCAGCACCCTACTGCATCATGGAGACAAATCTGTGGTGGGCATGGGGGGCTGGCAGCTGCCAGTGCTGGGCGGAGCCCTTGGCGTGGACACAGCACCGGTGCAGGGTACGGGTGTTCTGTACCCGAACTTGCCACCCGGGTGAAATGGCCTGCTAATGACCACAGATGCTCACTCTGCTGGGAGGGCTGCACCCTGAATAGGGGTCGTGGAACGTGCCGGCAGGTGGTACTCTGAGCCATCTCAGCCTCAGGCCCTCACTCAGCAGAGTCCTCAGTACTCTCTCCTTAGCACCCGCCCACCAGCAGGATGGCAGGTCGCACCTGGCTTGCACCCTTAGGGCTCACAGGCAGGAAACACCTTGCTGCCTGGGTCCCCACACAGCACAGCCCAAAGAGAAAGATCTAGACGACCAGTTCCCTGCCCTGACCCGCTTGCTCCACTTCCACATCACCTTTCCCTGCCCACAGCTAAGGCCTTGGTGTCTGTGAATGAAGGCAAACTGCTTTTTGAGGCAGGATTTCACTATGTAGTGTGTCCTGGCCTTGAATTCCCCGATTGTAGCCCAGGCTGGCCTCAAACTCAGGGCAATCCTCCTGCTTCAGTCTCTGAAGTACTGGGATTACAGGCATGTGACAATACACCCAGCTAACAAGTTGCTTTAATTAGTTCTCATCAAAACACGATAGATTGTATTTTTTCACTTTGTTTTTCCATAATGACGGCTTAACCCAAAGACAGAGAATGATGGGATGAACATCGACACGAAGCAGGGAGGGCCGTTCTGAGGCTGGCAGTAACCAGCCTCAATTCCACCAGAAATCTCATTGGTAGAAACAGAAAGGAGCACTCAGTTATCCCCTCATAATACGGACATCTCTGCTCATCAAGAATGCCACTACCTGCAGGGCACAGGGACACACGCCTGCAATCCCTGCACTCGGGAGCCTGACAGGAAGACTGCCAGGTCGAGGCCAACCTGGGCTGCAGAGTAAATTCAAGGTCAGCCTGAACTACAAGGTGAGACCCTGTTTCAAAAAATTGAAAAGATCCGGCAGAATAGCTAAGATTAAAGCGCCTGCTTAGGCAGATGCAGTGTCAGGGGCAATCACTGGTGTGCCATGCCGGCCCCGCCCCCAGGGTATGCTGAGATGGAGACAGCGTGGTGGAGCGCGCCTGTAATCCCAGCTCTTGGGAGGCTGAGCACAGGCAGACCACTAGGAGTCTGACCTACAAGGTGAGACCCTGTACTAAATAGAGAAAAAAAAAGTGTGCAGCGACTATCAACGCTCAGCTGGGGCCCTCAGGTCACCCTTCACAGGACGGGAATGGCTCAAGGGGGGCTGGGGAGGTGGCGCAGTAGAGTAAGTGCGTGCCTGGGAACGGCACAGGGAAAGACCTGGGCAACAGCACCACGAAGGCCCTGCAACCACATGGCAGGGCAGGTGGACTTGCTGAGGGATCTCCTACCACCCGTTCCCACGTGTCACCCGAGGGGGTCACACTGGCCCCTGCTCTGCCCACAAGTGCGTGTTCTAAGGACGACGGGGCCAGTGCAGCCCGTTAAGGTTCTCTGACAAGGAAACTGCAGCATCTCAAGGGTTCCGACGAGGTGCTCAGCAGCTCCTTTCCTCCTGCAGGGGAAAGAGCAAGTCCCGCATGGGAGGAGCGTCTAGTTCAGATGCACGCAGGCAGAAAAACAAGCAACTCAGAGCGCTGCGCAGAAGGTCATTTACAAACAGTTCTCACCAAAATGGGGACACAAAAGCCCTCAGAAGAGAAGCTGCTTCCTGGGGTCCGTCCCTCCACAGCATGAACAACCAATCTAAGGGCCACACTCTGAACGAGCATGCACTAAGGACAGGCTCCCATCCAAATGACACTACAGCCTTTCTTCTCCTCTTCTAAGGGAACAGCTTCTTGGTCTTCTTCTGAAGCTTCTTCATCTAGTACAACTTTGGGAAATTCCACAGTTACCTGAGAGAAAAAGAATACTCCAGTCAGATATAAAAAGCCTTTTCATAATTTGAAGGCAGCACTGATTCAAATCCCTACCAACAAAAAAATGGGATATGAAAAGGAACAGTCTGAGCTGGGGAGATGGCTCAGTGGAATAAGCGCTTCCCTAGCAAGCGCAAGGGCCTGAGTTCAATCCCTGGTTCCACATAGAAAAAAAGAAAAAGAAAAAGAAAGAAAAGGAACAGTCTTATTAAAATAAGAACTCCTAGCCAGGCGTGGTGGCACATGCCTATAATCCCAGCATTCGGGACGCTGAGGCAGGAAGATCACCAGTGAGTGTAAACAACATACCAAGACCATGTCTCAAACAATTTTAAGAACCCACAAACATAAGGAATCCTAAACTGGGCATGGTTTTACATGCTTGTAATCTGGCATGTGGAGGCTGAGGCAGGAGGGCTGCCAAGTAAGTTTAAGGCCATCCTGGACAATGAAATGCTGTCTCAACTCCCACCACAGGAATCCTGCAATACATTTTTATGCCATATAAATCTACAATAGCTCGATACATGACTAATCGGCTAACCTCCCCACCACCCAGGGCCTGCAGACACTGAAGACACGGCAGGGTTATTCATGCTAGGAGTACATCTTACATGTCGTATAGAATTACAGAATTGAGAAACCTCTTATTCTATGCAGAGTTGAAACAACTTAAACAGTTAAAATAAATGGCAAAATTTTAAGTTTCTGGAACACAGAACCATGTACAAAACTGGGAAATCTACCTGCAAAGCTTTTTCACCAGCTGTGAGGCTGCCACCTTCCATGGAGCTCAGGGTCTGGGGTATGGAGAAAGCCTCTTCAATCATGCTAATGGCGGAAGCACCCTCGCTGGCTTGCCAGTGTCCTCTGTAACAAATGGCAAGACAGATGACTGCTTATTTCTCATTGCAAAACCCACTTCCACTTGGGCATTTAACAGCCGATTTTCATTTCCTTAAAATCTGAAAGACAAACACCCAGTTGTCCTGGCTCTCACAGACTTCCGGGTGCCTCCAACCCGGCACGATTCCCTTCCAGAGCAGCTTACTCTTGCGCTCTCTCTCACCTCTCATTCCTAAAACGTGTTTCTGTGCCCCTCTGAGCCTCCTAGCGCGGCCCGCTCCCCACCTGGTCTCCTACGCCACTCCCTGCCCTTTTCAGCTTCATCCAGTCCAATCTGCCTTTTGCTGCTCTATTTCGGCTTCGGTCTAGCTTTCGCTGTCACTCCCAAGCTCCTCTCTCGGATCTGCTGGCGTCATTCCCTGCTCGCAATCACGCTGACCCCTTGCGGTACCCTCCCAGGTACAACCGCACACCCCGCCTGTGCTTAGTGCCCCGGCCGTGTCCTTCTGCAGCTGCTGCTTCTCCTTGACTACTGAATGCTGCAGAGCCTCAGAGCTCTTCCTGTCCCTGAGCTCCCACTTTGGCAGCACATATACTAAAAACTGGAACAACAGAGGGAAGGTCTGCATGGTCCCTGTTAAAAGATGACACATAAGACCAGGGATATAGCTTAGCAGCACAGGGCCTGCCTGGCAAGCCCAAAGTCCTAAGTCTTGAGTCCCAGTACCTAAATAAAAAAGGTGACATAAAAAAAAAAAAAAAAAGACAGAACTCTTCCTATTCCCTCTTTGGTCCGCCCCTCCTTCCCTTCTTTCCATGTTTTCACGCCCACATACATGGGCACACAGGCGCACCCACAACTCTTTCCTGCAATAGAAACCCTGCCTGGAAGCCACACCTGGAAGCTCGTGACTCTTTAGTGCCCCCTGCTGAGCCTGCCCCAGTGCACGCCACTCTTTCCCAAGTATCACAGCTTGATCTCCTGCCTGGTCTCCCTCCTCCTGCCCTCACCAGTCTTCAACCTAGTCTCCAAGGAACAGCCAGAACTGACACGTGTAAAACTTAAACCAGACCATCTCAGTCCTCTATTGCATTTTCTAGTGGCTTTTAAAGACACTTGGCGGCTAGGTGGGATAGAGTACACCTGGGATCCCAGGCAGCAGGAGGCTGAGACGGGGAGCACCTGGACTCAAGGCCAGCCTAGACTATGTAGTAAGTTGAAGGCCAATGAGATTGAAGCCTTGTGCTGAAACAGAAAACCTGGAAACCAACCAACCCCACAAAAATGTCATTCTGAGTAAAAGCCAGAGCCCCCTGTTGGACACATGAGCAGAAGGCTCCATTCCTCTGAAAGCTCTCTGCCCTGCTCCCCAAGGCTATCCTGGAACACATTTGCCCATCAGCCACTCTCCTGGATTCCCTCTCCCAGAGCCCCTGCTCCCCTTCGTTGGTGCAACCCTAGTGTAGGCCCTCAAGTGTACTCTAATGACTACTGGAGAACAGCACACTCCCATAGCTCCCATTCCTACCCTTTCCCGGCTTCCCATGTTTCCATATCACTTACCAACATCTGACAGTTATTTATCTCCTTGTTCTATCATGCAGGCTCCACAAGAAAAGAAGTTACTGTTTTTTGTGTTTGTTTTCAGACAGTCTCACGCAGTTCAGGCTGGCTTTGTGCTCACTTTTGTAAACCCCAGGCCAGTCTTGAAACTCTCAGAGATCCTCCAGTCTCAACCTCCAGAATGCTGGGATTACAGGCTGCACCACCACATCCGGTTCCCGGGCCCTGTGGTGGGTACCCACATCTGGGGCCAAGACTACATGGCATGCGGGGCTGGATATTGAACTTGCATCCTTATGCTTGCCAGGTAGGTGTTTATATTTCTGAGCTATCTCCCTAGTCCTAACTTTTGTTTTTTGAGGCAGGGTCTTGCTTTGTGGTTCAGGATGGCTTGCATTCACTACATAGCTCAGGCTGGCCTTGAACTCACAGCAATCCTCCTGCCTCAGCCTCCTGAGTGCTGGAGAGTGGGGTGGTTTGAAACTCTGTTCAGCCAAGCACAGTGGTGCACACCTGTAATCCAGGCACTCTGGGACGATGAGGCAGGATGACCAGAGGATTACTCAGCTCACAACTCAGGGCCAGCCTATGCTTCACAGCGAGTTCAAAGCCAGCCTGGATTTCCTCATATATTAAGTTCTCTATGCAATCAGTTGACTTGGAAACAGAAAAGTATCAGAGATGGAAGAAAAAAAATAAACACCTATATTTAGTCACAACATAAAATGCTTCTTCAAATCTCCATGAGGCAGATTCCATTTCAAATGTATGCTTTGATTTTATAAAATACAATGACCAGCAGCACAGCACCTAGGGACTCAACTCCAAACTCACTTGGCCTTGTCTCTAGCCAGCTGCAGAAAGCGCTCTCCATCAGAGGCAGGCAGAAGGTTGAGAATGCGCCGGTACCCGTCCATCGCCATCTCACGATCGCCCATCTGTTCACACAGACTTGACCGCTCCCACAGAAAATGGATATTGGTAGGTTCATACTTCAGAGCTAGGAAAAAACCAAAGGAATAGAAGTTATGTATGTATCATACAGAGGTGCACCATCGCTGAGTGCTGCCTATCATTTCCCAGAAAGCCTAATAAACACTTAAAATTAATTGTCCACTGTTAACAGGGTAGCTATTCTAAAAGAAAGCTATCATTACAGGATTTCTTAATTAGGCTCAACTAAGACCAAGTACTATCATGCATCTACCAACTTTTGTACTATGTATTAGCTCATAATATAAGCTGCTGATAAGCGTAAGAACAACAGATGGTGAAACAGTGTCAAAACCCACCCATTTCAGCAACATCACAGCCATGGCTGCGAGTGCAAATACCAAACACCTATTATAAAGCATCTAACCAAAGCAAGGAAGTTTTTTAAATTACCTTGTGTATAGCAAAAAATAGCCTGCTTAATATTGTCTTGTTCGAGGGACATTTCTGCCAGTCTAGCCCATTCTTCAGTGTCACTGGGATTTAAATGTGCAGCAGTGAATGCCAACCTCAAGGACTTCTCCATGTCACCTTGGTCCTCATGTATCATGGCAAGTGTAGAGAATGGCTCATAAGCCAGAGGAGCTACAGGAAGGGGAGAAACACATCTCATTGGCCAAGGGAACTGTATGAGCTGATGTCTCCAAATGTGGATCCTTGTTATACCAATACATTTTAAATAAAATCATACTGGCAGAATTATACCAACTATTTAATGGAATTTAGAATAAACGCTTTATTGTCTTACTTTCTTTTCAGGCATTTTTAGTTTTTTGTTGGTTTTGAAACAGGGGCTCACTGTGCAGCCCAGGCTCATCTCCAACCTGCGTCGATCCTCGTGACTCAGCCTACTGAGTCTGGGATTACAGCTATCTGCCACCACACTCAGCAGAGTTTTTAAATAAAGCATTATTTTAAGCAATATCCTAAAAACCCCTACTCTCTGCCATAACATCCTTGGGATAGCCTGTCCACAGCAGCTACCCATGGCCAGTCCCCGAGCGGGTTCACCCCAGCTCCACTGAAGGAGCTTCACCGATGCAGCCCTGCAGCAAGTACCTGACGGCCAGAGTGGCCACACAGTCCCCGTGCTGAGCAGAGCCTGGTTAAGCTAGGTTTCCTGAGACACTGTTTCTGAAACTAATACAATTAAAAACAGAACAACGAAAAAGGTGCCTGCCAGAGCTTACTAAATGGTAGGCACATGAAGTGGTGCACAGCTACAATCCACACGCTGGGGAGGTGTGAGTCCAACCTGGACTACACAGGGAGATCCTGACTCAAAAAACTGAAAGTGCAAAGTTCACTAAGTACTAGTAGTACTTCACTCATAATTCCCCAATTTCCACTTCCTGAATCACAAGTCCTATTTAGTGTACAAACAGGCAAGGTATTTGCAGCACATACAACCACCGCCTATTCCTAAATGCATACTACAGACAGTTCAGGAAAACGCTGCCCTGACTGCTTTCCAGTGAGGCATTCCTATGCCCTGGAGGAGCACCTTGTCGGATGATGTCCAAGCACAGCCAAATGGCCTTTTCCTGCTTGCCTTGCACAAAGCGGGTGTTGGCTTCACCCATGCGCCCCCTCAGTGCTCTGGGCAGTCTGCCTGGAGGCTTCTCCTGCATGAGAAAAAAATATGTAGATTAAAATACATTACATATAACACACAGTAAAGTTTTACATTTCATTTTAACTACTGTAAAAAACACAGACCCTAAAAAAACTGAAGTTTTTACTATTCTGAGTTTAGAGGTAGACTAAGCATTTCCAATCCTGACTCTTCCCATAATTTTATTGAGAAACAAATAGCAATGAGACAGTTTCAAACCAAATGGGTAGGACAGTTTCAATAATTAATACATTGCATACTCTCTTCCTAGTGGTTAATTGCTGTACAAGATGCAGACATAATATCCTATTTACAAACACTATTAGAACAAATCCCTCTACTAAGAGAATGTAACTGTATATCTATCCTAACCATTTTGAATACACAGATACAAAATCAACATTAATTTATATATCTCTTTTGTTTAGTTCTGTCATTTGAATATTATAGGTGTGTTAACTCAGCAAAATATTTTAAAACAGTCCAGTAGTCTGTAATAGTATTGGGAATCCTGACTCCTTTAAAAAAATCTAAAAGTCAGGTGCAGGGAAGAACAGAATTATTCTATGAAATTGTCCCAAAACAAAAACCAAGGAAAGGAGTCAGGGATGCAGCTCAGCAGCATGCCTTCCTGGCAAGCACAAGGTCCTGACTTCAATTCCTTGTACCCCTCAAAAAAAAAAAAAACCAAAACAACAAAATCAAGAACAGAAAACCTGGAAACAAAACAGAGATCTTTCAGAGGGACGGAGCCTTCTGCTCATGTATCCAACAGGAGGGCTCTGGCTTTTACTCAGAATGACAAGTTTGTGGGGTCTGTTTCGGTATTTTTTTTTTTTTTTTTTTTTTTTTTGAGTACTAGGAATTGAAGTCAGGACCTTGCACTTGCCAGGTTTGAGAACAAAACAAAACTTTCTAGCATAAAATGCCCAAAGCTATGGTAACATAGAAAACAAAAAAACACAGAGGTCAGGAAATTGCTAGTGATAGGAATAATTACACTGGAAAATTGATTTTCACACAAGGAAACTTACTGTAAAGATCACCCTTCTTCCAATATATCACACAGAATGTGCCTGGTTTTAAAGATATATTATAGAGTACTTAAGAACAAAATTAGATTTTGACATATACATAATTAAGATTTTTACAGAATAATTCCCCAAGAGAGTGTAAGCTATGAGAGTTATTTCAGCATTTCTTCCTTATCTGGGTGTCCCACAATGGTAATTTACATCTTCACTTGCATGACTGTCACTAATCTCAATTTAAAAAATACTAAAATAAGTAACAACAACGTGTCATCCTTTTCTGGCTCCAGGGTGCAGAACCATCTCCACGCAAACGTGAACGTCGCCGTGGTGGGCTGGTCGCCTGCAGTGGGCTGCTTGGGGGTCTCTGCCTGCTCCACCTCATCTTCCGTCTCTCCAAGCATGGAGTCAAAGACCTTCTGCACCGACTTACTCACCCCATCTGAAGTTTCTCCTAAGGAAAGGACAATGAGGCGGGAAAATGCAAAGCTTCAGGCACTTGCAGTCAAAAGAAAGTACAGCTCCCCAGCTTCCCTTGTAAGACACAAGCCTAAGCTGGCTCAGGCTGACAGGCACGACCCACTGGGCAGCACCCGGCACAGAGGAGGCCCGAGACCAGCCTCTGGCTCCCAAGGTCACGCCAGCAAACCCTGGACAGCCGCGCCAAAGTCCGGAAGCTCCGAGGCAGCCCGGGATGGCCAGCACACAGGCTGGCCCGCCCACACTGCCCCTCACATGGAGACAGGATCGGTGACGACCCTAACGTCCCATGCTGCACCTGTACCTGGGACACCCGTCAGGGTGTCTGCATGCGAGGACGGTCTCACTGAGCAAAGAAGTTCAAGGCCAGAGACACTTTTCTGTCAACGACAGCAGAACCATGGGACCCGTTCAGAAGAGGTACAAGAAAACGGTCAAGAATCACGCTCAGTGTACACTGGTCTTCAAAAGCCCTTAAGCTTATCTCACCTGAGCGAAATAGTTCAAGACCCAAAGGTTAAGGAGAAATGGCTTAGTAATTGTAAAAGCCGCACCTTGTCAGCCACACGTTGGTGTTGCTAGGAAATTATGGGAACCACCACATTCGGGCATTCTGAACATGCAAAAAGAGTATAAAATTTATCACAGGAATAAATGAAAAACCTCATCTTCATAAAAGGAGCATCTGTTAAAATTCAACATACATTCCTAATAATTCTTGGTCAACTAGGAATGAAAGGGAGCCATTTCTACTTTGCTAAAAACTTCTCACAAAAGCACAGAGGATAAGGCAGGAGGATCACCATGATTTTAAGGCCAGCCTGGGCTACCTAGTGAGCCAAATAGTGAGATCCTCTCTTAAAAACAACACAGAGGGACGGTGAGATAGCTCAGCGGACTAAAGTGCCAAGTATAGGCAAGCCCACAGACTGTGGTTGGATCCCCGCACTGCATGCCACTCCAGCCCTGCCCCAGGGTGGGCTGAGCGGGCAAAAGTTTGGGCATGGGGTGCATGCCTGCAATAGCAGCCCCAGGGAGACAGAAAGCAGGAGCAGCACCACGAGTCCGAGCTGCAGAGTGAAACCCTGCAACAACCAGATACATAAAAAAAAAAAAAAAAGAGAGAGAGAGAGAGACAAAAAATTCCCACAAGTAAAGTTTTGAATTTTGAAAGTTCCTGGGGATTGACACAATGATTCCTCCTACTCCTACTTACATTTTACAGGCCGTCCTAGCCAATGCTGTGAGCTAGGAAGGATACAGATGGCAAGGGAGAAACAAAATTATCACAAAAGAATCTACATAAAAACTCAGCACACATGAATAGTGGGGGCCAACATACAAACATTAACTGTAGTTAATGCATACAGTCCCGGCACTCCAGGCAGGTCAGTGGGACAATTTTTAAAGAGGATGAGTGAAGGCATAGCTCAGTGTGAAAGCCCTAGATTCAGTGCCCAGTGCCACCAAGAAATAAAACTAACGTACCAGCACAACTAAATTTAAAATGAAATTAAAAGACCCCATCTGGCGCTACAGCAACCATTGAAGAACAGCAGCCCTCCTCTCTGCCATCCCATGGCCATGGGCCTCAACAAGGGCCACAAGGTGACTCAGAATGTGAGCAAACCCAGGCACCGCTGCAGTCAGACGCTTCACCAAACACAAGTTCCTGGGGACACGATCCGGGAGGCGTGTAGCTTCGCCCCCGACGACAGCACCACACCACAGAGCTGCTCAAGGTCTCCGAGGACAAACATGTCCTTAGGTTCATCAAGAAGAGGGAGGGGGCACACATCTAGGCCAAGAGGAAACGTGAGGAGCTGAGCAACCGGCCGCCGTGAGGAAGGCAGCTGCCAAGAAGGACTGAGCCCCGCTGGATTAAAGAGTTGCAGAAAGTTTAAAAGAGGGTCCGGGGAGATGGCTCAGTAGAATAAGCGCTTCCCTGGTAAGCAGAAGGGCCCAAGTTCAAACCCTGGTTCCACACACAAAAAAGTTTAAAAAACCCCACCCCATCTGCTGGGTATACAGCAGGACGACAAATGATCGAGACCACCTATTCCAAGGAGACGTGGCCAGAGCTGTTCTAAAGCAAGCCCTGCTCCTGCGCTGCCCACATGCTCTCGCTCACCCAGAGTCTGGAGAGCCCTTCCAGAACACAGGGAGGAGCCTGTGCCTCTGCAGCTGAGGGGAGTCTCCTGCAGGAGGGCGGCCAGCTGGCGCCTCGCAGCTCACCAGGCTCACCACAGCTCTCGGCTGAGCCTCTCTCCTCGGGAGCACTGGAGGCCAGCTCTGGGGTCACTCATCTGCAGACCACTGTGGAGAGCCCCTCCTCCCCCAGCACTCCTGCAACTCCACCCACAGCGGTCTGGACACTCCCCCCTTCCCCCTGACCTTCCTGCTGGCAGGGCAGAGCATGAAAGCGCTTTGCTCTCCTCCCTGTCCCTCTCCCCACATGCTCCAGGGAGACCGACCACTCAGTCTCCTCTCTCTCCACAGTGTACTTCAGTGCCAAGGATTCAGGGGCAAAGAGCCTCTCTCTACTTCGACCCCCAACCCAGGGTCACACACAGAGCGGCCTCTAACTCAGGGTCAGCACCCAGCTAAGTCCACTCAGGCAGCAGACACCGCAACATGAGACAGTCACTGGAAATCACTCATTTCCACGTCAGGTCATCAGTCCGGTTCCAAGAAACTTAACTAGCTGGGAGGCACTGACACACCTGCTGTCTAGATTTGCAAGGCTGAGAGCTGGACCTAGGAAACAGGACCCTTCTGTGAGGAACTGTCGTCTAGACAGAAAGTGTTTCTGGACGCTCCCTGTAAAGCCCCATCAGCCCAGCCAGGTGGCCTTCCCGTCTCACACAGCTGAGAACCACTCTGCACCCAGTGGAGCTCACTACACACTGGGGGAGGACAGGCTGCAGGTAGGCCCGCCTGAGAAGGCCCATTCAGAACAGACCGACCCTAGGAAGCCCCTACGTGGGGCACCTTGATGGTGACACCCAGGCCCGTAGGCAACAGAGAAGGACTGTGTCCTTGACCAAAAGGACTGGAGACATGGCTCTGTGCTTCCCGAGTTCAATCCCGAGGACCACACAACCACTCAGTACAGATAAAAAGGCCCCAAAGCCAACACTTTCCAATAATACAGCTCACAAACTTCACCAACTCAAAACAAGGATTTTTTTGAGCCAGGCACACGGGAGGCACAGGCCTGCAGTCCCAGCTGCCCAGGAGGCTGTTACGAGGATCGCAGGTGTGTGGAGAGCCCACACAATGCCCGAGACCCTGCCTCACAGCCGCACAGCGGGCTGGGACGACCCTAGGTCCCTAACGGTCAGTGCGGGCGGCGAGCGGGCTCACTGTACCTTCACTGGCACCCCTGAGGTGGGCTCTGGCAGAGCTGATTCCCGACGAGGATGGCACTTCAGCGTCACCTGGGTGCTCCCCAGCTGACACTCTTCCTTCTTCCTGAAGACTCTGGGAGTGAAAGTTTGCATTTAACAAGTGAAGATTCAGCCCTCCCGTGTCCCTGGCAAGAGGACATTTCAAACTAGACTAGAGGTCCCACTTGTCCCAGCTATTCCCGTCCTTGATATCTTCCTGCAAGCATTTAAAGCATCATACCGCAGGGCTACACGCACCCGTGTTTACAGTGGCACAGTTCGCAATAGCTAAACCTTGGAAAGAACACATATGTCCATTACAGAGGAATGGGTAAAAAGGTGTTTATACAGTGGAAGACTACCATAAGATAAACTTAGGTGTAAATCGCACTTTCTCTCCTATAAGAAATATAAAGTGTAAATAAGGACCAAAGTGTGTACTAGGTTTTATTTATTTTAATTTTTTTAGTATTTCCAATGGTTTTATTATACATTCAATTCTAATAAATGCTGAACTTCATTCTAGTCCCTTTCTGGTCCATCCATCCATTCCCCATCCCGCACTGCAGGACTTGGCACTTCTCCAAGGCCACTTTTAGGGCAGTACAGAGCTGCCAAGGACCCACAGGACAGCAGTGCCCCACAGTCAATCTTCATCTGAATCACTAGGGCCCACGTACTGGCAGACAGCATCATAGTGAAGTTCCACCAACTGATTTTCTCTCCGCAGATGCACCAAAGCCCGGCTCTGGGCTCTGTCCCGGCCCAGCAGATGGCCTACTCTTCCAGCCAATGTCCCCAGAACCACCATCACACGATTGCCCTTGACCTTGGGAACCAGGGTCTCCAGCATGTCTTCCTTTAGGCCTTCCAGGACACGGCCTTCATCTGTCCGGCACACACATATATCTGGGCTCAGGACGTCTTCAATCGTCATCTTCGTGTTGTAATACTGGCCACCCTTGTAGAGCTTGTCCACAACGCGCACACACAAGTCCTGGTGCAGCCAGTGCCGACTCCTGCTGGCTGCTTTTTCACTCTTGGCCACAGGCCCCTCCAGTCTGTTGGGAGAGTTCTCCCACTGACCTTGGAGGTCTTCACTCTGGAGGGCCTTCTGTGACAGGGATGCTCCATTGTGCTGCCCTGAGGAAGTTCTGCTTATCTGGCTAGAACACAAGGAATTCTTGCCAATCTCCTGCTGGGACACGGGTTGCAGACAGTATTCGCTAACAGTCGCCATGCGACTGCCCACTGCTAGACGAACCATGGCCCGCACACTGTCAGGATCAAGACCTTCCACCTTCCCGTAGAGACGTTGATGAGGGCCAGAAAGGACCACCACAGCTCCTCCAGGCACCAGCCCTTGTGGCTGGTCTTCCTTACCCTTCCCTTGCTCTCCACCTGGCCTTGGGGGGCAGTAGGGGCCACTGGAGGCTAAGGCCTGGGCCTCAGTTAGGTTGGCACCCAGCCCTAGTCCCTTGGGCCTCAGCAAGTTCACACGGGGCTTCACCACTGGATTCAAAGTGCGGCCAATGCCCTCGCCAGGCTTCCAGCCCATGCCCCGCAACACGGCCAAGCCCTAAGCCTCCACAGGGACAGCCTCATAATCGGCCTCCTCTGGCACCGTCTCATGCTGCGGTGTGCTGCCTGCCCCTTCCTCACTGGGAGTGTATCCTTTCCGGGTCACGGGGATAGCAAGCGTGGAGTCAACACCCGAGTTCTCTCTCCCCTCCAGAGACTTCTTGGTGTCCTCAACGAGCTCCTTCACAGCCTGGGACAAGGCCCCATCCTCCAAAGCCTCGGCGGATGGCGCACACGCCTGGGCCCAGGGCCGCCTTCCACAGCCATTCTGGATCACCGGGATGGCCAGCTCCTTAGGGCGTCTACAGGCTTCACACTCTGCAGCTCCCTTCCTTCCAGGATCTTCAAGAAATCCTCTTCCTCCTGGGCTGACCCCGTGCCGTCCCCCGGGGCCGCCAGCCGCCTCTGGACTGAGGTGCGAGTGCAGCTGAATGAAACTGGGGCTGCGGGAGGGGCAGCCGGCTGCGCAACCTCCTCCTCGGCGTCCGCCATCTTGCCCCCGGTCCCAGGCCGGCGCGCTGCCTGCTGGGAAGTTTAGTTTGTGCTTCGGCTGCACTAGGTATTGAGAAACAGGAAAAAAATGTTATACAAGGTAATACGGCTTGTATGTATCTGTCCCCTCAAAGCCTCATGCTGTCACTGAGGCGTAGTTCTCCGGTTTGTGAATAATTCATGACCCAAGCTCGGGATTATGGGCCTGAACACTGCTGGGATTATGGGTGTGAGGGCTACACCCACCCTGAGGTGGAGAGCTGAATGGAACGTGAGACACACAGACTCGCTCCGGTGCTGCTACTGCCTCCATTTGCTCTTGCCCTTTGCCGCTGCCACCGAAGGCTGCTGCTCTCCGAAACGTGCCGCTCTGCCTTGGAGCCAGCCAGTATGGACTAAAACCTCCAGTAACTGAGCTAAATAAACCATGCCTTCCTTCATTTCGAGTGTTGGGTACTAGTTCCAGCAACGAGACAAAAATAACAGACATAAAGAGGGAGGAGGCAGTAAGGAAAAAAGGGGAAAGTGAAAAAAAAGTGAAAATAAAGAAAACATGGTGAAGGGTAGTGGCACAGGCCTATAATGCCAGCACTTGGGAGGCAGGAGGAGGAGGAGGATTATTGGGATTTTGAGATCAGCCTGGGCTTCAAAGTGAGCTCAAGGCCAGCCTGAAGGCTGTCTCAAAAAGACCAAAGAAGGCACAGGGGTCAGGGGGTCTATCCCCGAACCTGCCAGGCCGGCCGGGTCCCAGGGCACGCTGAGACGGCACTTGAGGCTGGGCGTGGTGAGTCCGACCTAGTAGTGAGACCCTGAACACCCTTTGCTAAAATACAAGACAAAACAAAAACCTAATAGAAAAAAATTTTTAAATGGGGAGGCAAGGAAGGGTTGAAACGGGGATTGGGAATAGGAAGAAAAAAAAAAATCAAGTTACAGGGCCAGTGAGATTAGCTTAGGGGACTAAGCATCTGTTCAAGCAAGTTTAGGGACCTGGATTCAATCCCTGGCCCCACAGGCCTCCCCGCGCACTATTTGGTGACAGAGGCCTGTAATCTCAGTGCTTGGGAGGCTGAAAAGAGCAGGATCCCCGGAGTCTGAGCTGCGCAGTGAGGCCCTGTACCAAATACACTAAAAGAACAAAACAAAAAACCCCAAAACACTGACTAGGGCACCGCGATGCGGTACGGAGACCGCGCGCGGGAGGGAGTGCGCGGCTCCGGAACCCCACACGCCCCCCGAGCCCGCCGGGGTGGGCGCGGCCCGGCGTCTCCCACCTTCTCCCGCTCTTCCCTGCGCCGCTCGAACTCCTCAAACGGTATCTTTTCTTCCAGGTAGTCGATGAGCTCGGGGCTCAAGCCCGCCATGCCCGCTAGACAGAAGCCCGGCAGGTGCGCAGGGTGAGGGAGCCGGAGGACCAGGGCAGCCGGAGGACCAGGGCAGCCGGAGGAGGAGGGAGCCGGAGGACCAGGACAGCCGGAGGACCAGGACAGCCGGAGGAGGAGGGAGCCGGAGGAGGAGGGAGCCGGAGGA
>NW_004524601.1:3874800-3905635 GCF_000260255.1 Octodon degus | reverse complement strand
CCCCCACGCCCACGCCCCCCCTAGCGGGCACAGCCTTTCCCGCCCAGCTGAGCGCTGCGATCTGAGCTGCCGCGGCCTGGCTCCTTCCATTGGATGCAGCCAGCTCCCTACTGAGGTTGAGTCTGAGGAAATCACAATGTAGAATAATAAACACGGGTTTCCTTTAACCCTTACCTGTTGAAGAACTGGGTTAGAGGCTGGAGTTCCACCTGGTCATTTTATTTTTATTTTTTATTTCTTTGTTAATGTATTTAGCACAGGGTCTCACTACACAGATTGGACTTGTAGCGATCCTTCCTGTTTTTCGGCCTGGCAAACACACCATCACGCCCAGTCTCAGTGGCACCGCGAGTGAGGCCGGGACGACTGGTCATTTTAAATACACAACGACACCTGTGATAATGGGCACTAAACAATCGAGCAGTGCCTGTCTCTGCTTATCTATAATTAACTCCAGTTTGGTTGGCCGTGCAGCCACCCCGAGGCTGCAGGACCCACTAACGAAATCCAGGAGTTATTTATTCTACTTCCAATAAAACTCTCCTCCTCTGGTTCAGGACTTCCTGAGTATTTGCGGAACCACAATCTCCGTGCACATGGTGACGCGAGCAGGGGTTGAAGCCCCAGCCTCTGAACCTACGTTTGTGAGGCAGGAGATTAGGGCGTGGCAAACCTGGCTGGGGAGGAGGCGTGGCCTGCCCGGCTCCAAATTCCTAAATACAAGGGCCACCGCTCTCCCAAGCGCTGCTTCTAGCAAGAACTGGAAGCTGGGGAGGTCTGTGTCAGCCTGAGGCGTGGGTGACGCTCCAAGGACCTGCCCACTTAGTCTTTGCCACCGTGGCCTCCTGCAGGTGGCCACTCTCACCCCCGTGGGCGAACTTCTCTTTCTGCTTGTCCCAAACTCAATCTGTGAAACCTGCTTTTTGCCTTTAATAAAACTTTGCTACCCTTTCTGCCACCTTCCGACTACATTTTGCCAAGGGCAGGGCAAATCTAAAAACCACCTCGAAAAGGACCCCAAACCCGGTTACATCCCTATTTTTTATTTTGAGCTAAGGTATCAGTAGGATACCCAGTCTTGGTCCAACTTGCAGTCCTCCTGCCTCAGCCGCTCAGATTGCTGGGACACTTTCAGCTTCCTCACAGTTCCTGATTAAGGAAGTTCCTGATTACTAGGCAGGTGGGCATAAGTTCCTGGTTATTAGGCAGGTGAGAATAAGTTCCTGATTACTAGGCAGGTGGGAATAAGTTCCTGATTACTAGGCAGGTGGGAATAAATGTGCTTTACATCTGATCTTAGCCAAAAGGCTGAGAAGCGATATAAATGTGCTTTAAAGAGACAGTTTAAATAATTCCCCTCAGTTCTCCACCAAAATGTCTTATTCTCAGGCCAGTGCACTTCCTTTGCACGCGGTCTTCATGGTTTGGTCTTTGCTACGCGATGGTTCCCCTCAGTTTCGTCCTACCTGTGCTGCTTCCCGTGTGGGTGTTTCACTCTCCAGTTCTCCTTTGCTTTGAAAACTGAAGCCATCCCACCTTCCCCCTTAAATTCCATCACCTGGATAACCTCAAGTGTCCCTGTTTTCACAGCACCCCCCTCTGTCACTCTCTCAGACAGGAGCTTTCTTTCCCCCAATAAACATTCTGCTGTTAACCTCCATTTGTTCCTAAAATTCTTTTTTTTTTTTTTTTTTTTTGGTATTTTTTAGGACAGGGTGTACAGGGTCTCACTGCATAGATGGGACTCGTGGTGAGCCTCCTATTTACAGCCTCCCAAGTGCTGGGATTACAGGCACACACCACCACGTCAAGTTTCAATCTGGGTCTCATCATGACCCGGGGATGGGGCTGGCATGGCAGGCCAGGGGCTCAAACCCTGGTCCCCGTGTCTGCCTACGCAGGTGCTTTAATCCACTGAGCTATTTGGCAGGCTCTTTAAAATTCATTCTTTGGTTTTCGAGAACACAAATTCTTCCCAGGTACCTTTCAGGTAGGGAGTTTCATTCCCCTCTATCTCCCTGAGGATAGAGTTAGAAGAGCGCAGAGGAAAGGGAAGGCACCATTTATTCTCCTTGGCAGGTGCAGGGGCAGGAGCTGAGACCCCGGGGAGCCTGTTCCACATGGGGCCCTTCACCTCCCTGAGAAGGCACGAGCCTGAGTGTTATGGTTTTTGTTTTTTTTTTTTTTTTCCTGAACGTTATCTTTGAGAAGCAAACATTCTAGGAAGTAGAGATACTGCCTCTTTCTGAAACGGATTTGTTTTCTAGCCAGAATAATAAAAGGATGTTTCCCTATGGGGAAGAGGTAGTTTGCTAGCAACTCCACCTTATAAAGATTTTTTTTTTTTAACATTTATTTAGTGTGTGTGTGTGTGTGTGTGTGGCCAGCTTAGCCCACCAGGGGGCGGGACTGACTGGCATGTGGTGCTGGAGGATCGAACCGCGGTCCCTGTGCTTTGCCAAGCTTGTTTCAAGTAGGTGCTTTAGACCACTGAGCCATCTCTCCAGCCCAACTCCACCTTATAAATGTGGAGCTTTCATGAGTGCTGGGATCATAGGCATGTTCCACCATGCCCGGTTCCATTGTTATTATTTTTGTTTTTTTGAGACAGGGTCTCGATATGTAGTCCAGGCTGGCCTCATGAGTGCTGGGAACACTGGTGTGCCCACCACAACTCCCATCTCACTGCTCACTGTGTCCTCATTTTATGTTATGTATTTGGTGCAGGTCTCACTACGCAGCTTAGGTGGACTCATAGTGATCCTCCTGTTCTCGGCCTCCCAGCACTGCGATTACAGGTGAGCACCTCTACTCTAGGGGTGGCCCTGGCACGACATGTGCTGCTGAGGATCCGGTCTGGGTCCCTGCCCTTGCCTAAGCAGATGCTTAGTCGGCTGAGCTATCTCCGCAGACCCGGCTGCCTTTATTTTAATTCCCATCAATGTAGCTGAAGCCCAACTCTAACTCAGTTCTCCCCCTAGCTAGCTGCTTCCACTCGTAAACTAAATAAACTACTATCTGCAATCCCTTGAGAGCTTTTATTTCCATTTGAGCAATAACTACAGTTGTGTCATTTTCCTTGCAACAGTTGGCTCCTTGTGGTCTTTAGAAGTAAGGGTAGCATGTCTGGGTTACCAAAATGACAGGAGAGCTGAGTGAATTACTAACTACAGGTGCATTCCGAGGGCCAGGCGTCACACGCTGAGAAGACAGCACCCCAGCTTCCAGCGACACCACCGTATTAATACCTGCCTGCCCACGATGACTGCAAGCGCCATTGTGGTTGTGTGGAGGAGGGTGTGTGCCCGCCCTGGATCTCGCCAGCCCCTAGCCAAGTCTATGGAGCAGAGATCACTTCCTTTTCAAAGGCCCTGCAGCTGAGAACCTTCCCTTTTCGGGGGCCCTGATGCCCAGGGCAAAGGGTGGCCTGACAGCAAATGCCATTGTGGGGATGCGACATTCTCTCCTTCTGGCTTTCACCTGAATAAGCTGTGCTTTCTTAAGGATGAGCTCATCTGTAATCACTGATGTTTTAAAAGGTTTTTCTAAAAAAATTATCAACTAGAAGCAGTTTCCTTTGGTGTGTGAAAGATCTGAAGAGCTCACACGTACTTCAATTTAACAAGTAATTTTTTTTAACAAGTGTCTCTTGAACATGCTGTAGGTTGCACACTGAACTGGGGAAATAAAGATGAGTTAGGTGTGATCTCCACCCACAAGCATTCTAGACAGCTGAATCACTTAGATGTAGTATGTGTAGTCAGACAGGGTTGAGACCTGGTGTTATGCTTTGTGTCTAGTTGTCCCCCAAAAGCCTCATGCAATCATGGGGTGGGGACTTCTAGAGTTTGAGATTGACTCATGATCCACTGGGATTATGGGTTTTAGTACTACTGGGATTATGGGTGTGAGTGTTACACCCAGCCTGGGATGGATAGCCTGAATGTAACATAAGAGAGACAGACTTGCTCTGTGTTGCCATTGCTGCTGCTACTCCTCCATTTGCTCTCTTGCTGTTTGCCACCCCCATGGAAGCCTGCCCTCTGCCATGTGTCACTCTGCCTTGGAGCCAGCTGAGTATGGACTGAAATCTCCACTAACTGTGAGCTAAATAAACCTTTCCTCCCTTCATTTTGGGTGTCTGGTATTTGTCCCAGCAATGAGAGAAGAGTAACAGAGACACCTGGAAAGGTCCACTTAGCGGACAGCTACGGCTGAAGATGCACCCCCTGAGGCCAGACGTCAAGAGGGACTAAGGTCATACACGTCCCCCAGGGATGCACCGCAGGGATTGATATTCTAAGTAGGCACCTTGTTCGTCTGTCTCAGGTGTACTGGCTATGCGACTTGCTTCCCCATTTGATCCCCATTTAATTCGAATCACCTAAGCAACTACACCCTCGAGAAGTGGGATTTGCAACTGGCAGGCAACCCACTTTCTCTCAGCCTCCTTCTGTTCATCTCAGACAGAGCTTTCTTTCTCTCAATAAATTCTTCCTACTCTTAACCTCCATTTCCTAGAACTCATTCCTCAATTTTAAATAACGCAAACTCAGTTTTTTTTGTGATCTAAAAACAGGCTAAAAAGGTCCTTTACAGAGATCTCCATACTAGACAATGGAAAGGACCCAGTCTACTACTAACCTAGGGCAGAGGGTGTGCTTGTGTTTTTCCAGAGAATGATAAATGACCTATTTGAGCACCAGAGTGTGCTGTCAGGCTGTACCATATAGACAGATCTAAAAAAAAGTTAAGAGTGATGAGGCTAGATCCAACCTGGGACCTATTTAGGGAACTGACAAAATCTAAGGTCTCAATAGGTATATATATATAGAGAGTTTGAGATTGACTCATGATCCACTGGGATTATGGGTTTTAGTACTACTGGGATTATGGGTGTGATATATATATATATATATATATATATAATTTTATTTATTTATTGTATTTTAGGACAGAGTGTACAGGGTGTACAGGGTCTCACTACATAGATTGGACTAGTGACCCTCCTATTTGCAGCCTCCCAAGTGCTGGGATTGCAGGCATGTACCATCATGCCCAGTCTCAATGGCTGTCTCAGCACACCCCAGGGGCAGGGCTGGCACAGCAGGCCTAAGGATTGAACTCCTGGCTCCTGCATCTGCCTAAGCAGGTACTTTAATCTGCTAAGCTATTTGGCTGGCCTATAAAATATATAAAAGTAACTGAGCTAAATTTTGCTAGTATTAAGGCAAAAATACAAAATATATATATTAATTATAGATAAAATGTTTTATTCCTTCCAAATTTTTCTGGTAAGAAATCTTTGCTAATTGACAAATAACAAAATCTGACTACTTTATTTACAATTATAAATTTCTAAAAATTATTTGTTTAGTTTTTTTAATTTCTAAAAATTATAATAGAGTTAATATAATTTAATTTGGCCAAAAATAGATTTGATAAATCCTGAGGGGATTTGACTGACCTTGTCAGATACAGTTACTTTTTTTTTTTGCGGAACTGAGGATGAAACTCAGGCCCTTGTGCTTGCCAGGGAAGCGCTTATTGTACTGAGCCATCTCCCTGGACCCCCTTGTCAGATACAAAAGTTACATTTCTTATTATATGGGTCAATCTTACTTTATCTTGGTCTTAACCATCCAGCAGAAAAGTATGAAAACGAAGTATAAAAAGTAAAGCCATATTAATATGCTGAGCTGTAAGAGGCTCAAGTCAACAACTTCTGACATTGCCAGTCCTATGGATAACCCACTACTATTATGGACTACTGGACTATATTGGGATATTTTGCTGAATTCATGCACCTACAATATTTAAATGACAATGGAATGCCTATCTCTGACAAAACTAAACAAAAAAAGGGAATACAAATGAAGGACCATTTTCTATCTGTATATTCAAAATAGTTAGGATAGATATACAACTACTTTCTCTTAATTAAATGGATATAAAGAGTTGTTCTAATAGTGTTTGTGGACAGGATATTATGTCTGCATCTTGTACTATGAATAACCACTAAGAAGACAACAATATGTAATGTATTAATTATTGAAACTATCCTACTAACCAGTTTTGAAACTGTCTCATTGCTATTTGTTTCTCAATAGGATTATTTAAAAAGGAAGAAAGATTTGTACTAACAATGTTTAAATAAGATGTCATGTCTGTATTTTATACTCTGAATAACTACTATGAAGACAACAATATGCAATGTATTAATTATTATATCTGTCCTACTAACCTGTTTTGAAACTGTCTCATTGTGATTTCTCTCATTAAAATTAATAATAAAAAATAAATGAAATGGGAAAAATATATTTGAGTGCTCTGTAATTATGCAAAGATGTTTGTGTGTTCTGTGTATTTGTTTATGTGTTTGTATGTCATTCTGTGAACAGCTGTTCCTTTTTTCTTTTTTGATTATTTGTTCATATTACAATTTGGGATATAGACTTAAATGCATGCTTTTCCCTAAGATACTAGATGGTTTAAAAGATAATGCTTTTTAAAAAAAAATTACAATAGGGTTTTCTTTTAAAAGATACTTTTGCTATAAAACTAAATGAAGGGACAAAGATTTTCACATGTGTGTGATAACTCATTATTGTTAATCTCCTGCTGTATTAAGTACATTTATGATTCTAGATAGACAGGTTTTCTAAAATATTAAACAAAAATTATTTATTGTGGTAAGACTTTCAAATTCAGACCTCTGCCTTTAACAAAGAAAACTTGTGATATATATCCTATTTAAAGATGACTAATTAAGTAAAAATTTCTTATATATTACATAGAGATGATTGGTCAAAAGTGTTATGTCAAAACAAAAATTGATGTCACAAAATGTCATGTTGTCTTGCTACAATATTTTTGTTACAATATTATATATAGTTTTAATTTCTAAATTCCTTCTTTTTATGTATTTGGTACTGAGTCTCACTATGCAGCTCAGGCTCACAGTGATCCTCCTGTTTTCAGCCTCCTCAGCACGAGGATCACAGGCATGTATCACCACGCCCATGGCCGGCTCAGCGCACCCAGGGGCAGGGACTGCGGGGCATGTGGTGCCAGGGATCAAACCCTGCACTTGCCTGAGATTTCTAAATTTCTCTATTAAAATATATAATTGTTGAACTGGTGAGATAGCTCAGCATATATATGATTGTTGTCTTTTAACATTCTTTTTGAGACAAGGTCTCGCTGTGCAGTTCAGGATGGCCCTGTGCTCACTTTTGTATCCCCCAGTCTGGTCTCAAACTCACAGAGATCCTCCTGTCTCAACCTCCGGAGTGCTGGGATTACAGGCATGCACCACCACACCAGGTCCAGGGTGCATGGTGAGCACCTGCATCTGGGGCCGAGACTGCAGCGCACGTGGGGCCAGGGATTGAACTCAGGTCCTTGTGCTTGCCAAGGTAGGTGCTTTTGCTTCTGAGCTATCTCCCTGGCCTCTATCTTTTCACATTCTATAGAGATTTAAATATTAAAATATCAATAGCTGTTAAAAAATAACAGTTCCATTTTATGTCTAATGGGTTTAATAATGTTAAGCTCACTGCCTCCATTACAGGGTAATGTCATTAAGCTTTTCTTCTAGATGTTTAACAAAGTTTAGAGACCAAAAATTAGAGAGATAGATGGGTTACAAAGGAAGCCAATGTTTTGGCCCTAGCTCTGCAAGGTCAATAAAGACTCAAGACATAAAATAACCTCTGCTGTGACATCTTGTAACTCAAATGAGTCCCTAATTTTCTGATTAAAGAGTTTATGAGACCACAGAAGAGTGATCAATGATGCATTGTGTGCCTAAGGAGAGTCACCTAAAGAATATATCTCTTAAGCTTCCACAAAAAAGCAAATTAGTCAAGCAATGACTGTGACTCATCCAGATGGCTGACACTGACAGAAGATCTAAGAGTTGCTGAGGTAACTCCTGAGGAGATTTAACTAATCTTGTTAGATAACAATAGTTAAATTTTTATTTTTACAGGTCTTGCTTTAACTTGGTCTTAGCCATCCAACAAAAAAATATAACCATGAGATATAAAAAAATTCCATAATAACATGTTAAGCTATAAAAGGCTCAAATCACTAACAACTTCAGACAGTTGCCAGCTATACTAATAACTCACTGTTGTTATTAGACTATATAGGGTAAAACTGCTAAATACAAATACCAAAAATCTTTAGGCTGTCATCAAATAGAAAAAGTTCTTTTACAGAGTTTTCTCCAAACTCCAAACACAGCTTCTTGCTACAACAAAACACCCTCACTCACACAACGAAACAAAAAAGGGTGAGATGTAGGGAGCCACTGGAGCTGAAACTGAGCCTATGTGGGAGGGCAGGATGAAGCCTCATTTCCTATGGCAGTCAAGCTGCCTCAGTCTTTAAAAAAAAAAAATCCTGCCTAGACATTGTGGGCTATTATTCACTAGACAACCTTGTGTCTTGCAACTGTAAAAGTATAAATAAAGGCTCTTACTATTGTTCAGGGGATTGCTTTTTCAACCAGACAGACAAGGCACCACCTAAGCCAACTCTTGTCTTCTTGACTATCTTTTCCTCTTTCCTGCTGCTGTTTCTAATGGATCACACAGAGAGACCAACAGATCTCTACACCGTTGTTCCTAGAATTCATTCCTCAATTCTAGAGAACACAAATTCTGTTGTTGATGTTGTATTGTTTACCCTCATTGGATATGACTGTGGACATGGGATGTGCTCTTGCATAGATATTTTATTCTTGATATTCAGTGTCAGTGATACACAAACACATCCCAGCAAGCAATTTTGGAAAGTACAGATGATGGTTATGGGGACGGATGCTGGTGCCTGCCTTCTAGTGCAGTGCTGTCTGGCGGGAATTGCAGAGGAAGGGAGGCAGCTACCCATAATGATCCAGGAAAGGTGGTTGTTTCAAAGAAGAGTATGGCAGTGGAGAGGCTGAGGGACAGGAGGTGGGAAAGGAGGGACCTGCCTGTCCCCACACTGCCTTCTCCTGAGGACGCTCTGTATGTTGGGGGCGGGGGTAGGGGCCGGTGTAGTGAGAACTCAGGTGTCATGTGATGTCTGCCCCTGTACATGGTAGCGTGAGCATGTCTCCCAGAGAGGCCAGCTCCCAGAATCTCTTTGCTTTCCATTTCAATTCTGTTGTTGATATTGTACTGCTTACCCTCGTTGGGTATGATTGTGGAGTCCTTCAGTAGGGTACACTGCAAGTGGGGCTGCACTTCTAGGAAACAAAATTGAAACCTATTACATATCAGCTACAATAAAAATAAGCAAAATCCCTTTCAAATAAAAATATGGATTAGTAAAAGGTAAATATTAAAAGCAAGTTTTAAAGGCAAACAAAAAATCTAATTTGGAAGATTGTCATCTCCTTTCAACTTACATCTTTTTTTTTTAATTCAGAAAATGCTCAGCATCATTATTTATGGTTATAGAAAGAAAAACACTTCAAACACACACACACACACACACACACACACACACACACACACACACACTAAATCACTTATGTTCCAAAGACCCAGCTTTTTATATGTAAATCCAAAAGTGCAGAATGAAATCATTACAAATGGAGACAGGTGGAAGGGAAACACGCACAGAGCCGTAGCCGCGGTCAGGGCTGCCTATTTCCGAGGACAAGTTTCTGCAGTTTCACAGTAGCTGGACCTGAAAGAACGGCAAATGTTATAAAGGACAGAACATGAAAGTGGTCGACACAAAGATTACCAGATTAACATGTTTCATGAAACGTTATGTTTTCACTTTTTTCTTTTTCCCTTTTTTGGAGACATGGTCTCACTGCAGTGCAGGTTGGCCTTGAGCTCACTTTGGAGCCCAGCCTGGCCTCAAGCTCACAGCCATCCTCCTATTTTCACTTTCTAATTGGAGACGTTGGGAATATGTAGCTCTCAGTGGTGAAATATACTCCCAACCAGAAGCCCAGACTTTCATCAAGTTGAATATTAGTTCCTGCATCGTGACACCACCAGCTGGCTCTTCCTGTCTCCTGCCCACCCCTGTCACCCTCTTCCACACACATGCAGATTAGCTATTTGGTATTTGCTGTAATATTTTTTAGGAGGTAGAAGTCAGTGTCTGTCATTTACAGACAGAAATATTGATATTTATAAACAACTTATGTGCCTCACACTAAATCAGGAGCTATGCTGTCAGTAACAACTTACTGATTAGGTGTCAGACCCCCAAGGACTTACGTGTGCAAAACAGTTTAGGAAAGCCTTGTTAACACTTCTTTTGTTTATTTCCTTCCTTCCTACCTACTTTCCTTCCTTCCTTCCTTCCTACCTTCTTTCCTTTCTTCCTTCTTTTTTGGTACTTGGAATCAAACTCAGGACTTTGTGCTTGCCAAGGAGGCGCTGTGCAGCTACATCCCCAGCCTCAACACTATTTTCTACCTATATTTGTAAACATATTTTTGTATCTAGGTATTTATCCATTACTGAGGGTTGAACCAAGACTTCTCTATTCCTGGGCTACATCCCCAACCTTTTTTATTTTTAATTTTTAAGACAGAGTCTCTCTAAATTGCCCATGTTGACCTTGAATTTACAATCTTCCCTGCTTCAGACTCCCAAATAGCTGGGATTACACTCAAGTTCATTTTCTACATGGCAAATTGCATCTCATGTTTATTATAAAAATCATTTTAAAAACTCATCATATTTGCCAGACATGGTGGCACATGCCTGTAATCCCAGCACTCAAGAGGTTGAGGCAGGAGAATTGTTGTGAATTCGAGACCAGCCCGGGCTACAAAGTGAGCTGAAGGCCAGGCTGAGCTGCATAGTGAGACCCTGTCTCGAAAAGACAAAAAAGAAAACAGTATCATCTTTACTAATAAGTTACCTCATTTGTCTTTAAGTCAGAACAATTTGAGCTGAAAGATTATATATATATATATATATATATATATATATATAATGCTTTCATTTTAAAAGAACCATTCTCTAAATGTTCATTTCCTACTTAATCCAACAGCTCATTTTGGACATTTTTTTTGTGTGTGTGTGTGTTTCTTAGTACAGGGCCTGCAGGGTCTCACTACACAGATCAGCCTCCTAAGGATCCTCCTGTTTTCAGCCTCCCTAGTGCTGGGATTATAGGCATGCACCACCATGCCCAGTCTTGACATAATTTTTTATATTTGATTTTTCCATATAACTTAACACTATGACCTGGCCTGAAAAAAAAATACATATAAGTAAAAGTGTGCCATTTCATTAATTTAATAATACTTTTTTTTTTTTTTGGTGGTACCAGGGATTGAACTCAGGACCCTGCACTTGCCAGGCAAGTGCTTATGCTACTGAGCCATCTCCCCAGCCCAATAATATTACTAAGATAGATGATTCTGTTGTTTTAATATATTTCTCCCTAGAAAGTTATGGTTTAAAAAAAATCACAACTATCATTTATTTTTAAAACCAGACTCTAAAATAGCTGAACTAAACCCAATTATTATTTTTTCAAACCCAATTATTTAAGTGATGAGTATAGTCAGACCTGAACACTTATTTCTAGGAGGAAGGAAAATCATTTTTCAAATACTTTCCAGATTTCTAATTTATGGCTGACTGTTGTGTTTGAGAAGATCCTCGGACAAAGGGACGACTTTCACCTGAGCCCTGAAGAAGCCATCCACCTCTATGGTCGCTGGGAAGGGAGCTTCTCTGTCCTTTGTAGTCCGCAAAGGCAGAAGCAAGAAACCCAGCCTGGAAAGACAGCGGCCTGGGATTCTCGTTTATGGAGAAAGTATTTGGAAATTTCCCAAGATCAAGACCTCTGCTCTGAAAATATGCCTGAAGCCTCCTGAAAAACTAAAGAGAGAAAGGAAATGTTCAGTGCCATGTGGAAGCCACATGCTAAAATTATTCCAAGGTCCCCCAGGCCCTGCAGACTGTAAGGGTAATCGGGGAGCGAGGACTTGATAGTCCCAAGAGGGCAGCCCAGCGCAGGAGCTTTGCCTGCTCCTCCGCCCCTCCGCTACCTTGTTGCTGGCGCTAGGCACAAGCAGAGAGTTCACCAGTGCGGTGAAGCCAAGGGCAGAGTTGTTTGACAGCACCCGAGCAGAGGCTGCGGCGTAAATGCTCTGCTCCCTGCGATCCCAGGTGGCGTCCACCCCACGGTGGGCAGCGCCCAGCTGCAGCACGCTGTGGGGGCGCGGGCCTTGCAGGCTTCCCTTTGGAAATGAGCTATCTGCTTGTTCTGATTCTGCATTGTCCATTGCGCAGATTTTCCTTAGAAGAACTGCAGTTTGAATAATTGTCTCGGTGTGCTCATTGTATTTGCCATACTTTCGTTGTTGTCTTTTTGAGACAGGGTCTTGCTGTGCAGTCCAGGCTGGCCTTGAGCTCACTTTGTAGGCCAGGTTATTCTCAAACTCGCAACATCCTCCTGCCTCAGCCTCAGAGTGCTGGGATAACAGGCATACGCCATGCCTGGCAGCCATACTTTTTATTTTTACTTTATGTTATTTTTGTTTCCTACTAGGAATTGAACTCAGGACCTTGCATTTGCCAGGCAGGTGAGCTAAACCCCAAGCCTCATGCCATACTTTTTAAAGAGAATTTTTATTGATCTTTTGGATTCTATTTTAATGATTAATATATGTTGAAAACATACTTGGGAAGCTGATACCAACGCAGGATCAGTTTCCATGTGTTGCAGTTAAGTTTTGAAGATGCTCATCTGAGTGCAAGGTCCTGAGTTTTTGATTCCTACTAGTGGAAAAAAAAAAAAAAAAGAAAATGCTCATCTGTTCTATCATCAGCTGTATCTATGTTGTGCAAGAAAGCAATCTCCTTTCACATTCCTGATTCTGTATATATGTTAGAAAACAGCCAGGCGTGGTGGTGCACACCTGTAATCCCAGCACTCAGGAGGCTGAAGCAGGAGGATCCCTGTGATTTCAAGGCCAAGTTGGGCTACAAAATGAATTAAAGTCCAGCTTGAACCACATAATAAAATTCTGCATAATGAACTGCATAATGTAACCCTGTCTCAACAAGACCCCTCACCCCAAAAAGACAAAAAAGAAATCATGAATTTAGAAGACCGCTTACAAATGTGATGTCCCCTACATGAACAAGGTCATTGCCAAATACCAGTTTGTTTGTCCTTAGAGAAACAAATGTGAACTGACCTGAGACACACTAGAACCTGGGCCAGCAAACCTGTGGCCGTACCCTACTGGTTCACTTCCCGACCCCCGGGGTCTCCCCGCTGTGGGCAGGCAGAGCAGAACTCCGGGTAGTGGCCACTCCAGCTTGCCCGGGTGTCCTCACCAGGTCACGGTTTCTGGGGTTGCTGAGTGGCTTCCACGTGGCTTCTGTTCTTGGCACGGTTCCTCGCACATGTCCAGAGAGCACCAGGGCCACACACAGCAGCAGGAGGGGCGCCCGGGACATGGTGCCTCAATGTTGAGTGACGAAGGAGATGGGATGTGGCGAAAGCTCCCAGGAGAGGGCCAGAGAGGGTGAGAGAAAGAGGAAGCCTCTGTAAGGAAGACCAGAAAGGAGCAGGGCACCCTGGGTCTCCTATGTGCTGTAGTCATCTTTTTCCAGATTCATTTTTCATCGGCAAAGGCAGCCCTCCAAACCCCACTCGTTAGACTGACATAGTTCTTGATGACCAGAACCAGAACTTGAGGGACATCTGAGTACAACTATTTCACTTAAAAAAAAAAAAGCAGACTTTACTGTCCTCAAAGAAGTGGAAATTTAAAAACATTAACTGAACTTTGAAACCTTCTATTAGGGTTTGGGGAAATAGCTGAGTGGCATAAGGAAAAGAATCGGGGCTGGTGAGAGAGCCTGCTTGGGCAAGCTTAGGGAAGTGCAGGGAACGTGGTTTGATCCCTGGCACCTCACGCTGCACCAGCCCGCCCATAGGTGGCCAGAGTCTGGGCGTAATCCCTATGCTGGGGAGACTGAAAGCAGGAGGATCACCACGAGTCTGCGCTGCATAGTGAGACCTTGCAACAACCAAATACACTGAGAGAGAGAGAGAGAGAGAGAGAGAGAGAGAGAGAGACCTCGGACACACAAGGCTGAGAATGCCCCAGCAGGCACATCTGGAGTAGACAAATGTGTCCCGCAGCAGTGTGGTGCAGTGTCTCCCTTCCCAGGCAGCTTGGGCCCAAGGTGAGGATGCTTACCGGAGTGTGGCTTCAGCCAGCCCTGGAGGTCACCCTGCCACCCTCTGCCGGATGACTCCGGGGTACTTATACCGACCAGGCAGGCTGCAGGTCATAGTCACTGACGTAGGCAGAGGGAGTTCAAAATAAGGATTCCATTTTCGTCCGTGGAGCAAAGACCCTTGAGCACTGCGGTCCTCGAGCTTACGCGGGGGTAAGCTATTTACCTTAGAAACACAGCAGCCTCCGAGAACCGCTAGGCATCTTGTGTGGATTTATAAAAGCGCACAAGGCACTTCCACATGGCAAAATGGCTTTCTCCTATTTCATGGTTAGGAGAAGCTATATCCACCGCAGTCGGGAACATAATAATGACGATCCTAACTAACAGAATGTTCTCTTGGAGATACTGGGCTTCAAATTAGCAGCATTCTCAGAACAGGAAATTCTACTGCAAGAGACAAATCATTCTTCTTTGTCTACACCTTGTATTTCTTCTTAGAATCTCCGAAGCCTTCTTAGAATCTCCGAAGTTTGAAACTGTGGTAAGGCTTCCCGTATTAGAGCAAACAGCAGCCAGGTCGCATGAGCTCACGGAGAGCAGTCACCGGCCCACGGCATGCTCTGGCTAAGCAACCACGGGGGAGAAAGGCGGGTGGAGCCCGGGCGTGGGCCGTGGGACAGCCGCGGCAGTACCTGGATTCAGAGCACAGCTCCAGACGGGCTCTTTGCTGAGGAGGCTGGCGATCCGGCCTGCAGACTAGAACCCCTGGTCGTGGTCCCAGCCACGCCACTCGCTGTGACCCGGACAGAGTGCTGTGACCGTTGATTGCTCATTCTGTCACAGACTTACAGGAGGGCTGTGTGTGCCGTGCGCCCCGCTGGGCTTTGAAGGTGAAATGGAAAGATAAATGAGCCCCTGCCTCTGCCCATCAGATAAACGAGCAAGACCCACCGCGGTCAGGTCCTCGGACCACGAAATGTAGTTTTCATGGAGGGAGTCAGGGCTCAGGGTCAGCGGGGAGGACTTGGACTATTGGAGTCGCTCAGGCTGCTCGGGAGGACACTGGGGGAAGGGTGTGCAACAGGGGAGCGGCTTCACTGGCCCCGTGGCTGACAGGAACACGGCGCATTACTACGTTCTTTGGACAGGAGGGGAGCGGACTGGGAGCGGGCCTCAGACGCTGCGCGGGCGTGAGGCTGAGCGGCTGCAGGGTTTCAGGCGCCGCGTGGCTTGCACAAAGTGGCGCTTGCACACGGGCGGCTGCAGCGAAGGCAGGCCGACTGCAAGGAAGCGCGCACAGCCAGGCCGGCGGCTCCTGCGGGCGTCCGGGCGGGTGAGGTCCTGCCCTGGCTCAGGGGAGGCAGCGGTGGCGGGCAGTGAGCGCTCCGGAGAGGCCTTCAGAAGGGCTGGGTGGTGTGCTGGGCGCAGTCGCGTGGCAGAGTGGAGAGAAGGGACGAAGGACTCAAAACCAAGGCCCAGGCCGGGCATGGTGGCGCGCGTCCATCAGCCCAGCCCTGAAGTGCCTCCCGGCCTTTGTCCCGCTGCCCGTGGCTGGCACGGGGCTCCTAGGTTCTGATTTCTTCTGCAGACGTCACCAGGCCGCACTCGGAGTGTTCTCCTTCTACATGGCGGGGGCCGCAAACGCGCCAAGTCCCTAGGCCCTGCTTCCTCTTCACCCTTTGCTCCGGACCACAGCAAAAGCAGGTGAAAGTGACCCGAGATTGGAGTTCATTTCCTGACAAAGGCCCGGGTGCGTGCGTTTACCACGGCTCCACGACCTGCACCCCACTACAAAAGCCCCACCTCCGCAGGCCGCTGCCCTCAGGAACAAAGTCTCCAAGGTGAGGAGCGTGGGACACACACGCGGATAAGCCCACGGTGTCCTGGACTTGAGAGCTAAGCTCCCAATCTTCTTTCATTCCAGGCCACGTCAGTATCTCCAAGGTGACAAAAGGAGTAAAGGATGTTCTCTGAAATATGGACAGCCGGACAGTCTCTCCGACACAAAGGCAGGCTGCTGTTCAGGGCAGTATCACCCAGCCCTAATCCATATTTGTGGAGGGCCACCTGGGTGACTGTCCTTGGAGGAGGAGCAGTCGTCTCTGCGTTGGCCGTGCCTGACCCTATTTCCACGTACTGATATGTGCCGAGCGGGCTAGCACTTTTCCTCCTCCCTCCAGTGGGCTTTAAGCAGTGATATCGGTCCAGCCAAGGTGCTCCTGGTAGCCTTTGAAGATGGCAGGTGTGCTTCCCCAGAACTCGGAACTGCTGCTCCCCAGGGTGACATGGGTCAAGATGGGATGAAGAGCCAATGGGCCAAGCTGTCAGCCGGTACCCACCCTGTAGATAGAGGCTATGACTTCTGGGGGCCCGAGAGTTCACACATCGGAGTGGAAGCACCGACCCCAAATCGTTCCCTGCTATCTCAGCTGTGAAATGCAGAGCAGGCTCTTCAACTCCTTCTCCGCATATCGCAGAGGTGAACGTAGGCCCCACCTCGCCCAGCGCCCAGCGCGCACTCACTTCCTGCCATCTTTCGGTCACTCACCCTCAAGCCACTTCTTTCTTCAGGAATGCATAAAACCTGGATTAGGCCTTGGGTTGAGGCCTTTGTTCCGGCTAGCCATCACCGTGGCTGGACTTGGGACCCCTGGGCTCCCCATAACTACACATATGCCTCCGTGTCTTTATTTTCCCCGTGAGTTACACTGGAAAGTGGTAGGCTGGAATTCACTTGATGGGATTCCAGCAACTTATCCATGGGATTACAAATATAAACTTCCGGGGCCAAGACGAGGACCAGAAAGGGCTCTCTATAATATTCACACCCCTAAATCCAGCCACCTCTGAAAAGCCCCACTATGAGCACATGGGGCTTTAGGGGTAATTTAGACACAAGCCACAGCAGCAGTTACATTAGAGATGTTAATGGAATCAATAATTCTTTAGGTAAAATTTCAGCTTAGATTATTATTATTTTTGGAAGTTTCAGCCTTATTACAGTTCTAGTTTGTAGATTTCTCCTGGAGACTTACATCATGTCGTTATTTTACAAGAAAAGTGGCCAATAAAGTCAGTCCATTGACCTGACTTCCATAATCAATGGGCCAGTGAAGTGCAAATTAATACTTGATCCAGCTCCTGCACACAGAGCAAAGGTGATGGGGGGGGGGGGGCGCAGAGGCACGTGCACGACCAGGTACCCTGTTCTACTCACTGTGTCCTGGATTTGAGGTAGCACAGAGCTGCCTTGTGCAAGTCCCAAGATAGCATCGTGGGGAAGCCTGGTCTAAGAAGTACTGCACGCGCAGCGTCACGGTCCTCCAACTACAGGGGCTACCCACAGGCCTTGCCTGGCAGAAACAAAGCAATTCTTTTCTTTCTCCCCTTTTTCCAGGCAGATGAGGCTGCTACCCTGCCTGGTCACCCCACCATGAAGGTCCCCCAGAAGCCTCAGTGCCCATGACCTCCCCTAACCTCCACTCAGCCCCACAGAGGAACCCCTGAATGAGCTCTCTTTTTCTTTTGTGTCTTATAAATAAGTGATCTTGCTGTCTGGCTATTGCCAAACTTTAAAGATGGCTTGCCTTTCTGATATAAGGTAAGAAGCAGGGTGAGTATGGGATACATACTATCTGTCAGTAATCTAGTAGGCAGTTTTGTCATCTACTATTAATTTTCACAGCTACCTGTACACAGAACACGTTGCAGTGGAAGTTACAGGAGAGATTTTTAATTGATTTCCCAGCTTGCAGCCTAAATGAGTTTCCTTGGGAGTTTAAGTCGAGATTAGCACACGTCTCAGGGTCAAAGGGATAGGAAATCTATGGACAAGAATTCTAGGAAACCACCCTGGCTTCTGAGATGATCCTGGGCCGCAGTGAACCCAGAAATGCAGATTGGAACTTCAGATCTCTGAGGAGTTGGGCCTCCTAGGGCCTATCTTGCCCAAAGTGATCTGGGGCTTGGACTGAAAAGTAGTGGACTGAAAACTCCTCTCCGAAGACACTCAGACCCTTGTCATGGCTGCTTTCCGTAGGCGACAGGCCTGGGGCTGTGGCTAAGGCTCCTGAGATGGGGAGTCTCTTGGATTTCTCGGTGTCCCCTCAGTGGACCTACATGGTGTTTTGCTCTTACAAGGAGAGAGGAGGGAGAGCGCACAGACAGATGAGGGAGCGGTGCTAGATCCCAGGGCAGAGAGCTGAAGCACGGGCCTGGAGGAAGAGGATGGTGCAGCCACAGTCAGGAGGCGCTGGCCAGCAGCAGCTGCAGGAGCCAGGAAGGAACTGCGCCCAGAGCCCGCGCGGGCGTGGCCCGGCCTGGACCTTGCCTTCTGCTCCAACACTGATTTCAGACTCTGGCCCCAGAACTGCGAGAATATACTTCTTCTGGGGAAAGCCACCTGGTTTTTGGTAACCTGCTACAGCAGCCCCAGTTAAAGACAAGTGGATGACACATCAGGCTAATCTTGGAGGGGAGACCAACGCTTGCCAGAGTGCTTTACATCCTACGGAACATACCATGCCACAGACGCACACAGGCCGAGCCCAAATTCCTTACTTCCTCTGGAGAAAGGCTGACCCCTGTCTACCATGACGTGGGATTTTACATGAGTCAGCCTATCTTTTTAATAGGTCTTTTTGACACAAGAAGGATGTGAATAGGGTCCATGTCAGACCATTAAGTTAGAGAGGACACGCTCCATGAGTCATATACTTTGTAATGGGCCACATATTTTAACCCATTACTAAAGAAGTTATTTAGGGAAAAAACCCACTATTTAAAAAAATATAACCCTGTGTTTCTAGGTACATATTTCATATGATAAAAGGCGTAGTTTCAGAGAAGAAAAAAAATAAGGACAATTCAGATGGGTGATTCTATGGATATTTTGGACATAATTGGGCAAATGATTCCAGTACTGTTGAGTTGTACTCTGAACTAGAACTGGTAAGCTTTTATCCTAAGGGATAAGAATCAGCAACAAAACTAAAATAACAATAACCCTCCCAAATGATTACTCCTAGCTGTCATGGTTGATACATTGTGTCAACTTGACATTGTCTGGAAGTTTAACTAATTCAGCAGTTCCATATCTTAGCAGGGAGAGGACACAATGTTGTTCACTGGGAAGTTAACTAAGTGATCCAGCAGGGGCCGGCTCTTCATTTGCTAAACCTCCTGAGGCTGTGGAGGGGAGGGCAGGCAATTATGTGAGTGCCACACCTCCCGGAGCAGATGGCCAGCTTACAGTGCGCGGGAAGGAGGCTGGCTCTCCGCCTTCCCTCCTGCTTCTTTCCGCTGTCTGCCGCCACCGTGAACTGTGGCCCCCGTGCTGCTCCACCCTGCCTTGTGGCTGGCTGAAAAACGAAGACACTGACATTTTAGGAGTGCTCTAGGTCCATAAAATGTTGTCTAATTACTTTAAACAGAATAAATAGCAAACTTTCACGCTCCTAAAAGTGAATCCTGTAAGTCTGGCTCTGGAAATCCGTGAGAAATCTCAGTGACAGAGAGGATTTGAGCTTCATCTTCAACATTGACAAGCACCCACACGTCTTTGGAGGACATTCTAGGTTTCTGCTACATGTTGCCAGTGCAGAGGGTGGTATTTATTTATCCCTTATTTCTTTTTTTGAGACAGGGTCTCACTACAGAGCCCAGGTTAGCCTTGAACTCACAGTGACTCTCAGCCTGCTGCAGGCTGGGATTGAAAGCATGTGCCATCTCACCTGGGCAGTGTGATATTTAAATTCACAAAATGCCACCTACTCTGTTCTGTTTTGCAGTACCAGGGATCAAACTCAGGACCTTGCAGATGCCAGTCAGGCGCTTATGCCACTGAGCTGTCTGCCTGGCCCCCATCTACCATGTGTAATGATCAGTTCGGGGTAATTTGCATGCCCATCACCTCGGAAATCAATCATTTGCATTGAAAACACTCACAGTCCTATCAGCTAATTTGAGACAGGTGCTCGGTCGGTCGCGGTCAGCCGTGCTGCTGCTCCGCAGAGCGCACACCCCGCGGGACTCCCCCTGCCCAGCTGTGCCCCCAGCTGAGCATTCTCTCTCAGCCCTCACCTTGGTGCCTGCAGCGCTGCTCTAGGCGATCAGCAGTTTCTGACTCCGTGGGATCTGTCACGCTGCGCCTGGCTCATTTCCCTCAACATCATGTCTTCCAGTTCCACGCGGTTTCTCTCTGTGTGGCTAACACATCCACCCGTATATTATTCTCCGTCTACACAGGTTCCTAATCCACTCTCTCTCGGGCACCTAGCCTGCTTCTGTATCTTGGCTTTACAAGTAGTGCTGCAGTGGCCATGGGGTGTGGGTGCCCCGAGAAGCCGCTCTCTCTTGGACGCAGCCATTTCCTTCTGCTGGGCACAGCCCTTCGTGCACGCGCCCCAAGGGCACATGAGCAAGTGTAGCCCCAGCAGGGCACACATCGAAGGGCACAAAACCCGGCACTCCGGAGGCAACGTGGCTTCTGCTGAGGGTAGCAGTCAACGCACAGGGCGGGGGGTAGCTCAGCTGCACAAGCACCTGCCTGGCGAGCGCAGGTCCTGGCTTTGCTCCCTGGTACCACCACCAACAATTACAAAACAACAACAACAAACCCCACAGGTCTCTGGATGGACAGAAAATCCAGCTCTTTACTGGCTTATCTCCCCATTCTCCATGTTGCTGCTCCATAAGCCACATGCTACTTTTCCCTTTGTGTTTTTCTTTCTTTACATTTTCTTGTCTTCTTGAGACAGGGTTTCACTATGTAGTTCAGGCTGGCTTTGAACTCACCCTGGAGCCAAGGCTGGCTTGACTTGCAGAGATCCTCCTGCATCAGCTTCCGGAGTGCAGGGAGGACAGCTGTGCAACCTCCTCCCAACTCTCTGTGCTTCTTGCTTGTTAATAAAAGCAGGTCAACCACAGGATCGTTCTGCTAGTCTACTACAAGCAAGCTCCTCGGGGTCCTCGTACCTTAACTTTCGTCTTGTCTTTCTTTACTCTCGGATGTTCCCTGGTCAGGATTTTTGGGGTCTGATCAGCCATTGGCAGGTAGGACTCTGTGTATGCAAATTGCTTAACTTCTTGGAGACTTCTTCCTTTCTCATGCTGTGAGGACAATAATCTTCCCTCCAAGGGATTTATTTGAAAAATAAAATAAGAAGCTGAATGTGAGTGTGCCTGGGACAGCACGTGGATTCTGCTGCAATGTATACTCAATGAATGTCCTCAGAAAGGACAAAGTGTAGTGGACAGGGAAGCCCCACAATATGGATTATGAGATTTTTAATAAAATAAACTGTGTATACTTTTAAAGTCTTCTTATGACTTGCTTCCTTTTCCTCAAAGCTGAAGTAGTTCTTTTTTTGTTGTTATTTTTTGTTTTGTTTTGTTTTTGAGGTAGGGTCTCACTATGTAGTTCAGGCTGACCTTGAACTTACTATGTAGCCTAGATTGGTCTCAAACTCACAGTGACTCTCCTGCCTCAGCCTCCCGCATGCAGGGATCACAGGTGTGTGCCACCAACCCTGGCTGCATATTTTTCCTACTCCTTTTTTTTTTTTTTCAAGGAATTGGGGAGGGGATTGAACTCAGGCCCTTGCGCGTGCCAGGGAAGCACTTATTCTACTGAGCCATCTCCCCGGCCCCCCGGCTGCATATTTTTAATGAAAGCTTTCAGTTAGTACCATCTGGAACCTAACAATCTCCCTTCATTATACAGTGGCCCTGGAATAAAAAAAAAATAAAGTGACTTTAAAACAGTAAAGCATGTTAGCAAAGTGAAGAAAGAACAAGTCCCTTCTCCTCTGCCCTTTGCAGTTGTGCCCCCTAAGGCCTTGGGGGTGACGGAAACCCAGGCAGCAGTGGCTGGTAGCATCTTAGCAGGCACCTCCACACCCTGGAGGACGAGCCTGACACTGGAAGAAGCTCTCATGAGGCTCAGAACCTTCAGTACTAGAGGGCTGCCCAAGGCCAGCTCCTGGAGGGCCACTCACCTCCCTCCCGCACAGGTCATGAGCAAAGGACCAGAAGCCATGGCACTCGAGTTGCCCCGTGCCTCCAGACCAGGTCATTTGGTCACTTACTGCCTCCAACAGCAACACCAGCACACAGAGGGGCCTGGAGTCTACCTTATGCAACGCTTCATAAGTATTTTCATATTCCTGCACGGTTTGATCTCCTGAGGAAAGGAAATCAACACGCAATAAAGACAATATCAAAGCTTGCTGTGGTGACACAAGACCCTGTCTCAAAAAGCCAAAAGAATCTCCAATAACCAAAACACAATTGCCTCAGAGCCTTCGGATCTTTAATGCTCTCTGGCCTCCAGGAGAAACACGAGATTTCCATGTCATACTGAAAACTGGAAAAAACAGAGTTTATTAATAAAGCTGGCCATTGGGCCCTTCCTGGGTTACAGATTTTAAATGTCTAGCTGGTGTCCACATGCGCTCCCCCGATCCTTACACATGGGAAACATGTCTAGCCTCATTTTTTGTTTCATCTCTGCTTAACTAACTTCTTGGTTTCCATGGCAACCATGATGGAATGCTGTGGTTGACTCAAGATGTCTTCTTTGTAATTAGTTTTCCTCTTATCTCTTATGCTTACAACATCTAAGCAAGGGTGGGGAAGGAGTGAAGGAAGTATAGCATCTTAAAGGCTAAACTAGCAAACTTCTTTTGCTAGGATAAAATCAACCCATTGAGAGCTGCACCCCCTACATAGGCAGTGGAGCCAAGTGTTTATATTTTTAAAGAAGGGGCCCCCACGTGCACCCAGTGATAGGTACCCCGGGACCTGCATGGCGGGAGCTGGGCAGCAAGGGACCCTTCCTCTTGTGGTTCATGGCCCGCACTCCCCACACTCCCTCCACCTCCTGTCGGTGTGGCAGCTGCGGGCTTCTCAGGAGCTGAAGCCCACGAGCATGCAGGGGAGGACCCTAAGTTCCAAGCTCCTTTGACTCATCCTGAAGCCAGCACAGCCTCCTCTAGCTCCCCAACCCCACCCAGAGAAACTGTCCCCCTTGAAATGGGTCCCTGGCACCAAAAGGCAGGGGCCACTGTTTTAAAGCATTGTAAAAACAGTGAGAGCACAACCCTGCCGCCCAGGTGCAGAGGGAGTGTGTCCTGTCCAGGCTGTAGTCAAGAGCTTTGAGCGGCTCTCCTGTTGCACAAAACAAAAGAAACAAAACACGAAACAACTTTTCAGGGTTTGTATGGTTCTCACATCACCCTGAAGGGAGAAGAATAAAGCAGGGAACCGATGTGAACATGAGTTTTATGTTCTGTAATAATAATTCTGGCCTAGAAATCTCATGTTTGCTTTCAAGGTAATATATGAAAACAAGTATTGAAAACCCAGAGAAAGTCTTGCTTTCGCACAGCAAAGGAGATGAGTGACAAGGCAGCCTGCAGGGGGGAAGCATTTGCCAAGCGTGCATCCGAGAAGTGGCTTAACATCTGAAGCGCGTCAGGACTTCAAGCAACTCAATAGCAGGAAAACCACTGGATTTTTTTCCAGTGGGAGAAACATTTGAATAAATATTTCTCCAGAGAAGATAAATGGCCAACAGACATATGAAAAAATGTCCATCATTAATCATCAGAGAAATGCAAATGAAAACTAGGATGAGATCTCACTCCACATCTCCTAGAAAGATTTTTATCAAAAATAGTTAAGTTTCAAATATGAAGAAAAAAGCAAATGTTGGTGAGGACACGAAGAAAAGCAACTCACAGTGCTGGTTGCAATATAAATCATTATCACTATTATAGAAAACAGTATAGCCGTTCCTCAAAATATTAAAAATCGAAGTCCTGTCAGATCAGCCAGTACGTGGGTGCATACCCAGAGAAAAGGAGGTCTCTGTTTCGATGACTCTCTGTGGCCCCATGTCCTGGCGACATGATTCTGGATAACCAGCATAGGAGTCATGGTTTTTAGGGTTGTCAACAAATCAGACTATTGATAGAAGACACGCAGCACCGAGGCCCGCGGAACAGCTTCACTCACCCTCGCGGACTGGTGGGAAGCTCAGTCCGGATCACCAGCCCCATCTTGGGGTTAAACAGTCACTCACACGCGTTGTTAGGAGGAAGTACAAGAGGCAGACAACAGGCTATTCCACGGTTGGTTCCACAGTCTGGTCAGATGTTGCTAGGCAGATTTATTCCAAGCAAGTTCATTGGGGGTTACTATCATGCAATGGGGAGCTCCGGAAAGGAAGGCAGAGAGAATCAATCCTTGTCCAAGACTGAGCCGGGCCTGTCTCTGGGTGAGGAGTCCCCAGAACAAGTGAACAAGATGCACTGCCCGGCTGAGGGCAGGTGCTGCTGGAACGCAAGGCCAGCTGAGCTTTGCTATATTCTAATTATGGGAACTGTCTGGTCTGCTTCGGCCTATCCTTGAATCCAACATCTAGTTATAAATCTTACTTATTTAAATTTGTTTATTGTCTTTCGAGACAGGGTCTCCCTATGCAGCTCAGGCTGGCCTTGAGCTCATTTTGTAGCCCAGGCTGGTCTCAAACTTCCAAGGATCCTCCGCCTCAGCTTCCCGAGTGCTGGGATTACATGTGTGGACCACCACACCTTGCCTAGTTATAAGTTTTAAAATTGCTTTTACAATATCTCGATGTCCCCCAAGCCCATGGGGCTCAGGGGGAAGAGGCAGTCCCTGGGATTGTGGCCTGGAAGGATGCCTCTCCCTCCTGGCTCCTCCCCTCATTCCTGTTCCCTTCAACCTCGAGCGGCTCTTCCCTGCCCTGACCCTGTCATTCTGCCCTGTGTCGGAGCCAGTGGAGTAGGAATTAAACCATTCCAAACTCTCTGAGGCAAAGCAATCCTTCCTCAGAGTCAGGCGTGGTAGTGCATGCCTGTAATCCTTGCACCCAGGAGGCTGAGGCAGGAGGATCACTGTGAGTTCAAAACCAGCCTGGGTTCCACACTGAGTTCAAGGCCGGCCTGAGCTACACAGTAAGACCCTGTCTCTCAGACCAACAAAACAAGTTGACAAGACACCAACAAAGCGAACCCCTTTCCTCCTTTGAGTTGTGGGTGTCTGGAATTTTGTCCCAGTGATGAGAAAAGTGAGTAAGACAGTGTGGAATTAATGTAAGTGCTGTTGATGGATAGTGTGACTGTATGACTGTGTGTGACTATGACTGTGTGTGTGTGACTGTGTGTGTGACTGTGTGTGCGCACGCACGTATACATATCCATACACAAGTAATGGAATGTTATACAGGCTGAGAAGCGGAAATAGCATCCTGTACAGTAAAGACGAGCTTCGGGACATCGTGGAGGGAGGGACTGTAATGGTGCCCAGAAGCACAAGCTCTCCCAGCTTACTGCCCTGTGGGAGGCGAAGAGGGCAAGCCCCACAGCAGCAGCGGTGGTTTCCAGGGGTGAGGCGTTGTTGGGAGGATACAGAGCCTGAGCTACAGAGGATGAGCAAGTTCTAGAGACCTTCTGTGGGCAGGAGCGACCACAGCCGTTAAGACTGCGCTGAGGGGATACAGCTCAGCAGCACGCCGCCTTCCTGCAAGGGCAAGGTCCTGCCTGCGAGTGCAAGGGCCTGCCTGCGAGTGCAAGGGCCTGCCTGCGAGTGCAAGGGCCTGCCTGCGAGTGCAAGGGCCTGCCTGCGAGTGCAAGGGCCTGCCTGCGAGTGCAAGGTCCTGAGCTTGACAACATGTACATATTACTTTACACTGGCAATCTGCTAGGAGGGTGGATCTCCATGTTTTTAACACACACACACACAGTAAGTAGAGAGGTGAGGGATGTTAATCAGACTGACTGTTGTACTAAGCTCACAATGTGTGTTTATGTATGTATCAAAACATCCTGTTCACCTTAAAATTATATTTATTTATTCCTCAATAAAACCAGGAAGAAGACTCTCACAGAGTTATGGAACATACCCTGAACTAAGTTTCCCCAGGTGAGAGGGGGCATTCTAAGCAGTGTGTACAAGACAGCGTATTGGATGCAGGAGGAACTTGACTTGTCTTCACGTCAGTCATCTGGTGAGCTGCGGATCATTCTATGGAAGGACTGAAGGGGTGTCGCTGCGCCTCCATCTCTGCCCCAGACAGCTGAGCGCAAACGTCTGTGGCTGGGCTGAGAGAAGAGAGGGGCTGCTGAGCCCACCGGGGGCAAGGACGCGGGGCGGCTCCCAGCTGTCCCTGCCTGTGACTCTAGTTGCACTCCGCTCCGTAGGTCCTGGAGAGGAGGGACCAACACAGCAGGGAGTGTAGGGCTCCTTGTCTCTTTTCCAGTTTGCTTGGCTCTTTATTTTTTAAATTATTTTCTTTGCTTGTTTTCCCCCATTACTTTTATTTTTAATATTTTTTTAAAAATTCAGTTGGGACTTTTAAGCCTGACCATGGTCTCTCTCATCTTCCTTTAAAAAAAAATTTCATGTCTTCTTCCACTTTTCCTTTCCCCAGCCCCTCAGTTGTTTTTTTTCTTTTTACACTCAGACTCATAGTGATCCTCCTGTTTCAGCCTCCCCAGCACTGGGATTATAGGCGGGCACCACCATGCTGGGTCTAAGTGGCCGGCTCAGAGTACCCGGGGTCAGGGCCAGCACACCCTGTGGTGCTGGGGATCAAACCTTGGTCCCTGTGCTTGTCTACGTAGGTGCTTAGTCTGCTGAGCTACCTCACTGCCCCCTCAATTTAACTTAACGTATTTGGTAGAGGGTCTCGCCCTGCAGCTCTGGGGCACGGGCCAGCACAGCATGTGATGCTAGGGATTGAATCCAGTCCTTGGGCTTGCCAGGCTGACACTAGGCCACTGAGCTATTTCTGCAGCCCCCCTCAGTTTTGTCTTAGTATTAGCCTTTATTAACTTTCAGTGTTAATAAAGAAGCTTTCTCTTCTGTTATTAATGGTTACATCGTCGTTTTTCGGTCTTTACTGTATGTTCCAATACAGTTTGTCTTGGTGTCTGAATTATTTGCTGACTTCTGCTAAGGCTGGCGCAGCTATTGCTTATAACGTGCTCCCGTGTGTCAGGATCTGCTTTGTTTTTGTGTCCTTAACACCACTGTGGTCAGTTTCCTTCTCTCAGCCATGCTGGGGATGACATGTCACAAGAGGGCTGGACACGAAAGTGACTCTCAAAGTGTGGGATGCCTGCATTCCAGCAAATGCAAAACTATCTGTTGGGGCAGGTTAAGTTTCCGACCACGGCGGGCTGAAGACGTGGCCCACCGCAGCTGAGGCACCCCGAAGCTATGGTGCTCACGCCAATCCTTTGTGGGTTTTTTTTTTTTTTTTAGTACCAGGGATGCAACTCAGGACCTTGTGCTTGCCAGGCAGGCACTTATGCCACTGAGCCATCTCCCCATGCTGTTTTGTTTTTTTGAGACAGGGTCTCCCTGTGTAGTTCAGGCTGGCCTGAAACTCTTGGTGATGTTCCTGCCTCAGCCTACTGAGTACTGGAGCTGTAGGTGTGCACCGCCTGCCCAGTGGCAACGTAATTCTACCTATTCAAAACAAAATGATTAGAAGCACTTTTATAAATTGTTTGCTGTTATATCATCTTGCTTGAGTTGCTAATACAAATAACTCATTCCCAACATAAAATTATACAAAGGATGGTAAAATGCTTTAGCTCACTTAAGATAACATGGTCTCTAAGTTCAGGCCATCCCCAAACTCTGAGTATTCAAAGCACCCACGAGCCATCTCTGCGCTAATTGTCATGCACATGCTTAACAACGCACTGTGGGAAGACGCTTCTTCTTCCTCCTTTCCTTGGAGAGGCCAGACCACGCACCCAGGGCCTGCGCGTGCCAAGCGGTGTGCCACCGCCCTCTCCTGGCGTATGACCATGTGAAAGTCGATCAGTGCACTGGGGGGGTTTCTCTTTCATTGAAAGATTTATATTTCATTCATCGGCTCTTTGAATTGAAACTACAGAACACTAAGTACAACAATTATGCGAGCCACTTCAGTGTGCAGACTTCCAGGGAGGCGCCCGAGGTAGTCACCCTCTGGTGCACAGGCCGTGCATAATCAGGCCCTTCTCTGGACTGTGGATGGAATCTGTGAAAACAATGGAAATATGATTATTATCTTAGGATGGCAAAAAACAATTTTACAGATATTATAGTTGACTTCTGAGTTAATCAAAAGGGGAATTATCACAACAGATTGGAGACAGTCACTTGAGGCCTCTAATTCAGGGTCAAAGGTCAGAGTCAGAATACCAACAACTAGCGAGCTGTTAATATCCCTTAGTTATTATAAACTGATCAGGCCTGCAATCTCCCAAGCGAGTGATTGGCAAAGGCTTAAATAAATGAGGCAAAACCCAAAACGAAACAAACAAAAAGGCCAAGAGACAAATGGTATGATTTTAGGGCTTCAGAATAATCAAAAGCCCTCTCACAGAATTTGAGATTTTCTAAGGTTTAGATAAAAGATGTTCTCTGGGTGGCCCCTATTTAGTTATCAGGACCAAGGCAGGGAATACAGAAGAAAGGCAGGACTCTGCCGCCAATGGCCGGGCCTTTCAAGGACCTGGGGAGTCCACACAAGGTCTCCAGGACATTGTGCTCATTTAGGAGAACTGCACTGTCTCCAGGAAGGTCTCCAGCGGGGTGAGATGCCTGCAGCTACAGGCTTTACCTAGTTACTTGGGGTTGGAGCCAGGTGTCCTCGGCTGTGGCCTCGTCCTGTCCTTTGAAGCTTTGTGGCTTCCCCTGCCACTATAGGCGTCAGTGGGACCAGTGAGCCACGGTGCACATGCACAGCCAGCTGGTTGAAGTCCTGCTCAGAGCCGCTGCACAGCAGTCTCCATCCAACAACCACAGTTCCCAACATGGAGAGTTCATCTGACTTAGTCTGGCCGGCTCCAGGGCAGAACCATCAGGTGGAAGGTGCGTGGGAGGAAGCTTCTCAGCTCCTGGCAGGAGCCCAGAGGAAAGTGGAGGGGCGCGAGCAGCATCCAGGTCACCCGAGGAGCGGCCTGTCCCAACCAGTCCCCACCTAAAAGCACACTGGCGATGGACTCAGTGGGTGAACCCATGGATTGCTACAGCATCCCTAAGAACCAGCCACCTTTCAGAAAACCCAGCTCGAGCTCACTGTTGGGGAACTTTTAGATCTAAACCATAACACTGGAGGAGTAAAGAGCTGTAAAGTGTGGCCCTGCTGGCCACCGAGCACACTGCCCTGCTGCAAAGGGCCAGCACAAGGGCATGCGTGGCCCCAGAGCCCAACGCTCCTGGTCCAGGGTCAGCCAGCCATGTGCAGACGAGGCCCACCGGGCCTAGCGGGCGAGCAGCTCCAGCCGGCTGACCCCAGGCCTTATGGCTCTGCAGAGTGCATGCGGGTGCGCCTGGGCTTCACCAGAGCTGAGCCCAAATCTGTTCCAACCTGCTCAGCAGTTATTTATACGGGACTAGCACACACGTGCATGGGAAAGGGGTACAAATGAGGTAGGAACTGAAAGGCTATATATATACAGTTAGGGATGTTAAAATAGAAGGTATTCCTCTTCTAAAACATAGCCTTTTACTCTTTTCAGCCATTATAGAAAGGCATTACTAAGCTAACCACTTCAATTATTTAGTGTTTCATTAGGCAATTTGTAACCATAAGAAGCTCTTCTAGGGGCTTTCAAGAACCCGAGCTCCCATTTTTTCGGCTAAGGCAATGTCTACCAAATGTATCTGCGAATTAATTTGGGGGCCTTTCTTTAGAGATCAAATTGAGTACCTCTGGAGCGGTACGGAGCTGTACAAGACGCCTAAATCATCGTCATTCTAAGTTGCACACTGAGCATCCCCAAGTACATCTAGCTGGCCTAAGGAAGGTAAAAAACACGGTTTTTGGGAAAAATATAATTACGAGGCCTTAAAATAACAATGGGTACTTTGAAGCATCCATGCAAATGTATGTGGGAAACTACAAAATCCGAAGTTGTCACCGGGCAAGGTGACGTGTGCCTGTAATAATCCCAGCATTTGGGAGGCTGAGGCAGGAGGATCATTCCAAGTTGGAGACCAGCCTGGGATACAAAAAAAGTGAGCTCAAGGTCAGTCTGCACTGCACAGTAAGTTCATAGCAAAAAAAGAAAGAAAAAAAATTGGAAAAATATCTGAATTTTATCTTTCATATTTACCTGTGATGTAGCACGTCCAATGCTGAACAGTTATTTTCGTTTCCAAAATGGTTGATGTGTTTTATGTTGGAAGGAAATAATATTTAAAAGTTTTCTTCTGAGAGAGTCATATGGAGTGTGCGTGAACCAATAAGCAATCTTTGTACCCAAAAATTCTTATTCACCACATTTATTTTTGAACATTCAGAACACTGGATTACGACAGAATAAAAAGAAAGCACCAAAAATCGCTCGACACCAATACCTGAGCGAGGACTGAAGGCTGGTGAGCATCTGCTGCCCACACCACAACGCTGGACACGGGGACCACGCGCAACTCCGCAGGGCACAGCACACAGCTTGTTCTGAATTACAAGCAAGTAAATGTAGCAATATTAATACACAAGGCCAAAATACACACAGCTCTACAGGTAAGTGTTTCCAGTACACTCGACACTGTACAAAGCACAGAGAAGATCATGCTTGTTTAGGAGGAAAGGTCCGGGGGGTGACAGTCCTTGCTCAGCATACACCACA
>NW_004524601.1:3856205-3873810 GCF_000260255.1 Octodon degus | reverse complement strand
AAAAAAAAAAAAAAAAAAAAGCAAAAGCAAGCGTGTAAGTCTTCGCAGAGACCTCCTGTCTGTGCTCATTAGCAAGGCAGGGCCACATTCTGAAGATGGATTTCCAGGTACAGTAGGCTTAGAAGTACCACGGCCATCTCCTAAGAGAACTTTCTCCACCTGCATGGCCAAAGTCATTTTTAACTCCAAACAAGAACCCTAGGAATTAAGGGAGGCCACTAGAATGGCAGTTCTACAAATACTAAGCATTTCATACAGATTGTTCAGCTATGAAGCTTGTTTCAACAACCTCAAAGAAAAGGATTTGGGACCAATCCAAGAAAGCCGCCCATAATAAAATATGCACTTATAAAAATTCCCTTATCATTTTAAGGCACAGTCTGTTTTATTCCAAATGACTAAATTCAAGGTCACAGTGAGAATATATATTTCATTTTGGTCTGGTTTCTCACAGGTACATTGCTACGTGTCATAAGGTTAAGAAATTGTTATAGTCATTTCAAATAACAAATTGTAATAGTCATTTCAAAATAACATATTTATGTCATTTTGCCATTAAAAATGTAAACACATACTGTATTTTCCTAACTTATATGCACTAAAAATTGGAGCTTCCCATTATCCCACAGTACAGGAGGGCAGGGTTAATTCTACAAAGAGTTTAACAAATACATATTTGACTATGTCAGAAGTATGATTATGTTAAAATATAGGCATCTCCCACTTTGGATATAATCATTCACACAGAGGACAAACTCATTCCAAAAGATAGTATACACTGAATTCATTCTTACACGTCTTTTTACCAATATCATCCACAGTCCACATTAGATAATTACACTGTAACTAAATTAAAGCCAAACGTTTCAGCACTTGGCCCTGCGACCTCTTTTTCCCTAAGACTACTTTTGCAAATGCTATTAATGTCACTGTGCAGACAGACAGCAGGTAGGTGACAATAAGGGATGAACCAAGCGTTGAATGGAAGACCGAGGCTGTGAACTTTCCATGGGGAGAAACGGAAGGGCCTTGAGCCAGTGGACAGCAGCGTGCAACCTGCCGCGCCCCCTTTTCTCTCGCTCGCAGGGCGCAGTGCTGACCTCCACCTCAGCACTGATTCATGCTTGTTGGATAACATTCTCACACAACACGCGAACGTGCACATGCTCCCGCCACGGCCCGCGCGGGTTCGGGTGGGCAGTGCCCTCTGCCCAGCCGTGGCCACACATCGCACTGCTCCAGCGAGCGCCACCTCAGTGAGACTCCTGGACCGAGCAGGGGCTGCACAGCAGACAACAGTTCACGTCACAGAGCAAGTCGGACCAGCACTACTGCAAGTGAGTGCTTTGCTTGGTTGCTTCTCTTTTTTGGGACAGGGTCTCACTATGCAGTTCAGGCTGGCCTTGAACTCACTTTGTGGCCCATGCTGGTCTTGAACTTACAAGGATCCTCCTGCCTCAGCCTCCCGACTGCTGGGACAGACGTGTGCCACCATGCCCAGCTGCCTAAGTACTAAAAGGTCATTAGCATGGGTGCTGACTTTTACCCAACAAAATCTGAAGATATCCAAGAAATCAGCAAAATGGAACAAACTATTCTACAACTTTGAATATTTTTAAAGAAAAAATTAGAGTATGGAATATAATCTTTATGATATATAAATTATAAGTCATAGACAAAAATACGGAAAAGATTCTTTTTGCTTTAATCTCAATGTACTAAGAAAAGTTCACTGGCACCATGTGCAGAGGCATTTACAGCCTCGCTTAGCTGGTGGCTGAGTATGTTCTGCCGACTGCATGAACAGTCACGCGGCTTCCACCGCAGCTTGACGCTAAAAGGAACTCGAATCTGTCAGTGTTCTTCCTTAAAAAAAGGATGAAAAAGATCAGCATGAAACAAAACAAGTGCAACATGAAATATAAGACAGGCCTGTCTTCTGAATGGTTACTAGCTGTGTGCTTGGCGTAGAAACTCTCTTACTGGTAACTTTCCTATATAAATACTAAAAATAACATTAAAATAGTCTTATGAATGTTACAAAAATGTCTATTAGGCTTCTCAAACTAAGATTAGAATTAAAATATGCACATTTACACAACTCATCAAAGGACACCGATAGTTTTTCACAAGAACTACAATGTACAGAATAATTATAGGTTGACTCTGACTAGCACATATCACGTCCTATACAAAGCTATCAGAAATTCAATGTTATGATATTCAAAAATAGGTGTTTTTGGCAGCAAAACCATGGCAAAAAACTTCAGAAGTACCATATGTGATTTAAAAACTATTCGTCAGAGACAGCTTGATCAAGATGTAGCTAAGGACACCCCTAACTTCTGAAGGACACTTCGGGCGCACCGTTCCCTTTACACTGCTGCTGGTCTGCTCTACTCCAAATGCTGCTCTGGTCTCAGAACACAGCCCTCGCATAAGACGTAGTGTCCCCGCTCACAAGGCGGCCGAGCTCTACAATGTGAGTTCTTGAGCATTCGCAATACGCACGCTTAGATTTGGGTTTTCTTTCTCCTCCTTGACAAGTAGACTAAGGGTGGCCTCCGGGCTTTATTTCCTTGGCTACTAAACTAACACTGCGGAAGAATGCAGAGTAGTATGTGTCAATAAGAGCTGACTTCAGAATCTGGAACAGTCTTTGTTCAAAAGCCCCGATAAGCCGGGCGTGGCTGCCCCTGCCTGGTGTCCAGCACTTGCGAGGATCGCGTTCAAGGCTAGTCTGCTGCACAGTGAGACTGTCTCAAAAACCAAAAATCAGACCAAAACAAAAAACAAAATAAAACCGAATCCCTGGGATAAAAGTCAGTCAGAATCATCCTAGAATTCTGTGGAAGTTCCTTCTAAATTGGCGTTTGCTTGGTAAGGAAGCCCCTCGGCAAGGTCTCGTTTCCTCCTGTGGAGATCCTTCCACTGCCGCCGTTATTCTGCTTAGTTCCACGTTCTCCAAGCTGATTTTCCTCATAATGAACTTCCCAGAGCACCCTCTCTCCTGTGATCACCAGGTATATGAACTCCACACGCTGGGAACACCAAGAGCAGGATGTAAAGTAACCAGCAGACCCTTTGTCATGAAAGTCCCAACACAGAGCCAAAAAGTCCCCAGATGATTATAATAACCAGCTCCTAACACTCCCAGCGCAGCATGGCCAAGTCCTGCACTAACCCAAGGAACAGTGTAAGGGGACACCACGCTAGCCCGGACCTAAGGCCCAGCTGGGCATGGAGGCCGGGCGACGCGACTGTCTGCGGGTGTCCTAGCTGCAGATGTGCTCTGTCACTGTGCACAGAATATTTGGTAAGAGCCCATTTCATGGTGCTTAAACAAAATATTTTGTGGTACAAATATGACTGGAGCACTTGGTGGCAAGTACTCACACAAAATCATGTAGTAGTGGGAATTAGCACGCCAGCCCTGCGGCTGCCAAGGCAGCTCCGCTCCTGCGTGAGAAATGCCTGCGCAGTACCGGCTGAGCGAGGAGACCTTCAGGCTCACAAGCATAACGACCAGCACTGCCAGCGGAAGAGCAAATTAGCTCATGTTCTCAAATTCTTCCCAAGTTTTCCTGAAGATAAACCCAAGCTCAACTTCAGAAAGAATTAAATGACATCTTTAACCCACACTTAAGACATATCTAGAATGAATGGCAAAACAAAAGATCCCATGTGCAGAGAAGCTGTTCCAAATCAGGGCCAGGACACAAGTGGAGGATCTCACGCCTTTCCTCTCAGCTTCCTCTTGCTCCTTGTCTCTGATCGACATGCATGGTGAGTCTGTCACTTCTAGTCGGCTGTCCCTCTTTTCAGTGTCTCAGGGAGCAACAACATGTGTTCTGAACACCGAGCTCGGAGCTGGGATGGAACAGCAGAGCGTATGCCCCGCAGAGGGGCTAGCAAGACTGGACAAAGGCCAAAGCTGCAGGGCCTCCGGGCTCATGGTGAGGGGCCGAGGTACACTGCCACACGCAGGGGATGGGAGGAACCTCAGGGGGCAACTGCTGAGAGACTCGGGACCGGAGGACTGAGCCTCTGGGACAGTGGTGGTGAGCTCTGATTCACAGGGAGCTCTGAACGTTCACATCACTGCTCCAGGACACCCCTGGTCCTGGTACCACAAGGACAGCAGCGCCCGGGGCTGGCTCCCAGGAGGGAACTCAGGACGTTCCACGAGGTGCTGAGAGCACACGCGCAGAGCACTCCCGAGCCGTACTCCTCAGCAGCACTGCCACTCCTCTGCCCTGCTCCTTCCCCTGCGCGCTGTGCTCTGGCCAAGTGGGAGCTGGGCTCTGAGACGCCATGGGCTTGTCAGCCCTCATCTACCCAACAGGAACCCTGGCAGTTACCTGGTACACAGAGGCTGCGCTGTTAGACCTGTGGCCAACCTCCAATTCCTACAGGCATGCTGTTTACATTAGTGCTACACTTCCTGCTACCCCAAGAGTATAAATCTATACATGGAATGTGGTGCTACACTTGGTCATACTTTCTTCACAACTGACAGAAAAGATACAAACCTAGAGTTTTGCCAGTTACTAAAGTTTAGGTATCACTCTAGCCTGAAGAACTTTCGGCAGCATGTGGACAATGAACTAAGTGACCAAAATGAACTATTTTAACGCCAATGACATGTGTGAGAATACTCTTTAAATTTAATTTATTTATTTATTTATTTTTTATTTTATTTTTTTTTTTGTGGAACCAGGGATTGAACTCAGGCCCTTGCACTTGCCAGGCAAGTGCTTATTCTACTGAGCCATCTCCCGGCCCTTATTCTTTAAATTTAACAGACATGATTTATATTTGAGAACAAGGAAACTTCCTGATTTTGATTTTGAACCACATTCCTACCCACCACCTCCCTGTCACACAAATCTCTCTTTCCCATACCAGAGGACGGAAGCTCGCTTGCTCACCATGACTGCCGAAAGAGACTGTGGCTATTTCACCTTTGAGAAACCAGCCAGGAATTTCATCAGTCTTTGAAAACTTATTTTACAATATGTAAACTACAGCAAATAGAAAACAAGCCACTTTTCAGAAGACCACCAAACAGCAGAATGTGGACGGGAGGCTGCCAGCAACGATGTCTGCTCCCACACAGCTGGGTCGCCGGGGCGGGAGTGCCGGGGCTGTGCGCACGTGTCCCTGGCACAGGGCTGCCGCACCCATCCCAGGTCCCGCAGCACGCGCCGTGGGTCACCTCCTTCTTCAGGCATTACAAAACTAATTTCCTATTCTTAGTACTGTAAAAATAGACTTGTCTTCTCCAAAGGACGAGGCTGTCCCTGCGAGTGGGTCGCGCTCACCGCTCCCTCGGCATCGGTTGCCGTGGTTACCCTTCTCCGCTCACATCCAGTTGCACAAGGCGTGGAGCAGAAGAGGCAGGCAGGCAAAGCCTGGGACCCTGTACAGGTGTGCTGACCCAAAGGCGACCGTGCCGACGGCCAGGGGGAGGGCGAGCTGCGAGGCCGTCTTCAGGAGCTGGCTGCGGAGAGAACACAGCGTGCCATTAGGGTGCTGAAGCGGAACGCGCCAGCTGCGCGCACTGCCGGGAACTACGAACTACGCCTGCTCGACGCGATGTTAAAGGAAATCCGTGTTACGTAATGAATTCACCTGCTCTGATTTTTTTTTTTTGGGGGGGGCACCAGGGATGAAACTGGGGACCTTGTACTTGCTATGCAGGCACTTATACCACTGAGTTATTTCCCCGGCCCTGTTCTGAATATTTTAGAAGATTAATAAACTATGCTTTGAGTAAAAAATAAAAAACAAAAAACCAGAAAAGCATTTCTACTTGGTAAATAGCTAATTTTGTTTATTCTTTAAAGCTTTAACAATGGAAAAATACCAGTTAATTTTTTAATTCTACATCTAGAAATTTATCCTAACAAACTAATCATGTTCACTTAATTTTAGAAATCTTCATTTTAATCCTATTTATAATAGCAACAACACAAGCAAATATAAAATCCCAACAAAAGGAGCAGATAAGTCAATATTTTAAAAGAAAACGAACTCTCAGGAAGGGCTCCCATCTCTGCCTGGAACAGGGAGCCTGCGGCTAAGAGCACTGCGAGGCCGCCCTAGGGCCAGCTATCCCGTACTGAAGACCGAAACCCTGGGTCCGCTTCATGGCGGCCTACCGGTCAGCATCTCCTAGAGCCAAGGGGAGGGCTCCTGGGCCAACACTGGAGAAAAGTCAAGTCTTACAAGAGAATCCTGGGCGCAGGTAACAGCATCAGGAGCCCTCGTGCACCTAGGACTCGGCTTCCACAACTCACAACTCACACTCTGGCCGCTTTTGCTTCACCTTTAGCTCCGTCTACTTCTACCCCTGCAGGTTTTACTTCTTAATTATAGTTCAGGCCAGTTCAAACTCACTATAAGGCCCAGGCTGGCCTTGAATTCATGGCAGTCCTCCTGACTCAGCCTCCTAAATGCTGGGATTAAAAGCCCGGCCACCATGCCTGGCCTCTTGGAGTTTTTATAAGTAAATCTTATGCAGCATACCTTTTATTGTTTTTATTTATTTATTTTTTTCATACTAGGAACTGAACTCAGGACCCCATGTCTGCCAGGCAGGTGCTGTGCCACTGAGCTAAATCCCCAGCCCCATCATTGCTTTCAAGGAAAAGAACCCAGATTACTACATCCTAAATAAGTAAAACCTGTAGTGAAGAAAACAAGTGTAACTGCATATACACTGTATCACCACACTTAGCTGAAAGAGTTAGGTCTTACTTTCAGGAATACTCAAATTAACTACAAATTAAGACTCACTCCAGAAATAAAACACAGGCTGATGCAGGAACAGAAAGGTTAAATGATTATACCTTGATTTTACTGAAACCGTGTAAGTATTTCCAAGAACTGCCATGGTGGGAATAAGGATAAACGCCAGAGGTTTACATGGATCAGGATTAAGTTTAAAATGATACCTATCATAAAAGAAGAAACAAAACATAAATCAACAAAGCAAAATTGATCATTCTGGATCAGCTGGGTGTCTATAGTTCTCGAACACCCCAAGTTTCTTCTCCAACAATCTGGCTGTCAATCTGGGAACAACAGCCTGGATCTTGACTAAAAAGAGGGAAGGATAGCAATGTCTGGTAAACTTTTATTTAATTTGTTAAACTTATTTTACTTTTTCTGACTTAAAATGCTTTCAATATTTAGATAATCTAAAACCTTTGTATCCTTTCTTAATGCTCAGGGATTTGACTACTACTTGGAAAGGTGGTCTTTATTTAGCCATGTACCAAAAATAAAACACGCATCACTCCTTTGGACCAACTTTGGGGGAAGCTCATAGCCCCAAGTTTACACTCCTGAGGTACAGGAGGATGGAAAGCACTGGGGATGCGCCCAGGCAACGTGGAGCCCTGCTCCTGGGCGGTCGGCACAGGCATCAAGAAGCCACGACTCTGCACTCTCAGGTCCTGTGTGGCCATGCAGGTATCCCTCACACACACCAGAGGCTCTTCAGCCAGAAGACTAGAGACGGCATGCTGAGCAGGACGGTCCAGGTCAGCAGGCTGAGCACGGCACTGTGCATGCGCAGGCTGTCCTCCGCCTCAGCCGCGCACAGGCAGAGGGCCGGCGCTGCGGAGTCTTTATGCTGGTGGGACTTCTTCTCACTTCTTCGAGAGTGCTTGGGATTCTATAAAACAGTAAAGTCAAGCCATCCAATATTAAGGCCACACAGTAAGCGTAAGGTATTCTTTTACTTAGAGCCATCCTCAATGATTTCTCAGCTAAAGAGGTGCGTCTTGCCATTGCCACACTGAGGCCCAACACGGAAATGGCCTTGTCTGCACCGTTCAGGGTGGTCAGTCACAAAGCTTTATCTTTTCACTGCTCGGAAACATCCCTGAGGTAAATGCTCAAAGTATGAGTTAAATGATAATAATTTGTAACAATAACAAAAAGACAGGTATGGAGAGACTCCTTTAAATTCAGAATGATTTAGGTCTATTTAAATAGGCTTAGGGGCCTGTGAATAGCTCAGCGGATTACAGCACCTGCAAGCAGGTGCAGGGCCTGGGGGTTCAATCCCCAGGGGCGCTGAGATGGCAACTGAGACTGGGTGTGGTGGCGCGGGCCTATAATCCAGCTCTGGGAGGCTGTAAACAGGCGGATCACTATGAGTCTGATCTAGTAGTGAGACCCTGAACACCCTGTAGACCCTTCTCTAAAATACAAAAATAAATAGGCTTGAAGTTACTTAAGTTCATAATACCTTTTAAACACTAAAAATCTTAACCTTTCTAGAAAATCAACTCTCATATTTTCTCACATTAAAGTTATACTGAGTTTTGAAAATAAAACTTACCACAGCTTGGCTACTTTTAAAATTTGTGAGGCTTGCTTGAAGATGAACAATCTAAGAAAAAGAAATGACTTCAATTTTGCTTGTATTTTTAAACAAAATGTACAGGCTTTTTCATTAAAACTGAGAAAAATATATCTGAGATCTAAAATCTAAGCAGCTAAAATTAATTTTAAAACATTCTTTTTGGACAGATAAAGTAACACATGTTTACTACATGCATTAAAAAAATCAAAATGCTTGGGGCTGGAGAGATAGCTCACTAGAATAAGTGCCTGCCTGGCAAGTGCAGGGTCCCGAGTTCAATCCCCAGTACCCCCCCGCCCCACCCCCCAAAAAAAGCTAAAGACACAGACAACACAACTCTTCTCGGTACACAGGGAGCACGAAAACTGCCCTCCTCTCACACACTGCTGTAAGCCTGTGCTCCACACCTTGCTACAGCAATCTGATTACACTTAATACTGTAAAAGTAAACAAAATCATTTATAGTGGTGAAACATTTACAAGAGCTTGAGACAATATGTAAATTTAACTCAGTAAGTTCTTTAAGTATCTGAGAAAGGGTCAATACATGACTTGTTTATTTGATCAGTTATATGACTATCCAACAAAAACTAAAAATATTGCCTTTATAAGTTGAAGTCGCTCTGAACAGTTTTTTTAGATACAAATAAATTCCCCTTAGAAAACTGAAAATAATGTCTCTGTGCATGTATTGCTATCAAAAGCAGGGTCAAGTGTGCCCTTGTTTATTTTATTATTCTTATTATTTTAATCCTTTATTTTGGCATAGGGTCTTGCTACACAGCTTGGACTTGTAGCAACCCTCCTGTCCCAGCTTCCCCAGGGCTGGGATTACAGGCATACACCACCATGCCTGGTTTCAGTGGCTGACACCATGCACCTGGGGTTCCGGGGCTAGCACAGCATGCGGTACAGGGGATCAATCCCGGGTTCTTGCACTTGCTGGGCAGGTGCTTAGACCACCAAGCTATCTCCCTGGTCCCCCTTGTTTAGAAAGAAAACATAAATATCCACTGATGTCAACCATCTGCTCACAGATTTCTGCACGGCACTATGGCTACGTAACTGCTTAGGTTTCCCTGCAAAGCGGCCAGCCTCACTCAAGGTGTCTTTTACTGCAATAAAATTAACAGCCTAAAAATCCTGATGATTGTGTTCTGATTCCTCCCAACATTTATTAATGTTTCATATTGTCTGAATATGACTGCTAACTTGATGCCAATGTAGTTTCTTGTTTTCACTCACCCATGTTCAGAGAGGTAGGAATGAAACTATTCTACTGCATGTTAAAAACACTAATATTTGCAAGAATAAAATGCAATATAAAGCAGATTATAAATGCCTCTTTTTCAAAAAAAAAAACCCAATTCAAATCATTAATTTTAATTCTATGTTAATAGCAAATAACTTAAATAAATGAGATGTTTTGTAAAAACCTTGTGTGAAACCTGCTACCTAACGAAGCAGGACTCCAGCAGTGCTGAAGCACCCTGTTCACAGCGCCTCGGAGCGCTGGCCATCCTCTTCCGATGTCGCCCGTACCTTGCACAGGTAGCAGAAATAGGACAGCAGGATGGCAAGGGCGCCACAGGTAGTCCAGCTAACGAGGAGCGGGGCGCCTATCAGGAAGAGCACATCTGGTGACAGGACCTCGACATCTTTCGGAAGTTCAGAGGGTCTGGATAAAAAGAGTACAGTTTTAGAACAATGCTGTCACTAGGTGCATTTCCTGAGCCCATGTACGACAACGACGACACACGCAGGCTGAGCATCTCTAAGCCAAAGCCCAAGGCTGAAAATGTTCCCGAACTCACGACTCAAGTACCAGCGAAAGGCCCCAAGTGGAAGGCTGTGCCCCGACCTCATCTGTGGGTCGCAATCACGGTGCAATGCACAAACGGCAGTGAAAGACACTGCTCAGATGTGTGAAGGAGACACAGGGACACAAGTGAACTCTGTGCTTGGAACTGGCCTCCATCCAACCTACATATTGTAATAGGCTTTCATATATACGTATGTGTATGTTTCAATTTCTAAAAACACTTCAAGTCTCAAAAGCACACAAGGGCCCAAGCTTTTCGCTAAGAGCTACTGCCTTGGAAGTCTTCTGCCAGTCTCGCTGGCTTCCCCCTATGTGAAGCCCTATGGTAAACGGTAAGGTACACGTCAGTAGCGGCAAGCAGTCACGCATACCTGGTTTTAAGGACGACAATGCGCTATAAGAGCTCCTCTTACGTTTACACCATGGCTGATACGGGCAGTAAGGAAAAACCCTGCTGCCAAAGCTCACCACTAGCCTTAGACCCGTGCCATACATTTCCAGTCTTGACAGGAAGAAGAATTTTCCCTTCCTCCCTTTCTGTTTTTGTTTCGGAGACAGGCTCTCACTGTGTAGTTTAGGCTGGCCTTGAACTCATGGTGATCCTACTGCCTCTGCCTCCTGCGTGCTGGCATTACAGACATGCGGCATCACACCCAGCCAGCATTTTCCATTTTTCAAAGCCTTGAAACCACTCAGATGTTTGACAGGATAAGTGGTAGAGGCCTTTCAGAAACACTTCAGAGGGTCGAGAACAAGTTCCCAAGACTACTCCTCTATGAAACCATCACACACCACATCCTGTATGAAAGAGTGCAATGAAACCAGGCCAGTATTTTGCAGGAAGAGCCCACCAGGGGCTCGAGACCAGCGTCTCTGGGTGTGTAGTACAGGTCCAGACGAAGTCCTCAGTGCCTCCGCGGCTCCTCTCATCGGAGGCCGACTATACTGACTGGAGCCTTGTGCCCTCAGCTTCGCTAGGGGAAGGCAGCCTGCGAAACAACCCCTCTTTAAGAGATTTACAGCCATGAAATGTGTCAGGCTTTTCTGATGAACTCGGACACCAAGGTCAAAGCCACAGGCAGCTTTTACCTTGCAATAGATGATTCAGGTTTTTGTTTTTTTTGTATTTTAGGGCAGGGTCTACAGGGTGTTCAGGGGCTCACTACTAGATTGGACTCGTAGTGATCCGCCTGCTTCAGCCTCCCAAGAGCTGGGGTTACGGGCAGCACCACCTCGCCCCGTCTCAGTCACCTGTCTCTGGGGGCGGGGCCAGCACGGCAGGCCCGTACCTGCTTGCAGGTGCTTTAACCCACTGAGCCATTTGGCCAGCCCAGATGATTCGGTTTTGATGAAGACGCGACCACGTGTTACGCCAGGCCTACGTCCTTGGGAACAGTTAGGGAAAACAAGAATGTAGTTTTTTCTCAAGAACTATGTGAAAGCTGTCCATTATTCATTTACCTTTTCAAAGCCAGCCACAAGGCAGAAAGGAGTCTCACGGATGCCCACGAGAGCAGGCCACTCCAATAGGCAGTGCATGTTCCGAACAGAAAAAGAATCAAGGACACAAGGGGGAAACACATACTCTGACTGGTTAAAACGATGGCATCTAATTCTGGTAACAACAGTAAGTCCCACAATTCCTTAAACCAGTTATACCTGTGGGCAAAAGAAAGCAGAATGAAAGCAAACAAAACAAAGCAAAACAAAGCCCAACAAACTGACATTCAAGGACTTCCTATCAGAGGTCTCTGACCACTTTCTAGAGTCCTTACAGTCCCATGATACCTAATTTACAATTTTTACTGGAAAACAGTTCTTTTTTTCTTTTTGGCAGAACCTGGGATTGAACTCAGGCCCTTGTGCTTGCCAAGGAAGTGCTTATTCCACTGAGCCTCTCCCTGGCCCACTAAAACTCTTTCTCTTTTTTTTAGTACTGGGGATTGAACTCAGGACCTTACGCTTGCCAGGCAAGCATTTATGCTACTGAGCTATCTCCCTGACCCACTAAAACTCTTTCTCTCTTTTTTTTTTTTTTTTTTTTTTTCCCTAGTACTGGGGATTGAACTCAGGACCTTGAGCTTGCCAGGCAAGCATTTATTCTACTGAGCCATCTCCCTGGCCCCTGGAAAACAATTCTCAAGTGCGACAATTCACTATTTTCCAAATGAGCCTGTTGACCTTTAAATATTTCAATGCTAAGCTGCAACAGGGCCTCACTGTTCTGTTTGTCCATGGATGAAGTAATGAATTATTTTCAGTGTTAGAAAGCCAACAGCGGCCAGGCCTGGTGGCACACTCCTGCTATCCCAGTGCTCAGGAGGCTGAGGCAGGACGATTGTTGTGAGTTTGAGACCAGCCTGGGCTATGAAGTGAGCTCAAATCCAGCCTGAATTACATAGTGAGACCCTGTCTCAAAAAGACAAGAAAAAAAAAAAATCCAAGTTGTAATGAAAGAATAAGATACTTTAGTAATGGTTCTTAACAAAACCCACAAAACTGGAATAAATTAAGGATGGAATGTGGCCTGGGGCAGAGAAGTCTCAAGCACCCTTTCTGTGGGGAGGAGGAGAAAAGGACCAAGGCACTGTTTCATCTCACTCTGGAAGTCTGTGTCTGTCTGTCTGGGATACTCTCCAATCATTTGAGAACATGACAGTGCTGTTATATTCTAGGTTGTGATTGCTACAGATGTTCAATCACTATCTTGAAATGCTTATACTACTGAAATAAATGTTCATATATTTTATTGTCTTTTCCTAAAAGAAAAATTTCATTTAATGAAACAGTCAATTGTCAAATTTATTGGAATTAAAGTGTTTCATATATAAAGCAAAATCAAAATCATCATCAGATAATAAAACAAAACTTACCCCAATAAAAACTTAATCATAATTACAAAAGGATCAACTTTGTATGGCTTGGCTTCTTTATCCAATATGGCAGCATATTCTAAACAATAACCTGGTAATTAAAAAAAATTACATGCAACAGAGAATTCACAGTAATTAAGTATGAGCTGTATATTGCGTTGTCTACAAGAGCAACATATTTCATGTCAGAGAAAGCAAAAGGTCCTCACTACTCCCACAGACTCGTCCTCAAAGAGCAGAAATTACTGTGAATTCAATGATTTTCACCGAAGAGTGTACATTCAGCAACAAATTCACTAAGGTGCGGTTAGGGTTTCATTACATTCTGTAAGTCTCCACAGGTAACTTTAAAAAACAGCTTTATCTGAAATGTAATTTTCATGCCATACAATTCATCTGCTTGAAGCCTACAGTTCTACAGTCTGTCTTCTATAGAACATGTAAATTGGAAAATACTTAGGAAGCACTGATACAGTGAAAGAAGGAGGGGAAGAGAAGGGAGGGAAGGAGGGAAGATGAGCGAGAAACAAGGGAGGGCAGGGAAGGGAGAAAGGAAAGAAAGCAAGAAGTGAGAAGACAGAAAAGGAAACAAATGAGATGCCAGGAGGCAATCAGTAGGGAGCGGCCTACCAAGGCAGAGACATTTACAGCCCTGAAACAGTCCTTGCGGGCAGCACGGGCAGAGGGCGGCTTGTGGACAGAGAATCGAAATCCCATCAAGCCTACAGGTCTGTTCACTGATTTATGAACAACAGAAGATAACAGATGTCTGGGGAGGTGGGTGAGGAATTGGGAATGATCAAGACATGTCACATGCTCGTACTAACTCTCCCAAACAAACAGCACTGTTAGGCATCGCAAACACACACCAACTGGTACTACAAGAGACTCTGCGTCAGCACACCACGGCGGTGCAGTCAGCAAATGCAGCCTGCGCAGCACGGTCACACCGAACAGCTCTGCCCAGTGATTTATAAGGAAGCAAAAGAGATGCAGGATGGAAACTACAGCTGAAGAAACTCCACAAGCTTAAGGACAGCTGCCATGTGGACATCTTACTCGGAAACTTCAAAAAATTTTAATCATTTGATAGAATTAGGGGGTTATTAATTTTTCAATGTGTATTATGTTTATTATGCTTGTCCTTTTAAAACATAAATACTGAAGGTAATTATTGTATAAAAATTGTTATTTGAGGGTTGGGGAGATAGTTCAGTAGAATAAGTGCTTGCCTGGCAAGTGCAGGGTCCTGAGTTCAATCCCCGGTACCAAAAAAAAAAAAAAAAATGTTATTTGATTCCTTAATGTATTTTTTAAAAAATTAACAATTTATTTAGACTAAAAATACAGTTTCTTTTCTATTCAAAAAAATGACACCCAATCCAAATGAGTTCATTTTTTTTGTTACCAGGAATCAAACTCAAGACCTCCTGCTTGCCGGACAGGCGCTGTGCTGCTCAACTACTTGCCTGGTCCCAGGTGAGTTCAAAGCTAGGAGAATGCTGGTAATTTGTAGGTCTCAGGCCCACAAGCTGGAGGCTCTTGACTAACTGCTCAAGACTGGTTTGGGATGGGTGGTCGACAGTGGAAGAGTAAAAAATGTCTGTCTGCAAGTCTGGTCCTAAACTCACATGTTAAAAAAAAAAAAAAAAAAAGGACAGAAAAAAAGGAGCTGGCTGTGGTGGCTCATTCCTGTCATCCCAGCACCAGGGAGGCTAAGGCAGGGGCACTGTTATGAGTGCAAGACCAGCCTGGGTCATAAACTGAGCTCAAGTCCAGCCTGAACTGCACAGTGAGACACTGTCTCAAAAAAATAAAAAATAAAAAAAAAATAAAATCACCTGCTATGTGGATGCTGTACTTCAGGAGTGGGGGTGGTACTTGGAACTGAACTCAGGCACTCCCCTCTCCAGGCAGGCACCGTGCCACTGAGCTACATCTACATCCGGTCCCTCACATGCTATTCTAGAGTTGCCAAGAGCTGCTACTATGTGGTTATTTCTAAAAACTTTCTTATGAGTCTTAGTAACTGAAATAAATGTACACAAGGAATCAACAGTTGTCTTATTTTAATATTTGTAACAAAAATAACTAAAAAGAAGCATCCTCACCTGTTGAGAAAAGAGAGTACAGCTGTCCTCCGTGGGCAAGAAGGGCACTGGCTATAACGTATGCAGGAAGCGCGCCTCCGTGAAACCTGATGACCTGCGAAGTAGGCAGATCAAAGGAAAGCGCCTCAGCGTTCATGCTCACACAGAGGTACTTTCGCGCACAGGAAGCTTCACCTTCCTTTACACGCTTCCATGACATGGCTACACACTGCCTGCCACCAATGAGTAACGCGAGCTCTAAGTAAAATGAATACTTTTATAGCCTGATGCAAACACACCTAAAGTTTTCATCAAAGGCGTAACTGAAGAGCGTATGCTAGGAAACCGCTCAGCACGTATGTCCCTTGCCTGCTTCTCCTGTTGCAGGCAGGGCGCTGTGCATCACACAAGCCTTATCTCACGCTTTCCTCCACATGCCCCTAAGGCAGTTCTCATCTGCATGCGCCGGCCAGGGAGCCAGGTGTGGAAGCCCAAGCACCCTGAGCGGCCTCAAGTATACAGGTGGGTTACCTCCCCATGACCTCTTCCGCAAGAAGGGGAGAATGCTATTTTCAGGTGGCTAGGAAGGCTAAACAAGCTTATGGGAAAGCATCTAAGATGCTAACTCTTCCACAATAAGCTACCGGAAATGTCCAGAGCAGCTGGTAACCTCTACGCCCTCCACCCTCCTGGAAATGCCATCTGACAGAGCCCAAGCCCAGCATCAGTTACAAGGAGCCATTCTATCAGCTGGTGCAACTGCATACGTGTGCACAAGAAAAGCAAAGTGCAAGTGTGACAAGTGTTCACTGGAAGGCATGCTGTGCATTCCACAGAACTTCTTGGAACACGTAGAGACTCAGTCATCAGCTAACCCCAAACATTGCACAGGATTGTAGGAAGTCCTTCCACAGACCCCCACATTGAAAAGGATTAGGAAAAACCTTAGAGTCTACACTCCTACTTAGAGATTATAAGCTCTAGGTAGGGAGAGAAAGCTGAGCACAAGAAAAAGGCCGGTTTCTATTACGGACTGGCCAGCACTCACTGCATGTGTGGGACCCACTTGGAAACCCGCAGCCCCTCCCTTTAGCAAGCAGAGCAGGAGGACTGGTAAGCAGCCTGCGGGCTCTGGGGCCCACGCTGTCGCCGCCAGCTGTGGGTCCTGGCTCATACCACCCCTCCAGGGTCCTCGGCAGTGAACCTGAGGAAAGCAGCATTACAGGGAGTGAGGCTTCCTCCTCATCCATGTACCAGCAGGCATAGGGTGGCATGGCCGAGGGCGCAGCTGTGATATCCACCACCAACACCCTGCACTGTCCTCAGACTCCTAAGAGGCCATGTGGAGCATCCTGAGAACAGGATTTCTTTCTCCGGCAGAGCGCACTGCTGTATCAGGGCTGCACTGGGGCATGGAAGCCGCCGGGTCTACCAGGCACCATGAAATCGGCAGCAGCAAGCTGGCCTCCCTCACGCCAGCTGTCACCATGCCTCCATGACACAGCCCTGCTTACACTGACTTAGGGCTCAATGCTGGAAATATAAAATGTCACCTAAAAACTCAGTTTGGCCTCTTAAAATGCAAAGATCAAGCAACATCAGGCTCCTTTCCTCCACAGAAGTGACTCACAACTTATAGAGTTTTAGGAGAAAGCACCTTTCAGGTTACTTTACATCTTTCATTATTAATTTTATGAAAAAAATCCATCTACAGGTGCAAAGCTCCCGGTGGTTTCCTTTTTATTCCTCTTTCTCAGTTTCCTGTGACCATGTCAGCAACGCTCAAGGTCTTTTATTTTTTTCAAAAACTGAGTAAGAGAGATTATGCTATTTAAACTCATTCTCATACCATCCATAAACCAAGCAAGGAAGAGTGTATCTTTCAATAATTTTAGGACTTTATTACAGTTTTTTAACCTTTTTAAAGTAACCACTGCTCCCCCTGTGTCAGGGTGTCCAGTTGTCCCCGCAAAGCCTCCTGCACTCATGGGGCAGACTTGTAGAGGTTACGAGTAATTAGTGATCCAACACGGGGATGATGTGTGTTCAGCGCTACACCCACCCAGGGGCTGAGAGCCTGGCGGCAGTGCAAGGCGGGAGACAGAAAGGCTTGCCTCTGCCACTGCCGCTAAGCTGTTCACAGCCGCCCTCTGCCATGCGCCACTCTGCTTGGAGCCAGCCAGTAGGACTCAGACCTCCACAAACTGTGAGCTAAAGAAACCTTTCCTTCCTTCATTTTGGGTGTCAGGCATTTTGTTCCAGCACTGAGAGAAAAGTCCCTGAGACACCCTGTCGGATCAGCACCTCTTTACTCTTTAGAAAGATTTCCACACCTAAACATTAGTCTGCTGGGAGTGTTAGCACAAGTCTATAATCCCAGCACGTGGGAGGCTGAAGCAGGAGGATCCCTGCAAGTTTAAGGCCAACCTCAGCTACATAG
>NW_004524601.1:3844662-3856105 GCF_000260255.1 Octodon degus | reverse complement strand
TTTTTTTTTTTTGGCAGAACCGGGGATTGAACTTCCCTTGCACTTACCAGGGAAGCGCTTATTCCACAGAGCCATCTCCCTGGCCCTACATGGTGAGTTTAAGGTCAGTGGTAACTACATAGTGAAAAAAACCAATACAAAACACACCCCTCCAAATCAGTATTAGTCCACCTTCCTCTGCTGTACAATTCCCTCGGCTACAGCATCTCAGCCACCTTGGCCTTCCTTGTCGCTAACCTGTATGCCAGAATATGCCTTTTCCAAGTGCTAAAAATACAACAGCATGAATTCTTCCCCTCTCTAAGAGACAAATTTTCTTAATAATTGGTCTTCAACATTTTACACTGGAACATGCTCTTGATACTGTTTTCTAACTTAGGCATACTAACATTTAATCTTCTTTTCATAATTTTCCTTTCAAAATTGTTATACTTAACTTAGAATTTTGCCATGTCTGCAAATAATCAGAATCTAGTTCTTATCAGGTGGCTACAAAGATCAAATGAGATTAATGCACAGAAAATGTTTTTTTGTTTGTGAGCCTGACTTGCATTACAAGGAAAACAATTCTATGCCTGGACTGCAGACTATACCCAGTCAAATGAAAGCTGGTATAAATAATTTACTGAATTTTAAAATTATATTATTTTTCTGTCTAGTCATTATGTAAGTCCAGATTATACAATTCTGTAAGTTATGATCTGAATAATATTTGTAGTCTATTTGATAAATTTTTTGTAGTATCACTGGCAGAATCTCAACAATTTCTAATAAAAGTTATTTTTAGCTTTTACAAACCAAGACGAACAGTATAAAAAGCCTGCAGCCTGCCTACAGATTTGCTGTGCTATGAGCGTCGGCGTGGTAGGTACCATGAAGGTCTCGCATGACACTCGCTCAGGCAAATGTTAAGCTGAGAAACGAGATACCAGCTCTTGTTCCTGGGCTGTGTCAAACATGGAAACGCGAGGTCACCAACTTGTGGGCCATGGGTGGTTTTCAGATTTCATTAAAGTGGAAGGAGAGTGAGAAAAAGGAGGAAGAAGCAAGCAGTAGTAGCCGCGGGCTGGGCGCGGGCGCAGAAGGAGCACAGGCCCTGCCCTTGAGGGCTGGCTGCAGCGGCACAGCAGGCCCTTACCTGCCCCAGAATCTGGGAGAAGGAGGTCTTCACTGTCACCTGGTGTGAAGCAAGTATCAAAGAGAAAAGGTTACTTTCCGCACACGCTGGCTCACGCTCACTACACTGCAAATTCTATATATCTCCAAGTTTAATTTTTATAATGATAGACCTATGGCATAAGAGGCTTAAAGAACTGTCTCAACTACCACTTAAATTGTGTAAAATACAGTTTTACCATTTAGTATATTTTCCAGTATTCTAAATCTTCAACAATTACAGGAATGTTTTGGTATGTGTGGTAACTCTTTACCAACCTGATTATTTTTTGAGTGCGGTAAGTTATTAACAGACCTTGGTGGTTATCAGAATTAAGGCCAGGATAGTATTTCAAAAAGAAACTCATCCTTAATTATCTCTAACACACACACACACACACACACACACACACACACACACAATTTGTTATTAATATCAAGCTGCTCAAGGAGAGAAATCTTTCTTAAGGAAGTTGTAAGATGCCCGTGCTTTATCCAAATACGGATGTCTTGAAAATATGCAATGTTGGCTTAAAAAAAAAAAGGACATTTTGAGAACATAAAATATTTGGATCCAAATTGACAATTGTGTGTTCTTATTACTGTTTTAATATTAGAAATATGAAGGTACAAATTAAATCCAGTATAATTCTGCAAGACTCTTTATTGCTGGAAACTTAAAAATATCAAAACATTCGTAGATACCATGAAATGCAAATTAATTCATAATGTGGGTCCAACAAAACTTATTTGAACAGCAGAATCTTTTAACTCGACGACACCAATCCAGCTTACCCTCAGAAAGTCAGTTCCAATAAAGAATCCAAATGTTAGTTTGATTTCAAGCAGTTAAGCAGAAATATTTCCCATAAACCAGAAGTCTAAGATGTCACTCCCACTGAAACGTACACTTTAACCACCTACATCTGGAGTCCTCACAACCTTGGCCTGTTCTAGTTCATGAATCCATAGTGAATAAAATATTCAATTTACTGAATATATCAGATTGAGGGACCCTCAACTGTGTGTCCCTTGCCTTAGCAGAAAGAGATCTACTTTGATCATAAACAATACAGCGGGCGCCGACTTGCGCAGTCAACGATCACCAACTTCAGTGCTGAGAGGAAAGAAACACGATCCTTCTGCTTACTCAGTGGAGAGCTAAACCATCCGTGCCAGGCCAGTTACTGTCAGTAATGCCAGTCCGCTGATTTTGTGAAATTCTTCATTTATAAAAGACACTGGACCTTTGGCTTCCAAATTTAGGCAGCTAATGTGCAGTTTCAATCTGTTCCATTTTGTATTACTTATTAAGATGTATACAATTTTAAATGACCCAGCTAAGGAAATTCTGACACAGTGCAAACAAGAACAGTGGTGAATATTTAAAAGATTTTAAACATTTATTTTTGACATTTATGGGCTTTTGACTATGTATTTGCAGCTAATATAAAAAATGCTTCTACTTTATTCCATAAACCTTGCTTGAAGATTATGCAAACATACAACTTACCTCATACTGACAGTCTGATGATGTGTACATTTTCAATAATGCCACATGGCTGTCGTTTTCTGGCTGAGCAACGTGAAGTTTCAGAGAAATTTCTGTAGACGATGGAACCCTGAAGAGACAACCTAAGTATCAATTCTCGAATATAAAATGCGGGTAAACAAGCTAGTGAGGGCGACACTCAGCACCACCCAATGCATGGCTGCAGAGGAAGCTACATAGCAGACCCCTTACTACAGTGATACTTCCGGCCACATCGAAAGGGCCTGAACATTCCTGCTCTAAGACCTGGGAACTGGGCTAGAACGGAAAGGCGTTCATGTGTCATGCAGGTAAGGTTTATGTTCTGTAAAATGCAGTTAAGAGTACTACATGTCATCTTCACTTAGGGACACAATGCTGTGTAAAGGGCACTGACATTTTCCTAAGAGGCCCTGTACCTAGACACACCCCTCACACACATAAGGCATGAGGAGGCTGAGCGCGGCACATTCTGCAAAGGCTCCCTGAGCTGAAGCCACACTGCCTGATTGGCTTTGGAAGTGACTGCACCCTGAGTATCATTTTATGGTGTGACTTGGGCGGGTGCAAACAGCAGGTAGAACCTGGGGACAGGTGACGAGCTTGGAGCAGCTAGCGGATCCCGCGCCCTTCTCTCAGGCTCTCTCCCTCTCCCTCTGCCTCCTGGCAGCGGAAAGGTAAATAGCTCTCCTCTGGCAGGCTATTCCACTAGACCCTGCCTCGGAGTCAGGAGACCAGACTGAGTCCTCTGTAGCCATGAGCCAAAGCACACCCTCCCTCTCCCACGCTGATTTTCCTGGGGATTGCTCACAGTGATAAAACACTGACCAGCACATAGCCTAGGCAGGGAATCTATTTTACTAAACAACACTGAAGTTTAAAATAAGTTTTTCATATACTTACTGTGCAATAGTTAGCGAATCTTCGTAAGACCAGGGGATATGAAACTTATAGATACTTGTTATTTCCTCTGCAAAAACAAAGGACAAGATGCATTATACCGCAAGTCACCTAACAGCTGTGCAATCCACCAGAGTACCTAACTGCACCCCTGCCCACTGCATACAACTCAGACGGAGCTGCAGCGGATGATACGGAATCATGGAGACCTTCTACTCATGTTCAATTAGACTTACAAAAGCTATTAAAGTACATGGGTAGTACTAAGAAACTAGTAAAAACCAGCTAAATCTGAAGTACTACTATATTAAGATGTGAAGATACACAATATTTTTAAGATGAAAGTATTTATACTGAAATGTAAACATGCTTTATATTTTTCAGAAAACACATTTACCTTTGGTTCCTGAGCACTTGCTTACCACGTTGAGTTTAAAAGCTTGGTATATCTAATAGAGTTTGACCATAAAAACAAAACAAAACAAAACAAGCTTATTTGTTTGACTAAACAATGACATAAAATCAAATCCTCTGTGCGCAGTTAGAATAATTACCTGTCCAAAGTTCAGTAGCTCTATGTTGTAGTACAGGCCACTCGTATTCAACAGCACTTTCCTAGAGGACAAACCTATTAGATTGAAAGTACTGTGTTACTTAGAATATCAAAGAGCTTTTAATGTATTTGTGTAAATAACACTAAAACAATGTCATCAGTTCTGATAGTAAAAAATAGTTTATAGGTTTTTACTTCCAGTACGGAGAAGTCAATAACTCTTAAAAATCCAGTCTTCCTGCAATCAAGCCTGAACAAAACAGAGTATTTATAATGACTTTTAATTACAGCTATGTGTTTTTTTTTTTTTTTTTCAGAACTGGGGATTGAACTCAGGTCCTTGCGCTTGCCAGGGAAGCACATATTCCACTGAGCCATCTCCCCGGTCCATACAGCCATGTGTTTTTAGCAAGAACTTATTTCTAATTTTAGAAAGACATGCTTTCTTTGTAGCTCTTTTTATAAACTTGCTACCTTTAATGATACTGATTCAGAGTTGTCATTTCTGTAATGTTCTAAATATTTTTGTACTTAAAAAAGTGTGGATAAAAACTAGAAGAAGCTTTCTATTTCAAATAATGGATTTTTTTTAATGAATGGTGTATGTGTATAAAATATATGCACTTTTGAATGGGAAGAATGGGGCATTACAGATGGACACAGACACCTAAGCAAAATACCACCTAATCTCCAAAGCTAGAACAACTTAGGCAGAAGACTAATTGATAGTATTGGACCATGGCCCAGTAAATAAATATTCCTAAGTCAAGTGAACATAAACATTGAATTGCTGGGTGTGGAGGTGCACACCTATAATCCCAGCACTTGGGAGGCTGAGGCAGGAGGATGGCCATGAGTTCAAGGCCATGGTGGGCTAAACAGTCAGACCCTGTCCCAAAATTTTTAAAATTTTTCTGGTCTTTTTGAGATAGGGTCTCACTATGCAGTTCAGGCTGGCCTTGAGCTCACTGTGCGGCCCTGAACTTGCAAAGATCCTCTTGCCTCAGCCTTCCAAAAAAAAACACTGCAGAAAAGATGCTTGTTTGTTTAGACTTGTGTTTTACCCAAATTAAGGGTAGCACACACCTAGGATTCCAGTGCCCTGGGAGGCGGGGGCAGGGGGTTGCCAAGAATAAATCTGTAAATGTGAGAGAAATGGTAACTTTGTATCTCAGGAGGAATTTCAATAATGTGGAAAATAAGGGTAACATTTGCTAAAGACGTCAATGCTAAAATGAGTTACTTTGATGAAAAATACTGTTTACATACTCTCAAGAGTATCTCCCCAAAGGTATTTATTAATTACAAAAGGGAAAGCAGCACCTCCAGGCAAACACCAGCAGGCACCACCTTACGCGCCACCTGAAAGCCAGCACCCTCAGCAGTCACGCACATCAGCGTCATGTATGTTGATGCGACACGCTGAACAAATGCACATCGCCTCTGTGCAGTGCTTCTTGGAGACAGACAGGGTCTCACTGTGTAGTGCTGGCTGGCCTTGAACTCACTGGGTGCCCAGGCTGCCCTCAATTCCTGGACCCTGCAGCCACAGCCCCCCAAGTGCTGGGATCACAGGTGTGCGCAGGCACAGCCAGCTGCTCCTATGGTCTTCTAACTTCGATCTAATAAAGCAGACAAAGCCACATTGAGGAACATTCTACCAAGTAAGTAAACATCCCTGCCAAAGGCTGCAAAGTTCTATGGACAAGGAGACTGAGGAGCTGCCACATGGTGGGAGGCGAGGGAGCCGCGGGCTTGGGAGGGAGGCCAGCAGGAGCGGCTGATGAAAGCCACGCCACCTGCAGCTCAGTCAGCAGCACTAAGCGGATGCTGAGCTCTACTATGCTCATGTAAGAGGTCAACAGTAAGAAATGTGGGCTTTAGAATAATATTTAAATTGTGAAGTTTCATGGAAAAGACAGCACTTTTTTCTTTTCTGCTTTCTGAGATAGGGTCTTGCTAAGTAGTGCAGGCTGAGCTTGAGCTCAGGTATGGCTCCCAGGCTTTTGGCCTCAAACTCACAGTGATCCTCTTGCCTCAGCCTCCTGAGTGCTTGGACTACAGGCGTGCACCACCGTGCCTGGCTAAGGTAGCAGTTTCTAACCTGCAATGCAAGCGTCACGAGGCAGCTAGGGACACGGCTTAATGGTGGTGCTGCTGCTCGCATGCACACGATCCCAGCATGAAGCAAAACAAAACAGCTTTGTGAAAAGCGCCAGCACTCAGCACACATTTCATCCGGTACTGCCTGAGAATCGAGCCACCAGCCCATGTCCACGGCTGCCCTGAGAGCTATGTTCACGGCGCTGCAGGTTCAGCTTGGCAGGTGTCTGCTTTACTGCAGCTCACAGAGAAAGGAAAGCAGCACTCCTTAAGAGAGCCACTCGGCAAGCCCTGCCTCAAAATAAGAGCACGGGCCGGGGACACCGCTCAGCGTACGGGCCTGCGTTCAAGCCCAGCACTGGAAAACACATTACCCCAAACAAAGCGCTTACCAAAGGAAAAAAGATGAGTTACGGGAAGCTGTACTGATCTAGTCTCTTTTTTGAAGAATTCACAATCTACAACAAACTGAAATATAAAACATTGATTTATTAGAAAAAAAGAATCAAATTCATAACAAAATATCTCAACTTTTGAGTAGAAAATAAGTCTGTAATTTAGCTTTGGAAAATGTATCACTGGTCACGCTGCAATTCTATTTCACTGTCACGAACTCCTTAAGGAGAAACGCTATGCTGAGAAAATTAAGTAAACAAGCTGTACTTAAATAAGTTATAATAACAGGTTCACAGCAAAGTTTTCTGATAATTTAAGTATTTGTAGAAGGACATTAAAGGATGGACAAAGATTCATAATTTAGGGTTATGTAGAGCTTTAGTTACTACAGGCCTGCACACTTTCCTAATCAGAAGGGGTTTGTTACATCTTTCTGAAAATGCTCAAACAGCTGCAGTCCCGAGAGACTAGAGGGTGTCACACTGCTGCCTGTCCATCCACAGCGTTACCTGTGTAAGCTTATTTTGGGCTGTTCACCCACAGCATTACCTGTGTAAGCTTATTTTGGGCTAAATAGGTACAGTAAATGGAAGACATTTACTATACATGAAGGAAAAGAAATGCTTTGTAAGAGGAAATCTACCATGTGCCACTACCCCATATAATTACTATTATTACTGTTATTTGTACTAGAAATCAAGTTCAGGACCTTGGGCTTGCCAGGCAGGTGCTGTGCGGCTGAGCTGCAGCCCCGCCCCCATTATAGTTTTTGTAGAGACACCTCTTGGTGGTGACATTTCTAAAACTGTGCGAGAAGCACTGCTTAGTCATCTGCAAGAGGAACTTCTTCTGGTGAAAGCGAAGGCTCAATAGAGGGATCTCCACAACGCAGCCAAGCTGGTTGCTCAACAGGTGCTGAGGGCAGTGACTCGCAGCCGGGGATGGCGAGTAGTGTGCTGTCCACGGGAAGCACAAGAGCACAGGCCTCTCCAGACTTTCTGGTGAGTAAGCCTAGGACATCTGCAGCAGCATTAGTCTGCTTGTCACTTGGACTTCCCATTGTTTTTCAAAGTAAAAACTGGTCAAGGGAAACGGCTCTAAAGCCGTACACATGGTGGCAGCAGTGGGGCTCGCTAAGGGCTTTGCTTTTTATTTCTCCTCTTACAAGCAGAGAACACAGACATTTTTACTAAGGCAGCTGCTGAAAAATCAGAGAAATCATTTACTGCACAGGAATTTTCATTATATTGTATGTTTCCAAAGTACTTTTGAATGAGCCAGTACCTGAGACAAGGAACAGTTTTTAAAAGCAAGTCCAATCTCTCTGTACAGGTATCTAAAATAGAATTTTCACTGTTACTTTAAAAATTTGGCTGTTTTCTTGCTCTTGTTTTTACTCTTCAAAATAAGAGAAAATTATAATAATAAAAAAATTGGCTATGCCTTTAGTTTTATATAACAGACTAACTCCTTACCCAAGAAAGAACTCAAAGGTCTGCCTCTAAAACATCCAGGGCAAGTGCATTTCTAATGGGCCTAATTATTTTGTTTTTGTTATGAAAACAATGCAGATACTTCCATAGTTGTATTTCAGAAACCAGTAAGGAAGGTTTCAGCTATGAAACTTCTCACTCTGCCGGTTTGACAGGTGTAGGCCTCTGATGACAGCCAAGACAGGACTGGCAGACAGCAGGAGATAAACAGGCTACCATCCCGCAGGGCTGTGTGTGTGTGTGTGTGTGTGCGCGTAACAGACACAACAGCATTGTTTTCCAGAGAGCATCAGGACATGTCACCCACTGACCAGGCTGCTAAGATGGTCTATCTGAAGAAAGGCTCATTAAGTTCTTGGCAGAACCGCAGAAGGCCTTTCAAGTTTGTGGAAGACCTTACTTTCATTCAAAACCAACCTACCTGACAGAAAAGCCTTTTTTAAAATTTTTTATTTTATTCAGAAAAGCCTTTAAAGAGAGCTTTAGCACTTAAGATGCAGAATTACTTCTCACTTGACTCAGTCTCTGAGATGACTTCTAATTACAGCCTCTTTCTCGTCTGCTTGTTTCTTTTAAATTTCCCTAATCATTCTGCCCACAAATCTTATCAATTTTCTCATTTAAGAACCATTTTTTAGAAAACATTTATGTGACAGTCACTAAAGGTTGAGGGCACAACCAAGAATAAAGCTGCTCTGGTTGTTACACCCAAAGAGCTCACAGCACAGCGACGGCCATGGAGACAGAGCTTGCAGTTCCATGGGGGTACGGCCCTCGCAGAAGCCAGAAACAGCGGAATGGGAATTGGCAGGTTCATGGAAAGCCAGGAAGGGGAGAGGGACCTGGGCAGGATCTCGAAGAGTAAGTCTGCCGGGGAGGACTACGGGTGCTTCAAACTCTCTTCTCCCCTGGCCCCAATTCCCTCAAAACCACTGTCACCTATTCACACCACCACCTCCTACCCACATGCCCTCCCAATGCCTTTCGAGGTGTATTTAGTGTCCCTATTAAGAAAGGACTGAGGGAGGATGAGCAGAGCACACTCTCAGGTGCAGCGGGAGCCTTGGGTTCACTCTGCTTAGTCGAGCTGGAGCGACCCTCTCAGCGGCGGGCAGTCCCAGGTGACTCACCAACACCGGGTACTGTCTTCAGCAAGCCGTATGTGCAAGCCCTCAGAAGGAAGTGAACTTTTTTAAACTTCAGCCAGAGCAGCCCATAAAACATTCTGAAAACACCCTTAACCACTTGTTACCTTACTTCCATGAACGGATGGAACATAAACCACAAGATGAGACAAAGATGGATAGTCTTGAAGCCTTAACGTCAGAGACTGAAAAAAAAGATAAGGAAAAGAAGCTACTTTTGTGTTTTAGAGTAGGGGGGGATGCAAACATGTTAAAAGAAAACTAAGTTACAAGCACTTAGTTCTCAAATTGTTACCTTTAAAAAACGTGGGGAATTGGGGCAGAAGTGCTGAAGTTAACAAAACTGTCCCTAGCTTGGCTGAGTGGCCCTGAAACAACCTCGCCAGGCTGCCCACTTCAGCAGTCTTTGCAGCAGTCAGATGTTCAGATGTAAATTCAAGGACCACATAAATCATCGCTACAGGCAGCTAAGCCCCACCAGACAATGGCAGATAGCACAAGAGATAAATTGGCTAGCAAGAGCTTGGACAACTTGTAAAATAGCTATCCATTTTTTTAAAATGTATTTTTTGGTTTTTTGTACAGGGTTTCACTAGGCAGCTTGGATTAGTAGTGATCCTCCTGTTTTCAGCCTCCCTAGCTCTGGGATTACAGGTTTGCGGCCGGAGGGGGGGCTGATGCAGCATGTGGTGCTGGGGATCGAATCCTGCTTCCTGCACTTGCCTAAGCAGGCGCTTAGTCTGCTGAGCTATCTCACTGGCCCCAGCTATCCATTCTTAATAGTGTCTAAATAGGTACTCATGCTCACAATCAGAGCACTGAATCTGTAAGTGTTCTGCTGCAGAGTATGGTCAGCAAAGACTCCTGCGATGTGACTGTCATCTGCTATTATCTTTGTTAATATAATACAAATAAACCCATAAACTTTTTCATTTTAATCATACCTTTAACTTTGTGGCAAATAACTTTGTGCTATTTATAAATGGCTAAAACATATTATATAAATATTGATTTTCATAATAGAAAAGTTTATACCCAGTAATTATAACCCTTTTTTATTGTAACTCTCTTATGCTGACAGCACCCAGGAATGCAGAATACTGAAATCCTTGTTTTCCTAGTTCTCCCTTTCAGCCTTGTCTACAAAAACAGAAAAGCTAGAAAAGCTTCTTCTCCTGCTGCTGAGCAAGTGTGTTTCTATATTCACAACCCACAACATAGGGGCCAGAGCCTGATACACGCACACTCAGTCTTTGGACATAAGAAATAATCATATAAAGATTTTTATGATTGAAGAAATAACTTCTAAAACATAGGAGAGCAAAGCATATTTTCTAAGGTTTTTAAGCATTTGTTTCTTCCTAACTCTTAAATGTAAGATGGATGGAATATTCCAATTATAAATTGAAGGACACATATCTTATGCCTTATGAAGGCTTAATTAATAAGTATATCTCAATTCCTGTCTAGTTCCTGTCTAGAATGTTAGGATAAAATCGCTGGGATCCGAAAAATGTTTATGAGTCAAGTTACTTTTTTTTCCCATAATTTTATTGAGAAACAAATAGCAATGAGACAGTTTCAAATCAAATTGGTAGAACAGTTTCAATAATTAACACAATGCATACATTCGTCCTAGTGGTTAATTGCTGTACAAGATGCGGACATGATATCCTATTTACAAACACCATTACAACAAATCCCTCTATTCATTAAGAGAATGTTACTATATATCTATCCTAACCACTTTGAATACACAGATACCAAATGGACATTCATCTGTATCCCTTTTTTTTGGTTAAGTTCCATCATTTAAATATTATAGGTGTGTAAACAGCAAAATATTCTAAAAGAGTTCGGAGGTCCATAATAGTATTGGGACTTCTGCTTCACTGGCAATGTCAGGAATTGTTGACCTGAGTCCCCTACAGCTAAACATAACACCATGGCTTTACTTCTTATACTTCGTTTTTATACTTCTCTGCTGGATGGTTAAGACCAAGGTAAAGCAGGACTTATGCAATAAGAGTGGTAGCTTTTGGGTCTGGTAAGTTCAGTGAAATCCCCTCAGGATTTATCCTGAGATCCTGTCCCTCTGATTGGAGAACCTTTGTCAGTGTCAGCCATGTGGATGAGTCACGGCCATTGCTTGGCCAATGTGCTCTCT
>NW_004524601.1:3802140-3837798 GCF_000260255.1 Octodon degus | reverse complement strand
AGAGTTTTGCAGGGTATAGTAGTCTGGGCTGGAATTTGTTTTCATAGAGGATTTGAAGTACTCTGCTCCACGCTCTTCTTGCCTTCATGGTTTGTGAAGAGAAGTGGGCTGTAATTCTGATGGGTCTTCCTTTGAATGTGATCTTCTTCTCTCTAGTGGCTTTCAGTAGATTATTCTTGTGCTGAATTTCTAGGATCTTGGCTATTATATGTCTCGGTGTGTTTTTCATTGGGTTGAGGTTACTTGGCGTTCTGTATACTTCAGTTACCTAATATCAGATTGTTTCCTCATATTTAGGAAGTTTTCTGCTATTACTTTTGCCCATTTTTTTTTAATGTCATTTGTATTGACTCCTTCTTCCTCATTGATGTGTATTAGTCTCACATTGTTCATCTTTGCATCATCTTGCAGATGATGGATTATTTTTTCCTGCATCCTAGTTATTTTTAAGAGATCATTTCTGATCTTTTCACTAGCTGTACCAGTGTCTTCAAGATCTGAAACTCTGTCTTCACTTTCACTTAAATGGTTTTGCAAGCTTGTGATTGAGATTTTAATTTCCTCTATATCTCTTTGACTCTGCTTCATGTGATTTCTTTCTTTCCTGTATTGCTCATTCAAGGAATCCATCATTTTTCTAATCTTGTCTATTTTTTTTTTTTATCAATGTCTTCTTTAGAAGCAGCTATAAATTCTTTTACTGCAATGTATTTTCAGATTGGGTTTCCTCCCTATGTTTCTGTAGTTGATTCTTTACTTCAGATGCTATGAGTTCTGAGAATTTTTATTTCAGAAAATAATTCCACTTTGAGTTCCTCTATAACTTTCTGCTGTTGCTTATTTACTATCGACGCTATGAATTCATACATTTGAGCTGAGCTAGTAGAAAAGAATTCGGCTCTGAGTTCCTCTATGACTTTCTGCTGTTGCTTATTGAGTATCAACGCTATTAATTCATACATTTGAGCTGAGCTAGTGTCCTCTGCACTTGTTCTGGGTGGGCACTGGGTTTCCTCCATATGTTTCTGCATTTGATTGTTTACTGCACATGTTATTAATTCAGGGATTTCTTTTTTCATTTCCAGTCTGAGTTCCTCTGTACCTTTCTGCAGTTGTTTCTTTATTTCAGAAGCCGTTGATGCATTGCTTTCAGCTGTGTGATTCCCAATTTGTTCTGTGATAGTGTCCTCTGCACTTGTTATGGGTGGGCTTGGGGTCTGAGATTGCATTTTGCTCCTTCTCGTTGTCATTTTGTGCAGCACTGTCTTCTGACCTTTGTTGTAGATCTTTGTTGCAGTTATAGCCTTAGCACCTACTGAAGTTCAGGTGTAGATCTACAAAGTTTGGATTTATCCAGCTGTGCCTGGCTTGTGTCTGGCTGCTGTGCTCAGTTCCTTCCTGTTGCTGCCCTTGGGGGTGAACCTGTTGTGCCCCTTTGGCAAGATTTTGTGCTCCTGGACTAGCTGGGTGGTTCTATCCCATACACTCTCTGCAGGAATTGCAGCTGAAGGGTTTCACCCCAGGCCTGTATGCCAGGCCTGAGCTGAGTCTGCAGGGACAAGGTGGAGTAGGGGCGAGAGGCAGCTCTCCCACACACTCACTGGGCCTGGACTAGGACTGGATCTGGCGGTTCTCAGAACGCGACAGAAATTCCTACTCTGTGGGCGGTGGGGGGATACTACGGAGTGATGGGGGGCGTCCCAAGAAGGTGAAAGAGGGTGTCACCCATACTGCGCCTGGGCTGGGACCAGTAGGTCCAGTCGGCGCAGTGTAGCCGGAAGCTCTCCCACATACTCACTGGGCCTGGGCTAGGATTGGGTCTGGGGTTCCCAGAACGGGGCAGAGATTCCTACTTGGTGGGCGGTGTAGGGGAGGTGCTGCGGAGTACTGGGGGGAGTCCCAAGGGGGTGGAAGAGGGTCTCACCCACGCTGCGCCTGGGCTGGAACCAGTAGGTACCGCAGGCACAGGGTAGCTGGAAGCTCTACCACACACTCACCAGGCCTGGGCTAGGAATGGGTCTGAGGGTTCCCGGAACGCAGGAGGAAATTCAGTCAGGTTACTTCTATAAAATATGTTCCATAAATACAAATGATATTCATTCCAGGAATGAATATGCACAAAGTAGACTACCAGTGTGACAGAAAAAATACAACCAGTCAAATGTAAGCAGTTTGTAATTAGGCCTCTATACCAGTCCTCTCTCTGGAAGCAAAAAGACAAAAAACAAAAAACCCTGAAACCTTAATTGGTGTCATTTTAATTAGGAGATGACTGAGAACAATTGGATGGATATCTGTTCAAAGTGTGAGTCTAGCATTTGCTAGGAAATTGTATTTTATTTTTAAAGTATTGATTCACTTGAAGGTTGAAAACTATCGATTCTGGTAAAATATCAGTTATAATAAATTCAATGAGGAAATAAAAAATAACTTTAAAATAATTTTAAATTATTTTGCTTTTTCTTACATATTTAATTTTATTATTTTTTAAAAATGTATTTGGTACAGGGTCTCACCACGCAGCTCGGACTCACGGTAATCCTCCTGCTTTCATCACTGGGATCACAGGCATGTGCCACTACGCCTGCCTGGACTCTAGCCGGCTCAGCCTGCAGTGGGGGTGGGGCTGGTGCAGCACGTGGTGCGGGGTATCGAATCACAGTCCTTGTGCTTGCCTAAGCTTGCCTATGCAGGAACTTTAGTCTGCTGAGCTATCTCACTGGCCCTATTTTGCCTTTTCAGCAATAGGTTAGATTATATAAGTATTTGTCTTTTTAAAAATTTTTATTTGTTTTTGGTATAGGGTCTTACTACAGTTTGGACTTACAGTGATCCTCCTGTCTTAGCTTCCCCAGTGCTGGGATTACAGGAGTATGCCACCATGCCTGCTTCCGGGGCTTGCACAGCATATGGTCCTGGAGATTGAACTCGGGAGCTCGCACAGCCGGGAAGGTGCTTATCTCCCCAGACCAGTACGTGGTTTTTAGGTAAGACCTGCAGTCCCACTTGATTCACTCCGGAAGCTGCTGTGGCCCCCTGGGATGCCTGCTGCAATTTCCCACCCTGGAGAGCAGTGGCCGAGGAAGCCCTCCAAGGCGGACCACAGTGGGCTCAGGCTATCTTAGCTCTCACGGGCTGCCTGCTTGTCTGTTTTAGGTCTTTCCCTCCAAGTAAATTCTGAATAAAAGACACTGATCAGCTTATAGCTGAACACAAACTAATAAACACACTCTCAAATTTAGCTTTAAAAATCTATCAAACTTTTAGTATGATGCCATGACACACAGAGATTCATAAAATTGTTGACTGAGAAGGCTTTTTCTCCCCCAGCACTGGGCACCAAAGCCAGGACCTCACACACACTGGGCAGGGGCTCTACCAGTGAGCACCCTGCTGCTAAGTACTGCCTGCCTGTTACTCTAAAGGAGACATCCACAGAATGCAGATCCACGGTCTCAGGTTTATGAAGTACCTAAGAGCATATTCTAAAGTGTCTATGAGTTCAAATATTGCTGTCACCTGAATACTAAAGTTCTACAGCTACACGTGCTGGCAGAAGGGTGACCTGGCTGCGACATCTACACCCCACGGACTGCCAGGGTTGATTCGGCTGATCTGGCTGGCTAGGCGGGTGTCCCATGTGTGTCCCTCCCAGAGCTGCGCGCTCATCCCAAGGGACACCTGCCCGCCGTTGCTCAGTCAAGGGTACAGGGGTTGCCGTGCTCCCTTGCTAGAGCCTCCAAACAAGCTCTACAGCCACATTCATTTACCTTAATTGTTGGCAGCAGTTCAGCTTTCCATGACAGGTCAACCCCTTGCCGGCTTTGAAATAAAGACCAAATACAATCAAAGAACAATACATGAAGCATTATACATTACATATAAGTGTCAGGGGAAAAAGAAAACATCTACAGACCTAGCTGAGAGTTATAATAAATGAACTGCAGTCTAGAAAGTTTAATCCAGTATTCGCTACAGTTTCTTTGGCAACAAAAATAAAAGCTGTCTTTCCTGACTACCAACTCCATTCAACATTTATAAAAATTACTAGTGTATTCATTTCTCACTTTTCACTTAAAAAATGCTGTAACAATGTTACAACAAATGACTGTAGGAATAAATGCAGCTGTCTGTGATTTCTGATTTTGTCTGAGAAGAAAAGGAGCTAAATCTGAAAGACTTACCACATAGAAGTACTGTTTATGCAGCCGAAAATCCAACTGTTCGTATCCTGTTGATTAATAATGCAAAAGAAAACACACTAAGTATGGCAGCAAATATGGTAGAGAGCACACTGGCTACTGCAGGGAACACTGCTCCACAACCCCTGCTACACAATGAGTAGGAGCGAGGGCAACACGAGGTGGCATGCGGAGTCGAGAGGCACAGAGGAGATGCTCTCCAGAGCCACATGGTCAAGAACAAGGAACGAAACCCAAGATCAACGTGGCCCAGCAGGTAGCTACTGGCCTAGAGCAGGGCAGGGGACAGTGACCTGACAGGCGTCTTTTATGTACAGCGTGTCACCCATGAGCCTTTTCACTGAACCAAAACTTTGAAAGGCTTTGGTAATGCCCATACTTTTAATTAGCTATGCACTAAAGCTATGAAAACAGAAATGAAAACTAGAGAGAGAATATCATACCAATGAAAATCCAGAGTCGAGCAATTAAAAATACCACCTAAACACATGTGTTTAATTACAAACTAAGCCTAGGAGTCAAGCCTTTTACTGTACCATTTGATCCCACCTGCTTACCAGCAGATAATCTTTGCATTCAAGAATGTGTTTAGAGAGTAGCCAGTCAGTCCTCATGAGTGCAGGGCTGGGGTGCAGCAGAGGATTGGGATGTATGGGTTCTGCTCTAGGGGGCTAAAAGCAAAGTGACCAAGACCTTCACTCCAGATGTCAGGGCAACAGAGCAGTGTTCCAGGGTCTGTGATCGTGATCTGATTACTGAAGTTCTTGCACAGTGCAGAAGAGGAGAAGCACCAGCAGAGCAGTGCCTCGTGTGTCCTCAACATTACAGACAACATAATGAAGAAATGACGGTCCACTCAGCTAAATGTCTAGAAAGCCCAGGCCAGGGCCAAGGAATGAAGTTTAGCCCTAAGGGAAAATGACAGCCAGGCAGACATAGTCTCTACCCTCATGGACATTAAATAAAACGTTAAGACTTTTTTGTTTTGCGGAACCGGGGATTGAACTCAGACCCTTATGTTTGCCAGGGAGGTGCTTATTCTACTGAGCCATCTCCCCAGACCAAGATATTTTTTAAGAATACAGAAAAGAAAGCTGACAGCAAACAATGGGGTATTTCTGTTTTCCACAACAAGCAAAATACTGTGTGACTCTTGCGTCCATTACCTGTCCTGCTCCTACCAATAATGTGATGTGATAAAGCAAGATGACAGAACAGATCAACAGAGCCCAGGCGAGCAGAGCGAGCAGTCTCTACAGACCCAGCTCCCTTTAGTGCTGGGCTTCTGCTGCTTCTAATGAAGGCTATCCCCAAAGACAGCCCTCTTGATCACAGCTGCAATATTCCACACACTTACTTCAGGTATCAGAAATCCTCCTTTGTCTATCAGTGAGCTGAGTAGATAATGTACTACTCAAAGCCACTCTAACACACAGAAGAACAATTTCAAATCATCTAGCAAGTACTCAGCTCTATAACTGCACTGAAACTTAGAAGTACTCAAGAAATTACTAATTCCTAAAGTATACAGAAAATGCTGATGAGAAATGTTATTATAGTTCTCAAAAAGTTCTGACTACAGTAAAAACAATGTCTTCAATGGCTGCTAAGATAATTGCATAAAAGACTGCCTGGGGACTCTAATGGGCAGGTCGTGCTGGCAGCCCCTTGCCCACTGATCAGCCACCACGTACAGCCAGATATAATGCACCTCCTCATGTGATGTGGGAGGCGCACAGCCTGCTTGTGGTTCTTACTACAAAAAAATTAGCTTGAATCTAATCAAGAGACTAGATCTAACAGCCAGGTCACAGTAAACAATAGAGGATACACATCGATACCCCCCAAATGCAATTACCTACTGTAGCCAATTCTGTGGGGCATATAATCCTCTTTCACAAATGAATGGCATGGAGGGAAGAGGACAGAGTCTGTTATACAGGAGACTTAAGACTCATGAACTAAGGACAATATACACACTTTGAATCTCCAAATAATTTAAATTTGAAATTTAAGTGAGTTGAGGGAAGCTGAACATGGACTGGATAACAGATAGAAGTAATTAATATTAATTCAGTTAGAGGAAATAATGGTATTACATGTATTATGTAAAATCCTAATCTAGTAGAAAAACATGGAAGTCTTTATGAATGAAATGATAAAATGACCAGAATTTAAAAATGCTTCAGTTTAAAATGAGGTATATAAAGTAAATCCATATTAATACGATGAGCTGTAAAAGGCTCAAGTCAATAACTTCTGAGGATAACCCACTAATATTATAGACTGCTAGACAGTATTAGATGTTTAGTTGAATTCAAACACTTATAGTATTTAGATGCTAATAGAATATTCACCTCTGACAGGACAAAAAAATAAATAAATAAATAAAATGCTTCAGTTCAAAAAGGAGGGAAGGAATACTGTAAGGATGGCGGAACGGTGGTAAGTAGAGCTGTGTGTTGGTTAAAGAATTTTCTTTCTACATATGTTTGAAAATTTCTACAACGAAAATTGGAAAGATTATTTTCAAAGCTCACTGCATGACCTAACGGTAATGAATGCCATAACCATTAACTACAGAACAGGGATCCCCCGCCAGCAAACGGATCACCTGTACTTTGGTGAACACCGGTCTCCATACAATACTGGCCTCTCACTTGGAATTCAGTCCTGCGTGTGGCTACTGTAAGGCCTCGCTCTCGGGCTAGGTTCTGTCCACTTAGATGCCAGCACGTGAGAGAGGCGAAGCCTGGCACCTTGCTAACCCAGTGCATGCTTCAGCACCCTGTCCACACAGCTGCTGACTGTCTTCTCCAAAGACTGTGCCATGTGCTAGATGGCAGCGGCTATCAGGGAAGCGACACATTACATGGGGGCCCTAAAAAATACAAATAACCTGGCAAAGTGGAAAAAGAGGGAATTTAAACCATTCAAGATGCAGATGTAAAGGGAAAAATCCCGAGGCAATGGAATAGACAAAAATATCCCAAACTGGGCAAAAATATCGTAAGGAAATGTTGAAAAATTATGGGAATTATTGTCATATAATCACAAAAGCGTGACAGGGCATCTACCATGTTTTTAAAAATATGGTATGACGACCGCCTTGCACAGGAGTTGCTAAGCTCTGCAGTGTTCTCGCTTTAGTATGTATGTTGCCAAAGTGAACATTTAGCTTTTATGTATTTTTGTATAACTTACTATGCCTCACATAGCAAATACTCCTTTAAAAAAACAAACAAAATCATTACTTTGATATAGTAAGCCTGCACGACATGGTACAAATCACTGTCTTTGATGGTATTTGGCATAAAGTGTGCCTGAAAGTTCAGACTGGAAGCCAATGGCACATAGGATTCATATATAAAATTCCTGGTAATAGCTCTGCTTACCCAGATTTATTATTTAAAATATGAATAGAATTTTAGAATTAAAGGAGTTTTGAATTCAATTTTTTCATCCTGAACACAGTGAAATTAAGGTGGAGGCAAAAACCTCAACTAAGACCAAACATACATGGTAGTAAAACACCATCAGTTTTAGAAAACTGGTTGTTTTCTTTTTTTCCTGTATTTAGGACAGGTTCTACAGGGCCTACAGGGTCTACGGGGTCTACGGGGTCTACGGGGTCTACGGGGGCCTACAGGGTCTACAGGGCCTACAAGGTCTACAGGGCTTACCGGTCTACAGGGTCTACAGGGTCTGCAAGGCCTACAGGGCCTACCGGGTCTACGGGATCTTGGCATGCTGGGGATCGAACCCCAGTTGCTGCGCTCTGCCTAAGTAGGCACTTTACTTTGCTGAGCTATCAGGCCAGCCCTGTTTTAGAAAATCGTTAATTTTTTAACCAAAACACTGTTCCAAACAAGTCCTTTCCAATCAATCAGATTTAATAATAACAGTTCAATATAAAAATCTACTAGATTATTCATTGAACCTAAAAAGTGACCAATAGTATTTCATTTCATTTTATTTTGCAGTAGTGGGGGTTGAACTCAGGACCTTGTGCTTGCCACGCAGGCACTCATGCCACGGAGCTATCTCCCCAGTCCTACCAATAGTCTTTTAAATATGCATAAAATATATCAGTTATCTTACCAGCATGGTGCTCTGACAATAGGCATGAGTGTAGATTCTTCTATGATTTGCAAGAGGAAATGTAAAATATATCTTATCAGATTCCTATAGAAAGAAGAAAAATATACAATATAGCTATTAATGAGAGTGGGCCATCTCACCATTAAAAGTACAGAAAAAAGAAAATGAATACTTGTGGTATTACCCTTTGTGTCATCAAGAACTAACATTCTAACAGTGAGACCAGGAGCTAAGACAGAACATAAAGTCTGCAGTTCTAAATTTTTCCTACAAGTATCAGTATGAACGCTTTTTTTTCCCCTTGGGATTTCTTGGCCTTTTAGTTGTGATAAAATAGACCCAGCTATGTTTACTGAAAATGCCTCCAACTGCCATCTCAGAAGCCATAAGCATCTTCAATGCCAGATCACGGTCCTGAGATGCATTTCCCAAAATGAAGACAGAGCTGGTATTCCCAGCACTTGGGAGGCTGAGGCAGGAGGAACCCTGTGAGTTTGAGGCCGGCCTGGACTACACTGCAAAACCCTGTTGCAAAAACCAAAAAAGAAATAGCTGGTGCAGGCTCTGGGACAGGAGATGTACAAAATGAGCTGAATACTGGAAGTGAAGAAACTGAAAGAACTGCGTCAGAAAGAGTAAAGAAGGACCAGGGACATAGTGCCTGCCTAGCAAGCACAAGGTCCTGAGTTCGATCCTGGTAACAAAACAAAACAAAACAAAACAAAACAAAACAAAACAAAACAAAACAGAAAAGAAAAGAAAAGAAAAGAAAAGAAAAGAAAAAAGAGAAAGAAAGAAAAAAAAGAAAAGAAAAAGAGTAAGGAGCCAGAGTTCAAATGGCCTTGACTAGTCAAATGGAGAATAATCTTAGTATCCGTGGAATGAAACACAAACATATTTAAATCCATGAATTCTAATCATACTGAGGAGAGGCATCTAAGGCCACCAACTGACCAACTGGCTACTCTGAAAACCATCAGAGAAGAGGCAAGAACTGAATACTTAAGCAATTAGCATTTTCTTTTATGACTTATTTCCACTTTGACAAACTTAGTAGATGTGGAAGAGCTTTTCTACGTAGTAGCTCAGATAATAAATGACTGAATGACAACAGGAGCTCCTCAGCAGCAGCTATTAGTATCACAGTCTAACAAAAGCAAGAACAAAAGGAAAGCCTGGATCCTACCAAGCATCTAGCTTCAACCTGCTGAAGCACAGGAAAAGGTGGTAAAGGGTATGAATTCTGAATGAGCACAGTCATTCAGTCGGCAAAATCAAGACTGGGACACTATCACGAGAGGGCCTCCTCTCGCCAATAAAGAAGTATTAAGGAAAAGGAAAAGTGGAGAAGCCACGAGGCCTGAGAGACACAACCAATGACCACACGTAGGCCTTGTTTAGATCTTGACTTAAGTATACAAGCTGGAAAGCAAAGGGAAACAATTTATGGTGTAACTGGAAAACTGAATATTGACTACATATTCAGGAACTAATAAATGGGGGAAATAGTACATGCTCATCTTTTTATGAAGAGCCTTTATCTCTTATAAAGAAGCACTTCAATATTTTTTAAAAAGAATCCTTTGGAGGAATACTTACATTGTAAGCCACATAGGTCCACCTGGACACTTTTACTGGAACCCACATAGATGTCCCTTGAAGTGAAGGAAATTCATTTACTTGCCTTTTAATATTAAGTCATTTCTTTTTTTGAATCCTGATGACATACTTCTTGGTCCTAAGGCAGGAGTGGTTTCTGAGCACTGACTGCGTTCAGGGAAATCCAGGAGCGCGTCCTCTCCAGGCGGCTCCGGACCTGGCACTCGCAGCACACGCCAGAGTGCTGCATGTGTGGGCGTCTTTAAGGCATGACTAATAGGTGAGAATAAGCACCTCCCTTCCCAAGCGTGGCACTTTGTCAAGTCAAGTGTAACTGATAATATATTTACCCACAAAATTTACCAGTAAAGATATGCTGGTAATCCAAAGACTCAAGAATGAATGGCACTGAGAAACTGGAAAGGCATCAAAAGTACTACGGCTCTTACTTTACGTGACTGTCAGGGAGCTGGATGTTTAGCTCTATAAATATCTATGGGATCAGGGTGCAATTTAGAGTTAGAGCACTTGCCTAGCATGTACAAATCCTGAATTCAGTCCCCAGCACTGCAAACAAACAAACAAATAAGCCAACAAACAAACAAAACCTGTCATTTTATTTTCAGCACAAAATTTTTGTGCGCATCTTACAACTTGCTTTTCTACTTTTACAATTTTAAACTAAGAGGCTCACAGGGAAATTCCTAAAATGTCAGGGTCATAATACTTGTATCACAATTTCAAAGACCTCTGTCTGCTCATTACAACTTTCCTTAGTAATGAAAAGCTCTACTTACGACATGTCATTATTACCAACCTGTTAAGTCAGAAATTATTGCTGGATTTTCCTCAAAACGTTTTGCTGGGTGTCTTATGAAGTGGTGATTCAAAACTGACAATTTCTTCTTGGGATTCTGAGTTATCTATAAAGAACATTGATACTCTGTATCATTTCATAACAGTGCGATTCAGTGAAACCATGCTTCAGGTCTTGTCCGCAGGCACTGTGCAAAGCTCTTCACCTGTTATTAATTTATTAATCACCACAGACCTCTAAAAGACAATCTTTTTATCTGCATTTCAAAGATTAAGAAACTAAAACAGAAAATTAATCAACTTATCCCCAAATCACACAGCTCTTAAGAATCTGGGCAGGGATTTATACCCAGGTATTCCACCCCTATGGTCTACGTTTTAATCATTATGCAACTATACCTCTCAAATAAGTAAGTAGAACACTATAAAATGTGCAGCATCAGAAAAGAGCTCATCTAGTCATTCCAGCATACGAGTGCCATACTCAGAGCAGAGCCAATCCCAAATCACCAGTCACTAAGGAAAAATACAAATTGCCCACTGTCCTTTCCTGGAAACTACCCCTTTCATTACATATAGACTAGGGTTTTCTCTCATTTCGTGAATTATTATTTTTTTAAAATTTATTTATTTATTTATTTGTTTGTGTGTGTGTGTGTGTGTGTGTGGCCAGCTCAGCCCACCAGGGGGCAGGGCTGGCTGGCATGTGGTGCTGGGGGATTGAACCTTGGTCCCTGTGCTTTGCTAAGCTTGTTCTAAGTAGGTGCTTTAGACCACTGAGCCATCTCACCAGCCCTCATTTCGTGAATTATTGAAGAAACAGGATTTATTAAATTTAGATTCAAGTACAATTTTGTAAAGAATATATTGGTTTAATGTATTTCTATTCTTCACTGATTAGAATAAGATTTTTCTTCAGCCTACCATATTAAGTTCATATACAAACTTGCTATTTTAATTGATTCTATTCTACAGAATATTTAGTTGCATTCTCTCAGAGACTTAAAACTTTTGCCACAGTTAAATGGCACATTATACAATGTTAATACCCAGAGAGTTTTTTGTGTTGGATGACAATTCACAGTGTTAATTCTGTGAAGTTTATTTATTTCAATAAATATAACAACTCCAGATGAAATCTGGCTTACAACTGGGTACAACACAAAATGATCAGGATGTTCTCAAGAATCCAAAGTCTAGGGTCTTAATAGTACGTATTCAGCTTTCTGAGGAGAGAAGGGAAAAATGCAGATAACTCTTTCCTCCTCTCAAGAGAGTATATGAGAGAGAGGTTCCAGGACATAAGGGAGTAGAAGACCTCATACAGACCTCCTCAGTGAGGCCACCCGCACTGGTTTCTCCAAAAAACTGCAGTCTTCTGGAAAAAATCTCCAAAACTACTAGCATTGCAATATTTTGCCATAATGAAAAAAATTCCCAAAAAACCAGAAATGATTTCTTCCGAGGGAAGAGCCATAGCTCTCAAAACGTATTTCAGGGACACTGACACATAGCAGGAACACCCACTGCTCTGGCTGCTTAGTGGGAATAACAGAAATGTTCCCAATTCACCGGGAAGAAGTGTAATAGACCTGTCTGAATTTCACAGACGTCTTTGGTGTCCTCCCTGTTTATCTGCTACAGGACAAGAAAGCGATGAAAGAGTAACAGAACACTCTCTGAAAGATGCTGTCTCCAGGGTGTTCTGCTAGCAGAAAGCCACAGAAAATCACCAGTGTGAGGAGTTTGAAGCGTGAAGCTGCACGCAGAAGGGGACGGACGTGTACACAACTGACATCCTGGCGGGCTTGGGCTATTCAATGAATGCATCTATTTTGATCTTCTCAGAAAGGTAGAGACACTTTTAAAAACATGTCTCAAAAATATTTAGTAAGATAGATCATGCTCACAATAGTAGGAAAAGATAACATAAAGATGGCTTCAAATAGTATTTCTTTAAATGGAAAACAGTTGGACATACATCAAAGTTTTGAAGAGTAAAGGGACAAACGAAAATTTTAAAAATTCATTCACTTTCATTACATTTTATGAGTTATTAACAGTGATAAAAGTGTTATAAAATGTGTATGTCCATCCTGGAACTAATTAAAATTGATAGAAAGTATAGGCTTCTATTTTCACAAAAGAAAAAAAAAACACTCATTAAATCTATCATTGCTATAATGAAAGCTTTCATTGTGGTGCAATAGTTTTTAGTTTAAAAATACATACTTGTTTAGTATCAGCATCGATAAGATCAAAGAATGCTCGGATTGTAGTCAACTGCAACTGTTTACACCTAAAGAATAAAGCAAGCATTACATAGGAAATTCTCTCTTTTTTAAAAAAATCATTTATTTATTTATTCAGTACAGGGTCTTGCTACACAGCTCAGACTCATAGTGATCCTCTCGTCTCAGCCTCCCTAGCACTGGGATTACAGGCATGTGCCACCACCACATCCGGTTTTGGTGGCTGGCTCAGCGCACCTGGGGACAGGGACAGCATGGCATGTGGTACCAGGGACTGAACCCAGGTCCTTGTGCTTGCTGGGCAGGCACTTAGATCGCCGAGCTATCTTCGCAGGTCAGGGAACTTTCTTAAAACATGTATTTTTGATTCAAACCTGCAAGTGTCTATATGTAATGAAATACCTTAGTTTCTTTTAGGCTATACACTAAGAAAAGTACTTAAATGAGAAGTCCTTCTCACGAAGCCTGTGTCTTACAGTCAAAACCTGTAAAAGTAAAGGCAGCAAGGCTCCCTGAGTGTGTCACAACGTAACTGCCACGCTCCTTCGGTGTCTCAATCACCTCACCACCGGCTGCTAGCTGCACACCCCACCTGTGCACCTCTTTGGGTACGCACCTCCTCAGGTGTGCACCTCCTCGGGTGTGCACTGTGGCTCCTGCAGCTCCTGGCCTGCACAGGCCAAGACACAGAGGCAGGCACCAGATCTACCTTTCTTTTCATTATTTTAATATTAAGTTTACTGGTACCATGGGGATACACATAATGATCACATTCATCATCAGGAATCAGTACCTGCGCACGATCTTATTTCCTTTTTCCCCTTGTTCTCCTCCCCCTTTCAACCCGTTTCTCATTTACAAAGGCTTTGTTTCCATTTTATCCTTCTTTTCTCTTTTTCCCCTGCCATTCCTCCTCCACCTTCCCTAGCTCCCCTTTCCTTTTGAATAATCTCCCCTATTTCACTGTCTCTGCTGTACACTTTGATTCCTATTCTCACTTTCACTTTCTTATACCAGAGACAACACGATGTTTATACACGTGTCTGATTTATTTCACTTAACAGGATGATCTCAAGGTGCATTAATTTAGCCATAAATGTCTCAAGTTTATTCTTCTTTGTGGCTGAGCAGTACTCCATTGTATAAAAAAGCCCCATCTTTATCCATGCATGGGTTGACAGGGCATTTGGGCTGTTCCCAAGATTTAGATATTACAAACTGTGCTGCCATAAACATGGGTGTGCACATGTCATTAAGGTATGATGCTTTTAATTCTTTAGAGAAGATACCCAGCAGGGGTAGTAGCTGGGCCAAGTGAGGGCTCTAGTCCTAGAGGAGTCTTTCTGCTGATTTCCATAGTGGTTGCACCGGGCCACACCCCCACCAACAGCAGAGAAGGGTTACTTTTTCCCCACAGACCTTCCAACTTCTTTAGTAGTGAGTTTCTTGACTACAGCCACTCTTTCTGGGGTAAGATGGAATCTCAGCGTTGTTTCAATTTGCATTTCTCAAATGGTCAATGATGTTGAACATTTTTTCATATATTTATTTTCCACCTCTATTTTTTCATCTGAGAAGTATGTATTCATCTCAGATGCCCACTTTTGGATTGGGTTTTTAATTTGGGGATGTGATTTTTTTCAATTTTTTTTTTTAAGATTTATTTATTTATTTGGTAAAGGGTCTCACTATGCAGCTTGGACTCATAGTGATCCTCCTGCCTCAGCCTCCCCAGCACTGGGATTACAGGCATGTGCCAGCAGTTTCAGGGGTCAACCCATGCGGGACTGGCACGGCACGCAGTACAGGGAATTGAGCCCAGGTTCTTGCACTTTCCAGGCAGGCGCTTAGACCACTGAGCTATCTCCTCAGCCCCTGGGTGGTTCTGTACTTGTGTACCTCTCCCTAGGATAGTCACTGCTATATTAATTACATCTGAGAGTGGTGACTGACCAAAGGTGCAGCCCTACCACAGGTACATTTAATTCTATCTATGATGAACTCAGATTTTGATATCTGAGTAGCATCACTGGAAACAGCTATCACTGGTTCTTTAAGGGACATTACAGACCGTGAAAAAAGTGTTGGTAGCGAATGAAGTGCAGAGTGCTGAGCCCTGACTAGGTCTTGGCACACAGACCAACCCATTCATGGATAAAGCACCGCGAAAGCTAACACACCAATTAATGCACTGATGAGCTGAGATCACTGCGATAAGTTACGCTAACTCACCACACAATGGAGAGGTGATCTGTTGAGACCCACGTCTTAGGCACTGCTGAACTCTAAAAGGAAAGAAAAATCAAACTTACAAACGCATATTTGTTCTCCTCTGAAAGGTCTGAAATTCTTTTAAGCTAACATTTTTAAACGCATAACACTGTTGTCACTATGATATTCTTGTAGATATTTTTAAATGATACTCTTTTAAAAGGTAATTCAGATTTTAAGATATTCCTGCTTATACATATAACTCTCTACTATCACTACTGGTCAGCCAAACTTAAACTACCCTTTAACAATTACTAGAACCTCTAGGGATTCTGAACGGAAGCTTTTAACGTCTGACTTCTCGTCCTTCTAACTTCATCTGAGACGGATGCTCCCGGTGCTCTGTGAGGTGGTTTTAGTGACTGTGAAGGGGAGACAAGGCCAGACCGTGGAGGCCGAGCTTCACCTTAGTCCCACAGAGTTCTTTCTTAGGCATAGAGCGCTAAGCTGACAACGCTAAGGTCTAAGGTTCTTACTATTCCGGTCCACACTTTCCTTATTTTGCAAAATTTCTCTAGATGGTTAGGCTGTGGGAGGGCAAAAGGCTCAGAGTGTGCGCCTGGCTAAAGAAGGCTCCACAGCAGTGGCGCGGCCCCAAGGGAGCCGAGGCCTCTCCTGCCTGCCAGGGCACAGCTTGGCGTGGGGGTGCTGCACGTGAGAACAGGCTCAGCACAGGGACGTCCCACGCGAGCACAGGCTCGGCAAGCAAGCAGCCTCGCTTCTCACGCGGCTCCTTGTGCAAGACCACAGTGAGCTGCCGTCTGACCACAGTCACACAGATGATGACAGACGCTGCCAACACAGACAGATGCAAGGACGCTAACAGAGGCAGAAAACGCCTCTGCAGTGAGTGAAGCGCACAAAGCTAACGTAGCAGCAGGTGTGTGTGACTTCTCAGGGTCCAGTTTCAGGCTTGTACTCTGTAAATGAGTTTGGGGTTGCATGTTGGGAAGAAAGAGGAACAGCACACTTGTTGAATAAGCACAGATATATTTGGTAATTACAGCTTCCTGAAAAATTAGCAGGCAGAGCCGGGGTTGTAGGATTAAATTAAGGGTTAGCAATGACCATTAGCAAGAGTGGAGGACTGATGTGCCTTCCAGAGGTGAGAGAGGAAAGGCGGCTGGACACAGTGGTGCCTGCCACAATCCCAGCACTTGGGAGGCTGAGGCAGGAGGATGGCTGTGTGCTTGCGGCCACCCTGAGCCACATAGTGAGCTGAAGGCCAGCCTATCCTACACAGCAAGAGAGAGAGAAAGAGAGACAGAGCAAGAGAGAGAGACAGAGACAGAGAGAGAGAGACGGCAAGAGAGAGCACGTGTGCAACATAAGTAAAAAAGGCAGCTTTTACAAAGGCGTGATGGAAGCGGATACATGCTGCTGGAAGCCACCGTCCCTTTCTTGCACAGCAGGACGACTTCCTCTGGCCCCACCTGCTGTTTTGCCATGCTGAACGCTGTGCTCCAGGGAGTTGGTTCCAGCAGTTCGGCTCGCTACTATACAGGTGTGTCCTTCCCCCCCTGCCATGATCCTTCCTAGTCCTAACACATAAATGTCACTGAACTATTCTTGCTTGAGAAGTGTTCATATATTACTACTTCTGAATTTTTTATGAAGTGAACATATATGCAGATATGGGAAAGATTGTATAATACTGTACTTTGGGACTAAACAGTGTATAAAACAGGTTATACAACAGCTATTTTTGAGAAACATTCTGTAAGTTTCTGCCAAAGACATAGAAATGTAACCTGTCTTAAAACTATGGATTCTCAAATGACCGATGTTATTTAGAATGTATGTCTTAGGATGTGATGTGAATAACAGTCATGCCTAGGAAATACATTTCTTTGACTAAGCTGCTTATGTTTACCAAAGAGCTAACATTCAGCTTTGTAAGGACTTGAAGCAAGTAACTATGCAAAACATTCAGTGCCGAATGACACTGAGTGGTAGCCCTGAAAATGAGGCTTGAGAGATGCAACCATTTCATGCCAAAGCTGTCCCGGGCCCATCTCAGTTCTCCAGTCAGGGGGGAAGATAGGCAAGAGCAGAACAGCACAGTCATTCCACTCTGACTGCGGCAAGCGTTCGATTCACAACACCGACTTGGTGACTGCACAGCAACCCGAGGATCACCACAGGTCAGACGAACTAAGGGATATCTATGAGGAGGAGCAACAAGGAAAGAGTGAATCTACATCTGTCCCCTCAAGGCAACAGACCAGGCAGACCACATTCTGCAGATTTTCTCTTTAAGAATAAATTATAATACTTAGAGATGGTGTAAACATAGAGTCATGACATGAATATCTTGAGGCCTCCCTGCTGGCTTGAACCACTGGTGGTCCAGGCATGACCATCCGTGTCTGACTGCACCACCTGTACTAATGGTTATGTGTGTACCACGGGTAGGGCAAGCTGCCGGCAGCGAGCTACATGAGTACAGCTCTGCCATGAACATGTTAACTGAGGACTTCAAGGCTGAATATATAAGAAAGAAGTTCAAGAAGGGAAACTAGAGATCGCTTTGCACAGGCCACTTGAATCAGCCAAAGACCAAATAGTTATTGGCCTAGCAGAGAAGGGTAATTAGCCAACTCACTGCAGCTGTTTTTACTATCAAAACTACTTACATTATTTAAAAACTGGTGACCTTCACTTGAGGGTAGCAGAGAGGAGTGCACGGTACGTCTGACACTTCCCTTCCCTAGTAGTGTGCACAGTAGGACCGTCAGCTGTAACTAGGTTCCCTTCAACTTCAGTCCACATTTTCTTAGTTACACCCCTCATCTATGTCCAGGTCTTACAAAAGATGCAAACAAACCCTACTCCAGGGTCCCCTTAACTTTCCACAGACTCTGCCTGCTCCAGGGACTCGGGTTCGGTGCTCATGATGTTCTCTGTCTTATACCTGCCGCAAGCCCACACCGCCAACCCAACCGCCATTCCCCAGGGGCTACATCTCATTTCTCTTTCATGCTTCACTGTTTTATTATTTCAATAGAATCTTAAAAAAAATTACCACAACAGATAAGGCACTGGTATGATGGCTTAATTGTGGTAGAAAAGTTAGTCCTGAACGAACTTGGTAATCCCGGAATCCTCCAGCTACAGAAAGTGTGGTGAAATTTATGTGGCGAGCATTTAGAATCCAATAGTTGTTTACAGTCACATAAAAATCTGGTAAGAAAAAAGAGAGGCATTGAAAATAGTAGTCATTCCCTTCAACGATACCTACAATACTACATTTTAATTGCATTTTTCTTTAAGCTATCTGGTTATAAACAATGTGTTACATTTCTCTATTTTGAGCAAAATTACTATACGTTCATTTATTCCCACTTGCCTATTAAGAGTACAAAAATGAAGTCACTAAAAAAAATCAGTAAGAAAAAAACTATCTATCTTACTGGCTATGACATGCCCATATGCAAACATGAATTTATACTCCATAAGGATTTTTCAAGAGCCACATAGTGTAAGAAAGAAAGAAAACTTTACCATTCTTTTAAGAGTTCACTCCCCTAAAGAGCTGTAGATGTCTGTGGTGCTGGATTCCTGATACATAAATGTGTTCACCCTCCTCTGCTGTGGTAGTGTCCCTATTCATAAGAGCTTAGCAACTTTACTACGGCCCAGCACCCCACATGCGGTGGTGCTTCTTAGAGGTTCTTATGACCTACCAGGACAGCAGCACTGATGTTACCTTTAGGGTGCTGCTGCTGTGGAAAGCCTCAGGGTTAGGAGTCTATGCATGAAAGTAACAGCTCAGAGGGAAGAACATGCACATGGTGACCGTCTACGGAAGGCACTTCAATAGCAAGGGTTAACAAGGTAAGATGGTGGAGAGGCGCTCTCACGGTTCTCTGATCATGAGAAGTTAATGCATTTCTATCCCACATTTGAGCCTAGATAGGAATAGGAATGTATTAATGCACAGTGTGTCTGCTGGATTTTTGGCTTTTGCATGGCCCACTGGCACTCCCAGCCCAAGTCCTGCAGACATTCGGACTCCATCTGGTAAGGGAAGCTCTCTGGATTACAGACCCCAGCAGTAGGTACTTAGGCTGTCTCCAGGCTGAGCCCAAATGTCTGCAGGACTTGGGCTGGGAGTGACAGTGGGCCATGCAAAAGCCAAAAATCCAGCAGACACGCTGTGCATTAATACATTCCTATTCCTACCTAGGCAAACAACCTCGGAAGCCAGGTGCGGAGCAAGGGTCCAGACACCTCTGAACAGGCCCTGGATCGCAGCAGCACAGGACAGCAGAGGTCAGCCTCGGCTCTCTTCTCTCCTTCCCCCCAAGCCTGTCCTGCGCGGCAAGGCCTTGTGTGTAAGTACACACGCTACCTGTGTGTCCTGCTTCAAGCTGAGGCCCTACTTTCCTGCACAGAAGAACAAGGCCAGGTAAAAAGGCCTAGGTGCCCTGGGACAGGGCCTGGCGCTTGCAGCAAGAGGTCTGTGGAGCCAGGCTCCCTGGGCAGTGGTCTGAAGGGAAGGCTCAGCTACAGGAGGATCCTGCCCGGGAGGCGAGGCCTGAGGCGGAGCAGCTCTCACCCTACCCCAGGAAGCAGACCCACTTCTGACACTGTACCATCTGTTTCCTGGAAACTGAAAATCCACCTCTGTTGGAATTAATTGTTTCAGTTCTAATTCTGACTTAATGCAACTGAAAAATACAGAATTGAAAGAAGCTTACTAATTACAACTTCTGGCTCCAAGTATCACTCTTAGCCTGAGCCTATGAGGAGACCACTGCCACCCCTCCGACTCTCAAGGGCTCTTCCATGAGGATTCGCTACTAGAGTATTTCCTGTGGTCTCAAGTCGCCCTAATCTAGCCCACAGGGCTCACCTGCACATACCATCAGAAATGCAGTGACACAAAAGGTTCTCAGTCGTACTGACAAGGAATGAGAGTTTTGGCCTTTGACCGTGTTTTTGGGTTTGTGAGACAGTGTCTTGCTATGGAGCGCAGGCTGGTCTTTAACTCACAGTGGTCCTCCTGCCTCAGCCTCCTGAGTGCTGGGATTATGGTGTGCACCACCATGCCGAGCCCCTTTTCTTTTCTATCTTATAAAATCTTTTTAAAAATCTTTTATTTATTTCTTTGATACAGGGTCTCACTACGTGGCTCGGACTCATAGTGATCCTCCTGTCTCAGCCTCCCCAGCGCTGGGATTACAGGCACGTGCCACCACACCCAGTTTTGGTGGCCAGCACGGCATGCAGTACCAGGGATCAAACCCAAGTCCTTGCACTTGCCAAGAGGCGCTTAGACTGCTGAGCTATCTCCCCAGTTACCCCTTTTCATTTTAAAATCTATTTTCACTTATGACTTACACATACTAAAAAAGATTTAAACACCTGTAATAGCAAAATTAAAAGGTTTGCTATTAAGACATTCCTCCAGCCAAAATTTTTTAAATGTCAAAATTTCCAAAAAGTATACACCAAATACTTCCAGAAAATAAACTATTTTTTGGCAATGTTATATTATTAAGATGGGAACTTTAGAAAACTTGGTTGGCGTCACTCGGGTATGTTTATTTCTTAACTATGAACACAACTTTCTAAAGGTAATACAGTAGAAACTGTAATGGGTAAGAAGCTACAGGGAGGTGCGGTGGTGCACGCTGAAACCCAGCACTCGGGGCTGAGGGAGAACGACAGCTGCAAGGCCATGGTCAGCCTCGGCCACGCAGCGAGAGACCCTGCCTTAGCCCGCCCCTCAAGAAAACAACAAACAAAAACCAAAAATAAGTTCTATGTGAATTTACTGACAAGAACAAGGATTCCTTCTACAAGTTTCCTTCTCCTAGAATGCTCCCTGAGCAGTGAAGATTCTCACTTGATCACTGCTCTGCGCTAGTACCTGTTTGATGATATCACAGCCTCCTCTGATGACAACGCCTGCACCCTAACACTATTCAGTCTTCTGCCCTGTAAAGCAGCACCCTCCACAGGACACCACTGTACAGACCACGCCCGAGCTAGGAGCACAGGCACAGCCGGTGTGAAGGGCACATACTGGCTGGACCTTGCGGCCACGTGACTCTGAGCGAGACTTTTATTAAAGCAGGGCCACGGGACAGACCTATAATATGAGCTCCTCAGAAGGCTGAGACAAGAGGATCACAACTTTGAGGCCTGGTGGGGCACCTGAGTGAGGCCCTGTCTTTAAAAAAAAAGAAAAGAAAATCATTATCCTGACCTTTCTTATGCATAAAATGGGGCTAATAACAGTACCTTCCTAAGAAGACGGCAGTAGAGACCACGTCTGCTAACACATCAGGTGAGGTTCTTAACACACCCAGAATACAGGGAGAGTTCAGTAAGCACTGGCAACTCTAGCAGTGTACCTACTTATTTTTAAAAAAGCACTGCTACTATTTTGATGAAATGTAAGTGTATTTTTAATAGAATACTGAGTAGTTAACAAAGCGCAGGAAGTGCACATGTGTCTTAAGAGAGGAGGAATCATCCTGGAGAAAAATCAAACTGAAGCCCTGGTACCTACGACCACCATGCTCAGACCACTTGGAAAGAGGACACTGGCATGTTCTGATCACAGGGCTAGGTGGGAAGCCACGAGAGACTCACACTAGCGTGCCAGTGTCCGGTGTGCAACTGAGCCGCGCCAGATGCAGTAAACCCAGGGCACGCTCTGCAGGGAGGGCTGCGGCACGGCTCCCTTCCTCCGGAGAGCAGAGGTCAGACAGAGCCAGGGGAGGGGCCTCACCTGTAATGAACCGGTCCAGCGGCATCACAGGAGCAACGTGAGGCGTTGCTTGCGTGACCAGGAGATTTACCAGCTCTTGCTTAAAGTTTTTCAGTGTAAGCAGCGCTCTTGCAACAAGGCCACCCATGGAATGACCAACTATTGCCACGCTTTGGGGGGCAAATTCTTGGCCCTGTTGAAGAAATCACCACAGCACAATTAATTAGAACTGTAATAAAATACTACATAGTTCACTTTGCAAATGAGCAACTTAACAGGAAAATTAAACTCTCTCTAAGTCTTCTATCATTTGACACAGAAACCCATCTTTCATGCAGTTTTAATACACAAACTAAAACTGCTCAATACATACTTCGTGTGCTGCCATTTTCACAGAATGGCTTTCTGAACAAAATCCATATACTTGTCTAGCAAATCATGTTTATACCATTTGCTATTAGAGTCTACAGGATAGTAGAATCAGATTATTTGTATAAAACTGAGAACAGCACAAAAAATGCCCCAAAATTATAGTTGTCATAGCAACGTACCATCATGTCATGTGGGTATCTCATCTATCACTGCTTTATATCCTGCATCTCCTGTATTATTTCTCTACTCTGAGTTTGGGCTTAAAAATAAAATCACATTCCCAATACTTACTAGCTATAAAAATTTTTAAATCAGTACTGCTTTTCAAATAATCCTTTGTTTCCAGCACTCTCCTCAGTCCCACCACGAGTTCAGCTTATCACTCCACACTGACCCTGCTTTTGCCTCCACTGTGGCTTCGCCCTAAGAAAGGAATGAACACAGCGGGGGCAGCCACTGCCCTCAGAACAGACTACACGCCCGAGTGCGCACCTCGAGGTCGGAGGCGTCCACCACTCCTACATGGTCAGTGTGGCTCGCCGCAGGCGCCGCACAGCAGCACAGACTCAGGGGAACCTCGGGGTCTCCAGCTGGAACTGGGGGTATACCAGACAGGGGCGGCAAGGAGATCAGCACCCTGGGACAGCCTGGGGGACCGAGTCTCTAGGGAGCCTCCCTGGCAGGCAGCACCCTCGGCTGACACAGGAATTCAACGCAAAGTGACTGCTCTCTGACAGAACTTCTGCAAGATTACACCAGTTCTCTCAGGGCTTTCCCCCATCGTGCCATTTCCCTTTGCTGGTCTTTCTTTGTATTACTTCCCCACAATAAATCACAACCATGAATGTAATCACAGGCTGAGCCCTGGGCTCCTCCCGACCAATCATCAAACCTGGGGAGGGGTGCCCACAGGGGGTCTGAGCGGAAGCCAACGCTGACACCTGTGCTGTGACACCTACCCTCTTCAGCCTTCCAAGTCCAAAACACAGCCGTTCTTCCCACTTTCTTCTTGCATTGGTGTTTTCCTTCTCCAATGGCTCACTCTCACCCACCTCTAAATACACTGTGTTCTCTTAAAAATAAAAGCAGAGGCCGGGGAGATAGCTCATTGGCGGAAGCGCCTGCCTGGCAAAAATACAAGCAACTCTTAACTCTCTTTCCCCTTGGGGACCACATTTTTCTCTACATATCTTCACAGCAAATTCTTCAGAAACCACGATCTGCACAACCCTTGCTGTCCCTGTAGACTCTGCTTCCGCACACCCTTTAATCCATCCTTATCAGGGCTCACCGCAAGGTGCCACAAGATGGCTCCTGCTGAGGAACCGGGAACCACACAGTCAGTGTGTAACCCCCGCCCTGCTCGGCCTGGCAGCAACGCAGGGCAGAGCACTTGCTCCTTCGCTCTGTGGCGCTTGCTCTGCTTCCCTGACAGCAGGCCCTGCCTCCCCTCTGGCCTTCCGGGAAGCTCCATCTCTGCTGCTGGGTTCTTTTCATCTTGTCTCCTACGGTGGAGAGGCCAGGCCTTTGAAGTCTCCTTGTCACTATCACTGCAGACTCTGTCAGTCACCGCTCTCCGTCTCATGGCTGTGAGTTCACCTGCATCCTGTCTAACTCCAGGTGATTATCTCCGCACTGCCCTCTTCTCCAGAACGGCAGCCTTGAACTCTCCATACACAAGAGCCACCCTTGGAAAAACTGCGTCTCACAACAAACCTGTTTAAGCTCTTGGCTCTGCCAAATGCTACGGTCTTTCTTCCTTCATTGAAGAACAATCCAGTCTCTTCAGCTGTGCAGCCAAAAACTTCAGGCCATCCTTAGCTCTCCTCTTGTTCCACTCTGATCTGCCAACAAATCTTACTGCTTCAATCTTTTTTTTGTACCAGGAATCAAGCTCAGGATCTCGCACTTGCCAGGGAGGCGCCGTGCCACTGAGCTAGTCTGAGCACTTCAGCTCCTTCTGACTTGTCTTAAGCCTCCGCTGTCTCTTGCCTGAGCTGCTACCCTCCCGTTCTCTCTGCTTCCACTTTATGTCTTCAGTCCATCCTCCAAAGCAGCGAGAGTGGTGCTGTGAAATAAGGGCAGGACACGCCCTTACACTAAAGCCTCTTACAGCTTAACATATTTAAGTAAAAGGCAAAAACCCTTAAAACTGCCTGTGTGTCCACAATCTGTCCATCTCCCCGCATGTCCACCAACTCACACAGCCTGGTCCAGTGCTTCCAGTGCCCTGGTATGCTGGCCCGTGAACCCGTTCCTTATGCACAGGCGTTTCCCTGTATTTAAGTGGTCCATTCGCTCATGCCCTCAGTATGCACCAGGCCATACATAAAGGAGTCTCCCCGGGTGCCTTTACGCGTGCCTCCAGCCTCTGCCCAAGGCTGCCATCCCCCTCTCTGGCCTCGTTTTCCGGGTGCCTCCAGCCCCTGCCCATGGCTGCCACCTCCCCCTCTGCCTTGTTTTCCGCACTGGCACCTTAACCACATGAGACGATGTGTGGTCTCATTTATTATGCTCACCTACCTCTCCCCACAACCATGCGAGTCCCACAGGCTTGGGCTCTGGCTTTGCTCACCACCGTGCTAATTCAGACTCACGTCGGGGTGAGGCCTCTCGGCCAGGAGCCTCCTCCCCAGCCCACACCAAGCCTATCCTGTCTAGGTGACCCAGCTGTCCTCCCTCCAACTCCTGTCTTATTTGCTTGTAGCACAACTCTTCCTTTTTAAAATATCTCAATTTAAAAAGTTTGCTTATTTTAATATACAGACACTAGAAAAAAAATAAAAGAAAAAATAGAGAAAAGAAAAAACTACCTACTGTATGCCTAGTGTGTAACACTGAAGATTCAGTTTATTATGAATTACACTTACAGGAAATAAACCTAGTCTACGGCCATACCACCCTGAACATGCCCGATCTCATCTGATCTAGGAAGCTAAGCAAGGTCGGGCCTGGTTAGTACTTGGATGGGAGGAAATAAACCTATGTGATCACATCTTTTTTAACCAATAAATACTTTTTCAGATATATAAAAGGCTACTTACTACTCAGGCTAGAGGGGATTACTACCAGCACTACTTCGTTTAGTTCTTTTTTATTGCATTAAATCATGCAATAATTAGGTCTCACTATGCTGCTCAGACTCATAGTGATCTCACTATGCCGCTCAGACTCATAGTGATCCTCCTGTCTCAGCCTCCCCAGTGCTGGGATTACAGGCATGCGCCACCATGCTCGGTCTTGGTGGCCGGCTCAGCATGCCTGGGGGTGGACCAATGCAGCACACACCGGGGATAGAACCCCAGTCTCTGCGCTTGCCTAAGCACGTGCTTAGCCTGCTGAGCTATCTCACTGGCCCTGATATTTTAATACTGAATGAACGTCAAGTATAGTGTTCTGTATATCCAAATAAGTTATGCTGGCTAACACTGTCCAAGACTTCTATATCCTGACCTCCTTGGATCTGTAGACTGAAGTCTCCAACTCTGCGGAATCACCCATTTCCTTCAGCTGTTAGTTTTTGCTTCATGCACTTGGAAGTTCTGATTAGACACACACTTGGAACCATCTATTTTCTGGAAATGTTCCCTTTATCCCTGACAATATACTTTGCCCTGGGATGTTTTAATATTAATTTAGCCATACACCATACTAGTTTTTATGTGACCCATGTTTTGTATTTTCTCCTGTTCAATTACTTAGACCACTGGGACATTCATATTTAAAGTGGCCTTTGCTTTCTAGACTTTAGAGCAGAATTTTAGCATAGTTGAGTGCATACTGCTTTTATAAACAGTCTGACAAATATGCCCGTTAGCTGGAAAGTTTAGTTCATCTAGAAGTAATGTCATTATTTATATATGTTGAACACTACCATTTTTTGTTTTCTATTTGTTCTGTCTGTTGTTTGTTCTTTCCTCCCTGTGGACTCTGTGTGTTTTTAACATTATAGTAAGAACACTTAGTTATGAAATTCTAACAAAAAATCTATTAACTACAGATATACTGTTGTACAACATACACTTCTAGAACTTATTATCTTGCATAACTGAAACTTTATAACCATACAGTTGTCTATGACTGCTGCACCACTTTGCCCTGTAGCTGTACACAGTAATTCTGATACCTTCACGTCCTCACCAACGTGTGTGTGTGTGTGTGTGTGCACGCGCGCGTTAAGTAGCCATGCTGACCTGGTTTTTTTGGCAGTATGTCTCTGGATTTGGTTTTGGGAAGGCTGGCTGTTTGTGACAATGTGCCACAGAGACGGTGCTGTGTCACTTTCAGTGCAGTGCACCTGAGGGGCCCGATGGGGCAGCATCTTCCTGCGGTGACAACAGCTTGGCTGAGACCTGTGCTAGCAGGCACGGAGCAACTGCGATGTGTCTTCTCACACCAAAAGGTTGTCCTTTCCCCTTTAGAAGTGAAACTCTGAGGCTAGGAATATCTTGCTTGTCTTCAAATGTCCCCCCGCCTCAGCACTCAGCCACGGATCTTGTAAGCAGCGGTTACTGCACCGCTTCCCTAGTACTAAGCTTCCATTTCCCTCTTTCCTCCTTTTGGAGACAAAACTACGAGCCTGTGCTCCTCTGATACTACAGTATCTTTATTTTTCCTCATTTTTGAAGGATATGAGGTTCAGGCTGGGAACACCCCTGCACACATGCACACACCCCTTTATCAAGTCCTTTGATAAAGGTTACTGTTGTTTTTGGCTTTCCTTACATTTGATGAAAAGCCAGTAGTTTTTATTCTTTTTTCCTGTAGGTAATGGATCTTCCTCTATTGCTTCTGTATTTTCTCTTTACTTTGGCTTCAGCAGCTTGACTATGTATACTAAGGTCTGACTTTCCTGTGTCTGTCGTGGGCGGCATGCGGTGCGTCTGTGGGTTGCAGATCCAGGAGCTGTTCCTTCTCTGAATATATTGCCTCCCTATTTCTCTTTCCTTTTCTTCCAGGGTTTGAACTACTTATGTGTTAGACTGTCTCATGGGTTCTGAGTCTGTCTTGTCATCTGTGCTTCCATCTAATTAGTCTTACAGTTGTGGGTTCAAACCCGGTGGTCTCTTTAGTAATGTCCAATCTCATTTACGTCTGTCTAGTGCGCTTCCCGTTCCTGATATGCACTGCTTCCATCCTAGGTTTTCCTTTTCACTTTGCTAGTTGTTTCCACGTCCGCTGAGACTCCCCGCCTATCCCTTTGTTGTGTGTACATTCCATATTAAACCCTTAACTCTCATATGTTTGAGGCTCACCTTGAAGCACTGTTAGGGTGGACACTATAGCATCCCTGCTCTACATTGTGTCACTTACGGAGTCCTGACCAAGTAGACTATGTTCAGCAAGTCCTTCTCTAGAATTAGAATGCTTGGTCCTGGAATCATGCAGCTCTGAAATCTGAATGTGGCCTTTGACTCCACAGCAGCTGTCTTCTCCTGGACTTGCACAGTGACATGCCAAGGGCGGATCGGTCCGCTTGACTGAGGATTTTTAGTTCATCCTCGATAGTGTTTGAAATTGCTAGCATAGAATGATTCTCAGTGTGTTTTACTGGTCTTTTAGATTTTTTAAAAAATGTATTTGGTACAGGGCCCAACTGTAGCTCAGATTCACAGTGATCCTCCGGCTTCTAGCCTTCCTAGCACTGAGATTACAGGCATGTACCATCATGCCTAGTCTCAGTGGCTGGCTCAGCGTGGCACCAGAGACTGAACCCCAGTCCCTGCACATGCCTAAGCCGGCGCTTAGTCTGCTGAACTATCTCGCTGGCTAGATTTCTTTAAAGACATATATTCCCTTTCCACCCCCTCCCCTTTTCTTTTAAGACAAGATCTGCTATGTAGCCCAGGTTGGCCTTGAACTCATTACTCCCCCGTCTCAGCCTCTCGAGTACTGGGATACAGATGTGCAGCACCAGCCCAGCTGCTTCAGGTCTTCTTCTATCCCACCCCAGGCAGCCAGCTCAGCAGTCCCAAGTTCCAATTCTCTGCCTTCTTAAGCTCAGTTGGAACTCTCGGCTTTCAGGGATGATAGTCCCTTGCTGCATGTGGTCCAACACCTGGGACTAGCAATCTACTCAAGTGCCCCTACTGAGTCACACAGCTGGACACCGGTCTCTGCTGAGGAAGCATTAGGAAATGCATCACGCTTCCAATTTATGTAGAAAGCTAAAACAATTTTTTCTCAAATTTATAAGAATGGTTTACTAAAATTCCAATTTAAATTTGAAATCATCCACTTAGATCAAGGCAATATACTCAAAATACAACGTGTGTTGTATACAACTGTGTCCTCTTCTACTTTTCATATAAATAAATGCATTATCTAAAATAGAGTGAGTTCCTTAATATTGATAGAAAATACATCTTTAAAAATACAGTGAGTTTCCAAATAAACAGCTACCTGGCTGTGCCACGCTGGCCTCTTACCTTGTAAAGTCTAAGAATGGCCTTGATGCACTCATGCACGAACATGGTCTGCTTCTGCAGGCTCCCACCGTACAGGGCCACCAGCTCCTCATTGAAGTTCACACTGAAGAAGTCGAAGTGGTACTTGAAGTCAATGTCTTCTGCTTTCCTGAGCGCAATGGAGCCAATAGAACGAACTGCAGGGAAAGAAGTGCAGAACAAACAAAATACTCTGAGGCTGCATCTGTTCTTGTTTCAAAATCTCCTCAGAAATAGACTTCAATATGGACATGAACTTATTAGAGGTCAATGGTCATTAATAGTGCTAATTTAGAAGCACACACTAACCTCGTGGCTATATGCCTCAAATACAGTTAAATGTGCCCTAAATGTTTTAACATAAGTAAGTATAAAGCGAACAGGCTGCTCACTCTCTCCCTGCTCTCCTTCGGCAGGAACTGTAGGAGCTAGGAGGGTAAGGATACTCTGAGGAATAAGAAAGGCATTTCATCACACTTACTGAGGACTTTAAGGAGCCACTCACAGGAAATGTCAGCTCCCATTTGGCTTACACAGACTGTACTGTTCCTTATCTAGAGCCCTCCAGTTTTCTCATCTCGCTTAGATAAGAACTCACAGCGTTTCCCCAGGTTACATGCCATAGTCCATGGCTGCTTTACCACTTTCTTCTCACTCTTCCCTCCACATAGTGGCCTGAAGGCACTCAGCGTCTTACTGCCTTAGGGCCTTTCCTGACCACCTCCTCTAACCCAGGCATCCCTTGGCCTTGTGCATCCTCTATCTCCTCAAGTTTCCTTTCTCGCTGTAACATTATTGACATGCTTGTCAGGCGGCTATCTTTTCAATGAGAATACTGCTTGACCAGAAAGGGGCTTCCTGTGGCTCAGGCTGCTCTGGATCTCTAGTACAGCACGTGTGGTGCAGCGGGCACACAGAGCCTCTCCACTGGCGCATGGGCCAGCTCGCCGCAGCAGGCCCTCAGCAGCCAAGCATGCAGGTTTAATCACAGTGTTGGCACTTGTGATCAGTAAGTGGTCTGGCTTGCAGTTCTGGCACTCCACTTCGAAAGGGTTCGCCATCCGTGCCGGGTACCTACATCAGTGCGTGGGTCAGGATAGGCAACCATAAATGTCTGCTAGATGAATAGACACATCCACAAATATAGCACATGTTGGAACAGTTCTAGTCTCATCACGTAACAAGTCTAATCATTTACTAAGGAATCAAATTTTAGTTTAAAATAAAATGACTTTTGCTCTTATGACCAAAACTATTGCACATCTTCTCTAAGACAAAAATGAACTTGGAATTGGCACCTACAACTCTCCTACCTTCATATTCTGTGGCTCTTTCTGTACTTCTAGATCCACCTTAAATAGCTGCAGAAGAAAACATTGTCCTTTGTGCTGGGCATCATATGGGCCGCTAGTCTATCTCTCTGACCTCGGCTCCAGATTCTATTCTGTGCACAAGCCATCTCTAACATAAGCCTCTCTCTCCTGTTGATTTCCAAACACTGGCATAATTATTTATCCGCCCCTCCCCACTCTGCAGCTCTTCTCCTCTTTGTACTTCTCAAATGTACCTCCTCTCAGGGAAGGGGTCGCATGCGTGGGCCTCCTGCGTCCCGACGCTGTGCTGTCAGTGCTCCTTACCGAATCTCCCAGATGTCGGGCTGGCTCTCAGCACCTACCTTGCTTGTAACTTCCAGCATTGCCAGGGAGGAAGAGAACTGGAATTCCTGTCAAAGGGAGGACTCTGTATTCTTCAGCATAGGACCCTTCTCCATAAAGGTACAGCTCATAGGCTGGATATCGCTTGGCCAGTTTATTCGGAAGTTCTATTTTCTAAAGCAAAAATAAAGGAATGTTCACTTTCATCCCTTTAAATAACACAATTTGGCCACAATGTATGCAATTCTAAATTTTATTACTCTGAAACAGTGTAACATAAAAAACCACTAATGATAAAAACACTTAATGCATAGTTTATTCACATAGAGAATTATTCTGGAACTATGAGAATTTGAACCAGGTAGTCTTCAGAAAAGCATGAAATAGGAGCACCTAAAATTCTAAGAAACGAAAGTTAGTCCCTGACGATGACAAAGAAGCACTAGTGTATGTCAGCAAGCATACATTAACATAATTGGAAATACATTTAGTTTAGAATCAGGATCGATTATACTTAAAAATGAGAGAAAGCTTTCCATGTGCAAATCAATTATCTTTTGCCATTTTAGGCTATTTTGCAATATCTCTTCTTTTACTCAGACCCAACTACGTATTCCAGCTGGTGCAACTTTAAAGGAAGGGTGTCTGACAACACAGCTTTCTGAGCTTCCAACTGAGTGTGCTTTCAGCTGCAGTGTGCTTCATAAACACACTGGGCTTCCCAGCTACGTCCTGATGAGGGCTCGTGTGCTCGTCCCGTGAAGGTTCCAACGCATTGGTGTGGTTCAGCTCTCAGGGACTAGGGACTTGGTTGTAGCAACCCTTAACCTACTCTGCAATTCCTATTACTGTACACAAAACAGCTAGCTCGCCAAGTAAAGTTTTTCCATTTACTATACATTAGGTCTTAACCCAATCTCCAAAGGGCAGACATTCACAAGAGGTGGCAAAATAAAAACTCATTGCTTCTTCTTTAAAAAAAAAAAAAATAGAAACAATTGAAAATAAAACAATTACACGGTACACAGAGAATTAAGTAGATACCAATAGATTAATGATCCAGTGCTATTTACACGTGTAGTATGGGCTTGATGAAAAATTTTAACTACTGGATGTTTTGAAACATTCAGAGCTGGTTGGTGGCACATGCCTGTAATCCCAGCATTTGGAAGGCTGAAGTAGGATTACTTTGAGTTCGAGGCCAGCCTGAACTGCATAGTAAGATTCTATATCAAAAACCAAAAAGCTGTAAATGCTGTCAATGACTACAGACAGACCTCGCTGTTCAGAAAAGCAATTATGACCACCCATGTACATACTGAGTATTTCTCCGAGAAAGCCACAGCAGTCTGTGCCAATGACACCATGGCAATGACTATGGTGGCTTTCTGTGTCAACTGCTGAAGACTGTGGTGGTGAGCCTGGGCTCAGCACACGTGGGTCCTAGACAGTTCTTAATGCAGCCCCATCAGACCGTAAACATTTAACATTATTGCATCATTGTTAGTGGCACTTTCCATGACTTCAGTGGTGCAGTGCTCGGGCATGCACGGTGTCGGGGACAATAGAACGCTGTGTAGAGAAGGGCACAGTGCTCACTGTGGCTCCAGTGTCACCACGCAGTCAGTGGAATGGAGACCCGAGTCTATCAGACATGCTGTGTACTTGTGTGACTTGGCTGGTAAAGCGCAGCAACTACCAGCAAGTGTTTCAACCTCCCTAAACACATGTAGGTATAGTGCAGCTCCATCTTCAGCCGACATAAATACCCACTTTGAATTTTGAGATGCAATGTACAGTTGCGATCAGACATTCCAGAAAAAATTGGTAACATCTTTTAATTTTTTTAAAAAAATCATTTTTTAAATTAATCAATCAATTAATTAATTAGGCACAGGGTCTCACTACACACCTTGGACTCTTAGTGATCCTCCTGTCTCAGCCTCCCCAGCACTGGGATTACAGGCGATTGCTACCATGCCCAGTTCCAGGCCAGCTCAGCATGTGGTACCAGGGATCAAACTCAGGTCCTCGCCCTTGCCAGGCAGGCGCTTAGAATGCTGACCTATCTCCTCAGCCCTGAGCACATCTCTTTGCTAGACTTGTCTGAGACTGATCTGCCCAGAGGAAAAGATCCCTCAGCGCACAGTCATGCTTACACATGCCATTGCTGATTGGCAGTGTGTGCCTGTGTGAGTAACTATCTTCAGGAATGAAGCATACAAAAAGTTAAATTAGACCAAAACTTTTTGATGAGCCCTTTGCGAACTCACTAAGAATTCTCAGACCAGACACTGAGCACCTTCACAAACACAAGGTGGACTATGCATCACTCAGGTTTTCCACAGCTGGACACAGCACCTAACCCTCATAATGTAGCCCTTTGGAGCGTAAGATTAATTTTATCATCAAAGTGTAATATTGCTATTGATGAATTATTAATTTTAATGTTATGAGTTTATTATATTAAACAGTGAGTACTTACTGGGGAAAAAATCACAAAAATAATTAGTTTTTATTATTTATTCAATACCTATAAAAAAGCATCAAAATCTTCAACATCAACTTATTTTTCATGTACAAAGTGTAAAAAAGAATATCAGAAATAAATTTACATGTGAACTACAATGAAAATAGCAATGGCATTCTACCAAAGAAATACTCTTTACTTCAATGAATACACCTAAGGCAGTCTGCATGCATGACAACAGCATGTTCTGGGGGCTTGGCAGAGAGCTCAGCAGCACAAGTGTCTGCCTGGCAAGTACAAGGTCCTGAGTTCGATCCCTGGTATATCCCACCCTCCCCCAAAAAACCCAAAAACCACAGCATGTTCCACACACGTGCACCACTTACACTGACAGCACATGTGTTCTGCATTCGTAGCCTTCTTATAGGACACATTTGACATCTCAGTGGTCTTGATGTTCTATTAAGAGGTTCTCACTATATTATACAGTATGTAGTTACCAGGAACAAAAAAAATCAATAAATAAAATCTTAATATGCAATGTGCGTTTAGAACATATGTCAACATTTTCATATCCCTTGTGTATTTCCTTACAAACCCTAAAAGCTAACATCAGAAATAAGTTCCTATATGAACTCCAATGAAAATACCAGTAGAACTCTATCACAAAAATAAGTTTCGCTTTAACTGACAGCTTTCCTATGTGGCATTCTTGCTGCCTTTCCTTTTTGTCAGGAGCTCCCTACTGTACAATACAACATGCACTTAGCAGGGAAATAACACGTCAGTAAAATAAACTATCAGACTTAAACTAGACATCAACATTATCATATCAATAGTATGTATCCTTATAAAAACCTAAAAGATAACAGAAATAAAAATCTATGTGAACTACAGTGTAAACACAAACGGAAGTCTACTATAGATATAAGCTTTGCTTCAACTGTCACACCCAAGGCAGTCTTTATACGTCTTTACAGGGTCCTGCTACACAGCTTGGACTTGCAGTCCCCTGTCTCAACCTCCTCAGCACTGAGATTACAGGCCTGTGCCACCATGCCCAGCTTTGGTGGCTGGCACAGTGTGCCCAGGGTTCTGGGGCCGGCACAGCTTTGTGATACCGGAGATCAAACCCAGGTCCTTGTACTTGACAGGCAGGTGCTCAGACCACCGAGCTATCTCCCCAGGCCTGTTATACCTTTTAATTGTGAATTCAAACTCCAAAAGTTCAATTTCCAAAATTAACCAAAACAAGAAAAAAAATTATCTACGCAAACACGGTTTCATAGTTCAGACAAAGAGCTCTGTTCACACTTTCCCTAGAGTAGTCCTTGGGACTTCAGTCTTGCTGGACAGAATCTCCTTGCTACATCCTACTAAACACACACCTTCCAGGTTTTCTCCCTGCATAGGTATATGTTAAAGGCTTCAGAGAGGGACCGGAGAGATAGCTCAGTAGAATAAGCACTTGCCTGGCAAGTGCAAGGTCCTGAGTTCAATCCCCGGTACCACAAAAAAAAAAAAAAAAAAAAAAAAAAAAGGCTTCAGAGAAATCCTTTAAAATCTATTTTCTTTTTTTTATAACTTAAGGGGCCGGGGAGATGGCTCAGTGGCATAAGCGCTTCCCTGGCAAGCGCAAGGGCCTGAGTTCAATCCCCAGTTCCGCAAGAAGAAAAAAAAAAAAAATGAAATTTTTTATAACTTACACAAGCTGTTTTCAAATTTGTTCTTGTGTATTTTAAAATTCAAGATTCAAAAAAAAAAGGAGCTGGCCCACCGTCCCTGGCCTTCCACCGCTCTCCTCCTCTGCCTGAGAAGGCTGCCCACCCGGCCAGGTGGAGCGCTTCCAGAAACAGTCTCCACTCACACAGGCGGGTCCGCTTCCACAGCCTGCTTCCCTTCCACACCACGGCAATGGATCTCACTACTGCTCACGCAGGTGTCCCGTGTCTGCCCCCTTCCTGCGTGCTGTGGACAGCCGCAGGCTTGCTTCCGCACTTCATGAACTACATACACGTTTTGCGCACCAAGTTCACTGCCTCTTCTGCATGCCTTTGAACACGAGACAAATGTGGAGATGCTCTCCTCTGTGAAGAGCCTCACGCGCTCTCTCTCACAGTAAAGTTATAACATGTCCACAGTACTGTGACAACATACAACACTCCTGCCTCCCTGGTTGTATTACAAATTGAAGGTCCAAGCGCTGATTTACCACTAATTCTCTCTCATACTAAATGTCAGGTAAACCTGGCACTGAGCAGTCATTCAACAAATGACTTGCTAGGCTGGGCATGGTGGCACACACACCTGTAATCCCAGCACTAGGGAGGTTGAGACAGGAGGGATCATTGTGATTTTGAGGCCAGCCTGGGCTACAAAGTGAGTTCCAAGCCAGCTTGAACTGTACGGTGAGACCCTTTCTCAAAAAGACCAAAAAAAAAAAAAAAAAGACTTGCTGTATAAATATCTCCCTAACAAAACACAATTCATATTTTTAATATCAACATTTCCTTTCAGAGAGCATTATGTCACTCATATGAAGACAGACAAATTACTTTGAGTGAAAACAACTGAGGTGTTTCTCCTCAAATTCTACAATTTGCCCGAAACCTGGTGCTGCCTAGTAAAAATCCCGCCTTGCTATGGAACAGGCAGTGCTGCATCTTCAACAAGTAGAAAAGGAAGAGCAAACCAAACTCAGAGATGCCCATCACCTGAGGAATGGTTGAGAAAGATGTGGTATTTTTACA
>NW_004524601.1:3768694-3800680 GCF_000260255.1 Octodon degus | reverse complement strand
ATAGGATCACAAGTCCACTTCTTGTACAGCAATTAACCACTAAGAAGAATATATGCAGTGTATTATTTGTTGAAACTGTACTTCCGATTGGATTTGAAACTTTCTCATTGCTATCTGTTTATCAATAAAACTTTGAAGAAAAAAAAAAAAAAAAGGAACAGGCAGGAAGCTTTGAAAGGGTAACGCGGCTCTTGCTTGGCAGACCAAAGATACAGTCACGAAATGTTTGCTCCCGACAGGTGAGTGGAGGAGAGCCACAGGGAGTGGAGAATCAACTTTAAATTCAAAACTTCAGTATTTTAAGCACAGAGTTTCAAATTCCCATACAACCTTGAAAAAAAATGGAGACTAAACTGCTTGTGCATTTCCTGGCCTGGCTGGCTAGTTGAAGCAAATCAGCAGCACAGCAGAGGAGAAAGATGCCAGAAAGAGAAGAAAGCCGGGTAAGACAGGGCGCTTGACACACAGCAGCCTGAAGAGACTTGGAAAGCTGATGAAATGTAATTACATAAAGGTATAAAGTATCTTAAAAAAATAAAAATTAAAAAAGTACCTTTAGAACATTTTCATTTATATAAAAGTGACCTCATTTATCTAAAATTCTCGGAAACAACATTCAAAATGACCCACATCTACAGGCAGGTTTTAACTGTATTTGTAAAAACCTGCTGTGCAAAATATATAGACTAAGACGAATGTAAACACTATAGTGAACAGCATTTTACACCATAAAAACAAAATCTGCTCAAAATATGTGTCAGAAACTTCTGCCCCAGTAATTACTACTGTACTAACAAATTTCTCAGGAGTACAAAACCCCAAGAAAGCAATCTGAGCCAAAATAACTAATACACTCTACTCAACAACAAACAAGCTAAATAGCTCTTTTGAATCAACTACATTAATTTCGTCTTTCTAGTCATTTTATGAGGCAGGAAATTCATCTGTGAGGCCCATATGCTTTGCTGCCAATACTGAGGAAAACAATTTCTACAACTGCAAATATTACAACAGCTTCAGTAATTGTGGGAGTCTAAAAATAAATGGGAATTAGTACTGTATTGTTCCAAAATGCCTTTAACCCAAGTCTTCAGTGCAGTACAAAACTAGTGACCCACTGCAATCTATTTGGAAGCTTCATAATTATTAAATCATAGGCAATGAAAGGGGATTATAAGCTTTATTTCCAGTTTAAAAAGAAAAAAACACTAAAAGCCCATGTATTTAACCATTGGACTCTGGTAAGCCATTCCAGTTCATTTGCTTAGAAATTAAGACAGCAGTAACATGTCAAAATGTTCCCTTCAATTGCACCCGAACCACAACGTTCCCACCCCCTCATAACCACTGGTGCAAAACCAAGGACAGAATCTTTCCGAATGAATAAAATCTAAATTTACTGGAATTTTGCCCACGGGAAAGTGATGCCTTTCAGCAACTGAAATCTTAGGTAATCTTAAGACCCAATTAATAACAGTGTAAGTAGTGTGCTCCCTTCACAGTATCAGGTACACAGAAGCACTGACTTGAAACCTTCATCAAAAAAATCTGCCGTGGTTTTAAAAGTACTGAGCTCTAAAAATGCACTTTATCAATGTGCACTGTGGTGCATATGCATTTTATACAAGTTCTTATACTAGGGGTTCCACCGTTAGGAGATGCACTCCGAATGCTCGCTTCGCAGCACATACACTGAAAAGAGAGATGCACCTGGAAGAAAAAGCATCACTTGGGAGAGATTTCTCCGGACGGTGGTGTCATTTGTGACTATGTTTTCACAGCTGGCCATCAATGCAAATTCTACGACGAAGCGGCTGACTGGGGGCACTCCGAAGGAGCAGCAGCGACGGGATGGGGAGCAGGGGCCAGGTCACTCTTGAATTGCAACGCGGCGGGGAAAGATAACCCAGGACAGATTTTGTGTGCAACTGGTAAGGGGCCTTACCAGTTGGTCGCGGGGAAGCAGCACACACACAGGCGCACAACACACAGGAGTGCAACACGCGCGGACGGGGTCCACAGCGGCGGCGGCCCCAGCTCCCAGGCACAGGTGGGCGCAGGTCCCGGGCACGGGCGCACCCAGCTCCCCGGCGGCTGGACCGAGCAGCAGGCGCCCCGGCACCGCGGACTGAGCGGCAGGCGCCCCAGCCCCAGAGCTTCCCCGGGCGCCCGCACCCGCGCGCCGCCTGCTCTGCCGGACCGCGGAGCCCGCCGGGACGGCAGCTGCGCGGACGGGGACGGCGGGACAGTCCGAGCCGGGCGCGACGGGGACACCGGACGGGCGCGGGGCAGCCACCCGGCGGGAGCCCAGCCCGCAGCGAAAACCGGCTGCGAGGGCAGGAGGGGGCGCCGGAGAAGCCGCCTCTCCGGGGAAACGGAGGCAGGCGCGGGCGGGCGGGGACCACGACCGCGGCTCCGGGATCGCGTCCCGCGCCCGGGCGCCGGCGGACCCTCACCTGGTACTCGGGATACTCAAACATGTAACTCATGCTGCACTTGTTCTCCTCGAAGCCGAAGAACACGTCCCACAACCCCAGGGTGGCCAGAAAGACCATGAAGACGTAGAACGCCAGGTTCCAGAGGTTGACGGAGTGGAGGAACATGGTGCTCCCGTCAGCGCCGCCGCCGCCTCGGGGACCCAAGCTATCACTCCGCGAGCCGAAGTCGCCCTGCCGCTAGCTCGCGAGCCGAGCCCAACCGAGTTCAGCCGGGAAAACACGAGCCCAGGCGAGTCTGGCCGAGCCAACACGAGCCGAGCCGAGCCGAGCCGCGCGCGCCTGCGCAGAGCCCGCCAGACGCAGCCCCCCCTCCCCCCCCCCCCCGGCCCGCTACTCAGTGCGCGTGCGCGCAGCCAGTCCGGACTTGGGGCAGTAGGTCGGAAGGTAGCGGCGGAGACCGACTGCGAGTCCGCGGGTGGAGAGAGGCGCGAGAGCGCGGAGGGGCTGGGCAGGAAGGGCGACCGTCTGTGCCGTGGCGTCCCGGACGGATGGGGCCGGGACCCGCTGGCCCTGCGCGGACGCCGCGCCCAGTCGGTCTCAGGTCGCGGCCGCTGGGCCGAGGGGCGACCCAGGCCCCCGCCGCCCTCCGCCTGTGGCCGAGTGCTGAAGGTGGAAGTCCGCGTTCTCTGGAAACGTCGCGCCCACCCAGTGTCCGGGGACCGGATTCACTTTTGCACAGAGGAGAGGGGAAGGCAGATCAGAACGTAATCACGCCCGCAGCCTCAAAATACGGATGTTGGGGAGAAGGCACGGCCTCATTAAGCGCTGACCCGGCAGCAGATGGGTGTGTGGGTGTGTGTGTGTCGCCAGCTGCAGAACCCTCCTTAAATGGGTTTGGCAGTCAATGCGGACAGATTTTTTTTTTTCCCAGAACCGGGGATTGAACTCAGACTCTTTCGCTTGCCAAGGAAGCGCTTATTCTACTGAGCCATCTCCCGGATTTATCATGGGGGTGTGTGTGTGCATTTTCTGTGGAGACAAAGTTAGGCTCTCCTATTCAAAGTGGAAGCATCTCAAAACTAAACAGAGGGCCGTCCTAATAGCTGAGCGGACTAAATTTAGCGCCTGCCTAGGGAGAGCGCGGTGGCTGGGGTTCGATCCCCGGTGTGCTAATCCTCCGCGTGCCTTGCCAGCCCCGCCCTCGAGGCCCGCTGATCAATGGACATTGGGCATGGTGGCGGCGCCGTAGTCCCAGCTCTTGGGAGACTGAAAACAGGAGAATCGCTAGGAGTCCAGTCTATGTAATGAAACCCTGTAGACCCTGTCCTAAATACAGCAATAAAGAAAAAGAAAAAGAAAAAAAAAAAAAACAAAAAAAAAAACTAAGCGGGAATTTATGCTTTCTCTTGTGCAGTCTCCTAAAGTTCACATTAAGAAATAACCACTGAGGGATGAAAGGATCTTGAAAGTCAAGTTCAAGTCAGGTGTAAACGTATAAATTTAAGCAAACAGAGATGGCTCCTGGGTGTGAAATAGAGAAACAGAAAGAAATACAGAAATGCAGAAACAAGCTCTTGTATTTGGAGATAAATTTGGAAGGTTCTGGACCACAGGTTGGGCAGCTATGGGTAATTTCTAAATAATATGTATTTGGGGTGTTAAGAAGTTCCCGATGTGGAGATGAGGTCACTTGGGTACGTTGACTTTTACAATCTGGTGATAGTAGAGTGTTAAATTTGTGCAGTTGTACCAACTAACTGCATTATCAAGAAGAACCTGTTTTTGATAAGCACAATGTTTAGAGATAAGTGTGATAAAGAGGTACACAGAATGTTGACATATCGTACCTACAAAAGAGCAGCTAGGGTACAGTGTGAATTACCAGTTTGGAGAACTATAAATGTTCTTTTTTTCATTTATGTATTTGGTACAGGGTCTCACTACACAGCTCAGACTTGTAGTGATCCTCCAGTTTTCAGCCTGTCCAGCGCTGGGATTGCAGGTGTGCTCCACCACACAGGGACTCGGTCACCAGCTCAGCGTGCCTAGGAGCGGGACTCGGGATCCAGACCTTGCTCCCTGTGCTTGTCAAAACAGACACTTAGTCCACTGAGCTATCTCCCCGGCCCTGTTTGAAGAATTTTAAATCATGAGGGAAGGTATTTAAGTTACAGGTAAAAAGAATACATTGAATCTCCTTGTTCAAGAGCACCCCAGACAGAACATATCTGCCTCTTACCTCTAGCTTTTTAGCAGTAATATTATGACAAGTCCAGGGCATTTCCACTCTCCTTCATCTGTCTATTCTAGTGCTTCAACTTAATACGCATGTGAAGTATTTGGAAATTCTGTGCAGATGCCCACCATGATTGAGGAATTTGGGGGCAAGGTCTGATGTGTCTGACCAACTCTTCCATGTTGCCAAAGGCTCTGGGCCTTGGGTAGCACGGTCTCACCTGTCCAAGGAGACTGTGGGAAGAACCCTGAACTTGAGGGTGACAATTACACCGTGGCAACCTGCTGCTTGGCTGTCTACTCAGAAGAGTGAGGGATGAGAAGCAATTGATTCTCTGTGTGTAGGTTTCTCTCCTGCTTTCTTCTTGCCTGTCCATCAGTGTCTACCAGAGTCCCGTTCTTCTGTATCTGTCCTATTGCTTGTGCTTTAACCACCCTCCACCAGGCTTTTCAGCTTCCTGGAACTCTTGTTCTGTCCCATTCCACTCGGGACTTCCAGCCTTGGGTCAGTAGAGCTTGGCTCCGAGCTCTGAACTAGTGTGTCTGAGTACTATAGGAGACAGTGGCAAATCCTTGAATTACTATTCTAGAAAACATGTATGTTTCCCATTAACTTCCTCTCCTGTTCTTCAAGCTACTACTTTTTAAGCTCCCCACACTTTTCCCCCTTTTCTTTCAGATTACTGATACGTAACTGTATCTTTATATTTGGAGAGACAGCTTTGATTTTCCGGTGCACATTGCTTCAACTTCTCCTTCCCAGTGTCATCATCTCCACCCAGCCCTAATTCATGTGATACGTCTGAAGGCCTGGAGGCATGCCTGGCACGTCCTAAGCCTTGTTACTGAGTTTTGCTGTCCTTAACAGCATCACAAACGACCCCTCTGGCTTGTGCTGCTTCCTACCACCACCCTTTTCCAGCAAGTCTGTCAAGGTTTCTATCAGTCTTCCCATTTGTGTTCCCTCCCCTGAAACCTATGCCAGGCCGTCTTCTAAAAAAGAAAAAGCCTCTCTGTAGCTGTCATCTGTGGCCCTCACCTGGGCATCTGAGGGTCCTCGAGATGGAGAAACTCACCTCCAGTCCCTCACCACACAAGTGCACCTCCAACCCTGTAATCTTTGTTCCTCATGCCACGGTAATCTTTGCTCACAAAGGTACCATTGGCCTAGTTACCAAGTCTGGTTGGCATTGCTCAATCTTACACAGTCTTCCTGTTTCTTCTTTAAAACAGAGGCCTCTACTGTCTTCCTTAGTATCGCTCTCCACTCACTTTTCTCCTGCTCCTCTGCCTCCCCAGCTCCTTCACAGGTGACTTAATTTTCCTCCATCTTCTGTTGTTAACCTCATGGCTTTAGTGTCAGGCATAATTCTGCTTTCCAACATAAATCCTTCAGTAGTTACTTGATGCCTGCACTAGGGCAGGATTTTCTTGGTTATAAGAAATACAAAATAGCCATGTGTGGTGGTACACTCCTGTAGTCCCAGCACTCAGGAGTCAGGAGGATTGTCAAAGGTTCAAGGCCAGCTTGGGCTGTATAGCCAGACTGTTTCAAAAAAATCCAAAACCAAACAAGCAAAAAGCAAAGTAACTCAAGGTTAAAAGGGGATAGACTAGCCAGGTGTGGTGGTGCGTACTTGTGATCCCAGCCCTCAGGAGGCTGAGGAAGGAGGGTTGCTGTGATTTCAAGCAGCCTGAACTCTGTACTGAGACTGTCTCAAATAATAAAGGAACTAGATAGATTGATAGACATGAGATCTGCCAAATATGGTGAATGTTTAAAATTTTAAAGAAATTATAATGATATAAGGCAGTATCTCCCCAGAGCATTACCTCTAATCTTGAGCACGTTTATCCCGTTGTAGTTGCTACTTTCTGAAGGACGTCTGGAAGTCCTTTTCTATACTTGAGCTGTCATGGCTGCACTATCCTGAGTTGGTGTGAAACACTGACTTTTCGTGATCATTTTCACTTTGAGGAAGAGCCAGCAATCACACAATCCCGGATCTGGTGAGCAGGGTGGCTGAAGACACATGGCAATGTTTTTAGGAGCCTGCTTTTCTACTGGATGGTGTTCGGCAGCTACATTCAATGTATTTTTTATCACACCTTCTAAAGACACTCAGAAAAGACCACTTAGGATCTGCTTGAGAAAGTAGCAAGAACTATGGAATAAATATGTTTGAAGCAAGGGGAGGATTTTGAGGGGGATTAGCAGCAATGTATCTCTAACTTTTAAAGTTTAAACGTGGGCCTTATAGTTCAATCACACCTTGTCTGTAGGTAGAAGAGATCTCAGGGTTCTAAACCTGAACAGAGTGGATGCTGTTCACATGTGAGCGCAGGATGTGCTCGGCTGCCTGAGGCCATCCCACATGCAGGCCTACTCGGTGTAGCTGGTCAGCCTGAGCTGCATTTCTCTCCAGGCTATTTAAAACCCTGCTCAGGGTGTGAGTCGTAAGTCTAGATCTAGATGTATAATCCTTTGAACTAGGCTTCACACAGCCAAGGCTAAGAACTTCCAGCATATGAAAAAGGAAAAGTAAAGTGGAGCCAGAGCTACATGAAGGAACTTGAGCTTTACACAATAGACTGGTGGAAGCTAATTAAACATTTATAAAATGCGAAGTAGTCTTGATTGTTTGGGAAGACCCCATCCTGATCAATGTCTAGCTGGATTGGATCGTGTGTTGGTCCCCAGCTCAACAAAAGGAAGCTGTAGGGTTAGTGTAGTGAAGGACAGAAAGAAAGAAGACTTGTGACTGTCTGTTATAAAGAATTCTGCATAGTATACTTCGATAACTAATGATGAATAGTTGGGTCAAATAATACACAGAGATGTCCAAGATGTACTATTAAGAGAAGAAACAAAATGCAAGAAACTATGTATGTTGTTTTGTCATGTGTGTGGCAGAAGCATACAAAGAATAAGTGAAATTAAATGTTTCCAGGATCAGACAATGTGATGAAGGAGTCAGGAGAAAAAACAATAGATCTTATGGATTCCTTTGTTTTACCTTAAGCCATAAAAATGCAATAAACATGAAGCTGGAGGATCACTACAGGTTTGAAGTCAGCCTGGGATACAAAGCGAGGCCCTATCTCAAAAATCAAAAACAGAAACAAAAAAAAAAAAAAAAAGAAAAGTACAATAATTTTAAACCAATCCTATAAGTTAAAAATTAATGGAAACCATGAATGTAACTATATAAAATTAATAACAAAACTATATATCCCAAAAAGGACATTTCAAATAACTTTAATACATAACTCTTCATATACCCTTAGTGAGATGCATTTTAAAAACATAAAGAACTACAAAGAAATCATAATCTGCAGTAGCTTCTTTGTAAATAGCAATATGGGTTTTGTTACTCAAGAGCTCTTCTCTTCATATTTAGGATAAAGCAAACATAGTCATACTTATGATAAACTGTCAAGAATTTTAAAGATTATTTTCACTGAAAGATGATAAGGATAGTATTTGAAGAAATTTGTTTGTTTGGGGTTTTTTTCTTAACATTTTGTGATTTATAGTGACAGTCACCAAATGTTCTATGGCTCTCCAAGTCAGAGGCCTTTGCTCTAAGTCAACAGCCCGAGAGCTTACTGAATACAAAGCCCTTCCTCCTTGCAGGTCAGCCTGATGCAGTCAGATGGGACGGCAGGTAAAGATCCCTGAGGGATGACTTGCCTCACCAGCCTGAGCTGCCCCAGGCCTGAAGGAGGGCATGCAGATAACAAGACTTCTTATCATTTCTGCTCAGACCTCAGCCCAGGCGGCTCTTTGCTAAACTTTTCCATTCTCTCAGATCACATCAGGTTGAAGAGCCCAAACTGGACTCTTACTGGTCTTGCTCACTAGCAGAGTCATGAAGAGGCCTGGCGGCAGATCTGCCCTACACAACAATGCTAGTCTAGGCTGTGGTAGTAGGCATGTTGGCGGTGGTAACAGGTAGTAAGTAGGCTGTGGCAGTAGGCTCCTCAAGTCTGAGGAGTAAATGAGCAGATGGAAGGGAGATTTCCCTGGGCCACCTTCAATCTTCTGTCTACCCTAGGCCAAGCTGAATTACTAAATGAATGACACTGTCTCTGCCATAGCCAGCCATACCTTCATTATTGCTCCCTCCCTAATCCCTGTGCCCCATGGCAGGGAGCCCAACCGCAGGCTCATAGGTTATTCCGCTGAAGTGCCTCGTACAGGTTCAGGTAGGCATTAAGCTCCTCTGTCAGAACCTCCACAGTCTCCCACTCCCCAGATCGGCTTGACTTTTTGATGGCATCTGCCGCACTCTGCATGTAGAGCCCATCCTTGAATGAGGCCGCCATAGAGAAAGGGGTGCGGTCCCAGGTGCAGCTGTTCCCTTGCCCCTGGAAGGACTGGTACAAGGCCTGCACCATGTAGACCATGCCCTTCAGGTAGAGCAGCGGGACATCCTGAGGCCCCTGTTCAGGCAGCCCTGCACCCACAGCCAGTGAGTCCCTCACTAGCAGCTCCTTGTGTGGCAGAGTTCTTTTGCCCATAGAGATCAGCTCCGCGAGCAACAAGGCACCCCGCAGAGCCCACCACCATGACTTCATGCACAAAGGTGCCTGGCACATTGAAGTTAAGTATCACTGTGCTGCATACTCCTCTACCCATGAGCATTTGGAAAAAACAGAAGTCATTGCTGCTGACATGCCAGATGCCTCGGATGCCAGAATTCTGCCTCACAAATGTCTTGAGCAGCCCGTGCACCTTCTCAGCTTTCTGGCCGGTCAGGTGGGTCAACAGGTCCATGATGTAGGTGCCCATGGTGTGCAGGCCCCCGCCACCCAGGAGCACCTCACAGACCCAGACATAGCTGGGGCTGAGCAGGCTGGCTATGTAGATGCGGGCATCACAGATTGTCACCGCGCCAACATAATGCTCTGCAATCAGCTGCTTCGTGCACGCGAAGGCAGGCAGGAAGCACAGCACGTTCCCCACCAGGCTCTTCAGCTGTGCATAGTAGCAGGAGGCTGTCACTATCCGGAAGGAGTCCATGAGGTTGCTGCCTTCTCACAGACCACATTCTTCCCAATACCTAGGGCTTTCACAGATATCTGCCGGGTGAGTGGAGGCGGGATGTTGATGCACACCAGGTTCACATCCTGGTGCAGCAAGACATCGTCAGTGCGGCTGGTGTAGAAGGTGATGTTCATCTCCTCGGCAAGCTGCTTTGCCTCCTCCTCTGTCTTCCCCCACAGGGCCTCCACGGTGAACCCTTCTGCTCTTAGCAGTGGGACAAGACCCGGGCTGAGGTGCCAGTCCCAAACACGCTCACTCCCGGCAGCACCTTCATCCCAGCCTCTGCTCACTGCCTCATCTCCTCACAAGGGCCTCTAGCATGGAGCTGATCGACCACCATCCTGGTCAAGCATGGCTCCTGGCACGCTGGCATCACCAGCTCCTCCCCACACTGGAAAAAAACATGGATCCAGACGGATCTCAGAAGAGTCTCACCTGCCTGCCTTGAAACAGACTGGTGGGGTTAAGCGGATACAGTAATGTAGGGCCCAGACACTGGTAACACGCTGCCTGGTTCTCGAAGAAATGTTTTTAAAAGATGATATAGGCCAAGTCTCTTATAGGTGTTAAACCAAGGCATACAGACTACTAAATCAAAAAAAGAGAAGGAAAAAAGATTAATTTCTTGTTAAAAGCTCTGTCTGCTTTTTGTACACTGCTTCACACCTTAAAATCCAAAATTGGTAATACTTAAAATTTTGAAACATGTTGATGTGTTTACTTTCTAAAGGAAAGACAATAATAGATATTCAGAAATAGTAGCACCGGAAATAGAAGAAAAGTGGGACAAACAAAACCAAAGAAATCCAGAGGGCTCCTAACTGAATAGATCATTGTTCCACCAGGAAAAAAAAAAAAAAGGGAAGGTCTCTATAGCTCAAGTCCTACTGACTTGAATCATACAGCTATGTAAAGAAATAGGAGTAAAATCACAGACGAGGTTATTTTGGCAGGAAAGGTACTTTCTACTTTAGACATAATTTTAGCTGGATATTTTCAGGAGGCAATGAGGCATGTAAAGGTTTACTATGACAAGGACCCCAGAATTAGCAGCATCCAAGGAAAAGCTTTAATAGAAATCCTTATGTAAGCCTAGGATTATATTAATGTCAGTTGATAGTCAAGATGGCGACCAAGGTTGCAATCCCAGGAGCATAAAACTAAGAAAATAAAGGCAAGAAAAGACTGGATATTGATGAAAAGTTGCCAGAGAGGGAGAAGAACGGGACAGCTGTATTCAGAAAAGGGGGAGGAGACAGCACTTGTGGGTCTCACAGTTCACAGATGACAGAGAAAGTGCAGGCCTGAGACCAAACGCACCTAATGCCCTGATGTCACTTAGGAACTCTGTGCTTAGGGAATAATGGAAAAGATCCATGCAAAAATATATGAACCTGAGGACTGCTTATGATATAAAAATGTCTGGAATGCTCTACATTAGCAAACAGTAAATAAATTATATTTACATGATGAGTATCAGGCATCAATTACAGCAATATTTTGAAGAGTTTTATGATAGTGGATAATGCTAATGAAAGCAATGGAGGAAACAAATGTATGTCCATAATATCAACCACAAAATGCTTAAAAAGGTCTTAAAAGAATATGAGAAAATGTTGACATTACCTTTTGGTAATGTGGGTATGAATAATTATTTCAGTCTTTTTATTTTCTCTATTTTCTAAAACTATTATAATGAGTTCATTTTTAAAATCAAAACTTGCTAATACACTGTATCCTTATATTGAAATGATTCAGATATATTTATATATATTTAGTGATACATCTTTATAATAAAAACTCTAGATATATAGATATGTCATGAAATTTAATCTTAGGTTTTCATGTTTGACATTTGAGGAAAGATTTTTGTAGGAGAGCAGCTGGTTAGGTGTCAGTGTTGGTGGCCTTCTTCCACTTTACCAGTGGTAAGATAGAAAGCCACACCCGCACTTAACGCAGTGTTTGTCTGCAGCTCCCATTGTTCTCACATGCTGTCTCTGTTCTTGCTGGGTTTATTTCCGTTCTGGTGGAATTAGATCTTTTGGTCTTTCTAACAAGATGGGCCAGTGGATAAGCTCTCATCCAGTGTTTATGTCTGCAAATGTTTTTATTCTGCTGTTGGATCTGGAATTCTGCACGGAGGGCTCATTTCTCTCAATACTCTGAAGACCCTTTCCTATAATTAATGGCATCTCTGGGTGAGATGGTGGTTCGCAAGCAGGTTGCCATTTCTTTGTGGAAAAGCCCCCTTCCCTGTCCTGTTATTTAAAAGACAGTTTCCTTCCTTGACATTCATTCTATAGTTTTCAAATGATGAATAAAGGTGTGATTTTGGTAAAACTAAAACTTTGGGATTTAGAATGTTTTTCTAATTCAGGAGATTCATTTTTTTATAATTCTGGAACTGTCTTGACTGTACATACTGCCTTAAAAATAATGCCATTTGATGTGTTTTGGAGCGTGTCATTCTGCCCTCTGGCCACTACCCCTCCCAAGCCTCTTCATTTCTCTGCTGAGTCCTGAATGAATTCCCCCAGACCTCTAACTTGTGCTGTTAAATGGTGCCTGTTATTTATATCATCCAATGAGAAATCTCTTCTTTCAATGAATATTATTTTTTGATGATCATTTTGAGAATCTGTTGGTTTTTAATTCAGAGTCGTGTGTGTGTGGTACTGGGGAATGAACCTGGGGCCTTTGCACTGAGCTACATTCCAGCCCTTTTTATTTATTCATTTATTCTATTTTGAGGCAGAATCTCACTAAGTCACTAAATTGCTCAGATTGAGTTCAAATTTGCGATCCTCCCCTCCTTGCTTCTCTGGTGCTGGCATTACGGTCATGTGCTACTACACCTGGCTCCATTTCTTATTTTTAAAAATAATTTCATTCTAACCTCCTGAACTCCATTCCAACTTTTAAAAATCTCTTTCTATATTTTAAATACGCTTATTGTGAGAAAACTATTTCTGTTCCTCATTATTATTTCTCTCACATATTGCATACGCTATATCTCACGATGCCAGATTTCCTCAAATACTTTGTAGTTTTGGCTTGGGAGCTCATATTTGCATGAATTGCGTCCTGGCAGGATCCTGTGCCTGCCTGTCACAAAGGCATTCCTGTAGCTGGACCTTACACCCATTGCTCGGCTGTGGCTTTGTGCAATCAAAGGCTGAAAGAACAGAGCCATCCCCTGGGAGCGCGTGGAGGGGAGGCTCACTGCCAGTGCTCCTCCTGTTTGGCCGTCGCTGTGCACTGCGGGGGTTTCAGCACTTGTGGATTTCTCTCTGTGGCACTGAAAGATCCTTCTCTTTTGGGGAATTCAGCAGTGTCGTAAAACAGTCAACCGTTTCAGCGTGTTTGGCATGAGGATGAAAGCGTGTGTGAACTCCTTTCTTTTAAGCTCTTTGCCAATGTTCTGTTGTACTTCAGGTAATTTTAATTGCTAGAAGAAAAACACCCCTTCTAGAGCGTTATTTCAAGTGAATGGTGGAGACAGGAGAGAAGGCAGATTAAAATGCTTGAAGAAATAAATAAATAAATAGAATACGAAGGCTATAAATACAGGCTACCTTCCTCCCCCTCTCTTTATTAGCTATCATCTATCATTACTTGTCTCTGTAAGAAGGCATTACGTGCACCGTTTTTTCTATAAGCAAAAGGACATAAAAGTACACTTGGGTGGAAGGATAGGAACCAGTGAAGAAGGCTCTCAGACGAAGAGGATAGGGAAGAGAAACATCTTTTTCAGTAACATGAAGGAAAAAATATTGAGATGGAGAAAATTAAGGCGAGGGCGTCCTCCCTGGCTGGGCCACCTCGGAGAGGTCAGAGTCAGGCTGGGCGCCCGCAGGCAGACGCAGAGCCCCGGGACCGCAGCAGGGGGAGAGCCGGCCAGGGCCCGGGGCTCAGCAAGGGCTGGCGCCGCCGCCGCGTACACGGAGCCGTCCCCGAGAAGGACATCGGTTCCTTGTCGATGTTCCCGTGGCTTCTGGAGTTAACGAGGTAACTGATGGTGGTGGCTGGCGCACGCGAGAAGGCGAGCGCCCGCCCCGGGTACCAAGGGGCTGTGGCACTGCTTCGGACAGTGTTTCCGAGGCGCCCTGCAAAGCAGGCAGGGGCATAGTTTGCTCCAACTTCCTGTGGGCTGAGGCCACGCTTGCCAGTCTACCTGCGTGTGGGCGCGTCGTCGCGCTATTTCTGCAAGCTGGGTCTTCAACAGATGCGCTCTCAAGAGTCGCGCGAAATGGAAGCGCTCACGCGAATGCTCAAGCTCAGTGCAGCTCGGAGGACCCTTCGGTTCTGTGTGCTCCCAGGAGTGTCTCGCTTTCAGCAGACCTCTGTTTTCTCATGCAAAATGAAGGCGTTTGACAAATGAGTTTTGAAACCGTGAGACTCGTGTGAATTAAAGTTGTAAAACTTTAATTTGTGTAATATTCCACAGAAGAAAAGACCACGTCATAATCACTCAATAATCACCTCTCCGCTGGCATCTCCAATTATTTTGCTAACATGTCAATTTGGGTTTGCTTTTGCTCCCGTTGGTGTTTCTTTCCTGGAGGCAAAGCTTGCCTTCTCAGCGCAGGGCAGCCTTCCCCCTTATCCCCGGACTCTAGACACAACAAGAAGAAAAGTCCTGCTGTGATGTGGGAATCTAGTCGTTTGCTAAATTTAATTTGACCAAATTATATTGATCTGAAAGCTTGACTATCAGCTTTTGTTTTTAAAGCTTTATTTCTTCTTTTTCTTAAAAAAATGGCCCCATATACACTAGGTTGGCTCTTAAAAACTAAATTCATCTTAATCAACTGGTTTCAAGCCTTGTCAAACTTGTTATACCTCCTGTGGAATTATATGTAGTAGTCATATCACACGTATTTGCTTTTAATTTCTTTGACAATAACTCAGACATTCCAGGTACAATCATAAGCCTCACCTTTCCTCTGATGCTTCAGAGCTTAAAAAGAAAACATAATGCCAGCAATTCTGGCTGCCAGCTCTGTTTCCAAGGAAACAGAGTAGATCATCAAAAGCAAAATAAGGATTTTCAACCCGATTACCCCTTTCCTCGGTTCAGTCTTCATTGCTGCAAAATGAAACACAGCACAATCTCAGCTTTGCAATCTTGAATTTAATTGTTTGTGCTGTCACAATTAAAGCCAGGCGGAGAATGTAATCTCTTGGGTTATATGGTGGTTTGCCTGTAGAAAGAGCTCACCTCCTTCACCAGGATTAAGACTGCCTGGTGAATGTAAAGCACTCTGTGCATCTGCTGAAGAGCCTGATGTATTTTAACCTCTACAATGTCAAATGTTTCCATTATTGAAATCATATTTTATATTTCTTGGGACTAATATAAGAAAGGCGTGGGAGTTTATGACCGAAGAACAAAGACTTTCTGCATGAAAGGCTTTGTCTAAAGAAATAAGAATGAAAAAAGAGAAAGCAAACGGGGAAATAACCGGACCTCCCTTCCCACCAACAGAACACCACGGTGGCATTGGGCTCTGTCCCACCGATATGTGCTTCCTCGGAACGAAAGTAGGATCCTGAAAGACCACAGCTAACCATATTTTGTCAGGGAGATAACGAGAGCGCAGCTTAGCATTGTTATGTTACCCAGTGGTGCTGCATGTTTTGTAAAAAGCAGTATTCCATGATGTAAAAATTTTTATAGTCAGAGAAATCTTTTCAGGGTGAACTGCACAATAGAAATTTGCTATTGTGAAAGAACAGTTTAAGAGACGTTAGATAACATCTTGATAATTTCAGATAATGAATAGCGAAATGCAGGTAATAGGTCTAATGGGCACGAGTAGTTAATGTAAGTGTTATTTGGGGTTTTCTATTTTCTGCTTCTAGATTCATTTCCTGAAAAGAATTCAAAGGTCTCAAAAGTATGGGCTCTCTAAAGATCTTTTTATACCTAAGCCCAGTGGAGGGCCTTGGAATTGAGAGTACTCTCTAAGTATTTTTGAATACATTTTAAGATTAGTGAAAGCAACACCCTATACTTTAGTTAAAAGCTTTAGCTACATTTGGGCTTCTTGTTAGGAAGTGCAAAATTATGGCAAACAATTTAATTGCAAATAGTCATAGCCAAGGTAGATTATTTAGTACAAAACAACTCTCAATACTTACAGAAACATGCAGTATAAGCTATGAATTTGGGAGACTATGTTAAAAGAGAGTGCCAGTAACACGTGGTTGTGTCAAGAGACGATACCACAACACACGGAGCAGGGTGTACTTGTGTTGAGAGTGGCGAGGCACAGACAATGGCTAGTGCTGGCTAACATGCATGATGCGTGTAAGCAAAGCAAGGACTTGCGACCTTTGGAGGGGACAGTGAGGGATCAGGACACGTGTCCTCTGCTGTGTATTGAGGAGGTTTGGCTAGATGAGGGGTCGGCACCTTCCTATAAAGAGCCAGATAATAAATACTGCTGGCCTCGAGGGCCTTAAGTCTTCCGAACCAGCTCATCAGCTCTGCCTTCACGGATGAAAGGAGCTGCAGCTAGCAGGAGAGTTCATAACATCGCTGTGCGGTCGTAGAATTTGATTTAGAAGACAGATGACTAGGAGGAAGGGAGAGGTTCGGATAAGTCCCCCGGCTAGCCATTCTCTTGTTTCAACAATATTTGAAGATAAATGCCAATTTGTCTCATTCATGCCACTAGTTTCTTTAGTTCATTGAAAAGAGTGTTGTGCTTTTGTTTGTTTCTTCTTAAGAGAGAATTTTTCTTTGTCTATGATTTATATGTCTCTGAGTAACATTTTGGCCATTCTGCTAAGATTGCGATACACAGTATATTAGCCATCACTATTCTCTAATTATTTTGTTATAAAAATCTACTTTTTTCATAGAAGAGGTATTCTCTAATATTTATTTTACCAATAACTATTTGTATTACATTAAAATTTTTAAAAAGGAGCCTAGAGGGGATCAGATTTGGCCTGTTGGCCATGGTGTGTAATCCCTAAACTGGAAGATACATCAGTCCATATTCCACATTCCGCATCCTTTATCTGTAAGTGATAAAATGAGCCAACATAGATTTTCTGATTTTCAAACTCATTGCACGTCTGTCAAGGAATGTGATTGATGGCGAATTTAGGCTTATGATTCAACTTTTAGCTAAACAGGCCCATGTTTTACAGCTTTATGTAGTATCACATATATATGTATGAAACGTTGTGACGTTGCTTGATATAGCATTATGACTAATTTTATAGTAGGTCCATTTTTATAGTAATGTACTTGCTTTTTTATTAATCCAGTGAGCAGCAAGACCTAGAAAAGCTTTAACAATGACTGTAAATTTCAAATAGTGATGAATATAGTAACATTTTGGGATTTCAGCAAAACAGCAATAGGATGTGAAAGTATGCGATGTTTAAATTTTAATGAAATGCAAGTACATATTAATAAAAATATAAAAAGCACTCTTCTATAGAAAAATACACTTGATTTTAGCCAAAAGGCTGAAAAGCAATTTCTATAGAAAAATAAAACACATTTTTATAAGGAAATAATTAGAGAATTACAATAGTTATATATCAGATCTTTTTTTTTCTTTTCAAAGTTTTATTGATAAACATATAGCAATGAGACAGTTTCAAATCAAATCGAAAGTACAGTTTCAACAAATAATACACTGCATATATTCTTCTTAGTGGTTAATTGCTGTACAAGATGCAGACTTGTGATCCTACTTACAAACACCATTAGAAAAAATCATTCTATTCATTAAGAGAATGCAACTATATATCTATCCCAACCACTTTGAATACACAGATACAAAATGGACATTCATAGTTATACCCCAATTTTTTTATATCAGATCTTAAAATAATGACCAAAACGTTTATAGATCCATTTCAGGTTTTTTCCTTAATTATTTTTTGTTTTTAAGACAGGGTCTTGCTATGTAGTTCAGGCTGGCTTTGAACTCACTATGTAGCTCAGTTTGGTTCAAACTCAAAATGATTCTCCTACCTCAGTTATCCAAGTGCTGGGATTACAGGTGTGAGCCACCATGTCTTGCTAATTGATCCGTGTGTGTGTGTGTGTGTGTGTGTGTGTGTGTGTGTTCTGTTTCATGAGATGGGTTTCACTATGTAGTTCAGGCCAGCCTTGAACTCACTGTGTAGTTCAGAGTGGCCTTGAACTAATGGCCATTCTCCTGCCTCAGCCTCTTGAATGCTGAGAGATCCACTCATAATATCTGCAAGTATAATTTTTGCATATTCAACCATGTAGAAAACCCCTCTATGGAACTTTAAGGAGATATAGTGCCTTAGATTTATTCATTTGTCTTGTTACCTATTAGTGGGCAAGGGACCAAAGTCAGTCATGCCAATGTCAGGATATTCACGCAGTCCCCATAGGTTAAACCTGCCCAAAACTCTAGCTCCGCCTTCTTACCTGTGAGGGTCTCATCTGTAAAATCCTCAGTGTACGTTTCCCCCGATCCTGTTGCAAGGTCACTGAAGTGGGGAGCTTTAACAATTGTTTTTGTGTGTGCTAAAAACATAAAGGTTCCTATTATGCTGGAAGGAGAAACACCTGCTTAAGACACAGTCCTGGTAAAAGGGGTCAATGCACCTGCACTGCTGTGCAGGGCGCAGAGGGGGTCTGCTCTTCACTGACAGTCAGCTTTGAATGCCAGATTACTGGCGGCCTGGTAAGAAGCTGGGTAGTTTTCCAAGAACTGGAACCCCAATAAACTTTTCTTGGCTAATAGCATAGCATTAGGAGGCCTGCTCCAGTTTTTGCCTGCGAATCACTATTTTTATGATTTGGGTGATTGTTTAGCTTCTTTGTGCCTCAGTTTCCTCATCTACAAAGTGGGAAGAATAATTCTGTCCTGGGCGCAGTTGGAAAGTGCGCAGGGTCCCGGGAAAGCGCCGGGTGTGTAACAGGCCCTCCACACAGGCAGCTTCGAGCACTGTGCCCTCCACAGCACGTGGCTGCCTAGGAATCTAGCACTTGTCCCAGAGCAGTAAAACCACTCTCCTGACACCAAAAGGAAAGAAAAAGGGAAGATGAGCAGTTCTTTCAGAACAAGAAGCACCATCTTTCCATGTACCAAAGAGACAGTGTGGTGACCGACGTGGAGCTGACATTCCCAAGCTCTGGCAAAGTGGAAGCCCAGCCGGAGAGCCAAGAGTACTGCACTCACAGGCTGGGGAAGGTGGTGAAAGGCTTCTCCCTCAGGGTAGGACTCCCTCAAGGCATTGCGGCGAAGACCACAGTTTCTGTGGACAGCTGACTGTGACGCCTGCCACGCGGCGGCCCCAGGCAGGGTCCTGGCAGTGTTCCTTGGGGCTTTCCTTATGGCTCTGAGGTTTTCTGTAGGGCTGCAAGCCCTGCTGCACACTCCACCTGCTTCTGTCATCTCACAGCTTCTCCCAGTGCCTGCTGCTGCCAGAGCTCTGCACAAAGCTTCTGTGAGTGGGGACAGCGGGGACTCCGGGTGTCTGTGGCTCTCTGAACCCTGGGCCACAAGTCGCTTTGTATTGGTGCCCAGGACTCCTCTTTGGGGGGGTGTAGTCAGGAGCCATGTAGCTCTTTGCCAGTCACAGAGTCAACAGGGAGTCTGTCTGGAAGGGGCCGGCCTGATTTCCAGCCTGTGATTCATTTTCCAGTGCCAGCCACCTCCTGCCCCATGCTCCCACCTCATCCTGATGCCCAGCGGGGTGAAGGGCGAGGGTGCCTTCTTTTTTCACATAGCTGCTGCCAAGATGGGAGCTTCCAAAGAAGCTGTTGCAAAGAATCCAAAGGCAAGGGCAGGCCAGAAATCAGAGGTCAGAGGTCAGAGACGCCGTAGGTTCCAAAGTTTGGCAACAGGAACAAATCGGAGAGCCCAACGCTCTCACATCTTGGCAGAAGAAAGGAGAGAATCAAGGATCAGGGAAGGAAGAAAAGGATGGAGTACCAGCTTCTCCAGAGCCCTGTGGCTCTGCCCCTTACCCTTCTCCCAGCCCCTGTGTACCCTACATAGGCAGTGCTCATGGGTGGACAGTGCTGAACGGCCAGTGGAGGTGGACGGGGCCTTTGCACACCTAGGTTCAGAACATTATTATTCACAACAGCCACAAGGTAGAAGCAGCGCAGCTGTCCATCAACAGCAAGTGGATATACGCAATATATGCACATTCTTTAAGGGTTACAGGATATGACCAAGGGAAGGGTGTACACACACGGTACACACGTACACACACACACACACAGCACTATTCAGTGTTGTAGTGGAGTGATATTCTGACACCACTATTATGTGTTTTTAAAGATCTTATGCAAAGCATAAGCCAGTCACAAAAGCATACATACGGTACGATTCCATGTATGTGATACACTGTATGGTCCTATTTGTAGAGACAGAAAAGAGAATAGTGCTTGGAGGGGCTGGGGCGAAAGGCACAAATTTTCTTTTTGATATTTTTTGAGACAGGGCCTCTCTGTGCAGCTCAGGCTGGCCTTGAGCTCACTCTGTAGCCCCAGCTGACCACTGATGGGTGCGCACCATGCCTGGCTCAGTTATTTTTAATGAGTACAGACTTGCAATTTTGCAGGCTAAGAATTGTCTAGATGCACAGTAGTGACCATTATACAACTATGTGAGTGATACTGAAGTGTACATTGAATGTGGCAAAGGTGGGACATTTTTTACGTATCTTAGCCCAATTTTTTAAAAATGAGAGATGGCCTTAAGAGAGTATCATTTTTCATAGTAGCAAGTGACTGGTTATGCATGAATCCGTCCTCAGAGTGTTTTTAGTGAGAAATACCGTGACTCGTTTCAGAGAAAGGAAAGAATAAAAAGGTATTTTTTAGGAATTTTTTAAATGAAATTGTCTTCCATTGGTGAAAAACCATCGTTCGTGGGCCACAGTGAGGCTTTTCTGAGCTGTAATGGGGAGTCCGCCCCACTATGAGGTGGGCAAGAGAGGACAAGATGTGAGGACAGCGTGCGCCAAGGCACAGCGTGTGATGTAGGGCTCCGTGTGACACAGGGCTCACTCAGAGTGTGCAGGAAAGCTCAGAAGAATGAGATGGGTGGGGTGGGGTAGAGGGAACAAGGAGTGGACAGCAGCAGCCATGGTGGGAAGGCACAAGAGGACATGGGAAAGGCTTTCTGCCGAGGATGGCTGGGGACCGCGGCAGCAAGGATAACAAGGACTTTGAAACTTGCTAAGCTGTCGGTGGAAGAGCTCAGTGGAGAGGACACTGTGGAATACAGCAAGATGAGACAGATGTTCTTGTCCCTCATGCTGACCAAAGTAACAATAGAAAAAGAACCAGAGGCAGAGGTCCCACAGATCTCTGGCCTGGAAAGGCCCACAGCTCTGTAGAGGAGGAAGGGCCCCACCACCTCTGCTCTGTGTAGAACCAACTTTGGGTGCAGCACAATCCCAGGGAGGCGGGGGGGGGGTGTTAACACAGAGACATGGCCACACCCAGGGACCGGTCTGCCACTAGTTTTGGGAGGACGCTGGACATGTGCATTTCTGTTAAGTTTCCAGGTGGTGCTGAGGCTACTGGCTTGACAGCCACATGGCACAGTGTGAAAGGTGAGGACATTGGTGATTGGCTGTGCACATCTAAGATTTTTTCAAGGGCTTAAAAAGGAAGACCCAAATTAAGAACTACAGTGAGAGACTACATTATATACACAACGGAATGGATACAATTCTATACATTTAGTAGACTTACCCACATTTGTTTTCTTTATTTTTATTTTTCTTTCTTTCTTTCTTTCTTTCTTTCTTTTTTTTTTTTTTATGGAACTGGGGATTGAACTCAGACCCTTGCGCTTGTCAGGGAAGCACCTATTCTACTGTACCATCTCCATGGCCTCTTCACATTTGTTTTCTTAAAGCCGTGGTTAAAGGTGGGAACTTTATGCTCAGAACGGGCAACACAGCTTTCTAGCAGTCGGCTTCAGCCATGTTACTTCAGCTTTTCCCTACCCTATTCTCTTCACCTATAAGATTAGCCAATAGAGTACCAACCCAGTGGGATTGTTCAGGAGACTGTGATTGATGCCAACTAGGAAGTGGTGCAGTATATGGAGCACGTAGGAAGGCTTGTGTCTGACCCCCCAGTCCTAAGACTGATGCTGTGTGGGGCTTAGCCCTGGACCACAGCGCACAGCAAGCACAGCAGGCTTTTCCTTTGGGCACCCCAGTACCCATCTCTGTTACTCCCGTGTCAGCTATCATCACCTGTCCACTGCTATATATAGGCTTTGGGAATCTGAATCTTGGGAACAAAGCCAAGATAATAAGCCATCGTTCTGATCCTTCCAACTTACCATGGAAACCACTTCCCCTGGTGGCAGGAGATTGATAGACGCAAGTGTAAGGACGTATATTTCCCTTATGGAAATGTCTAACCCGTGAATATTCCCTCCAGTGGTTACTGAAGAGGGAGAGAGATAAGTCTAGAGCTCTCTGAGAGAATTAATTAGCTTGCAGTCGCAATATTAAGCCCTGTCTCGTATTCACAGCCCTTTGTGGGAAGCGTAGCAAGGGAAGCAAAGGTTTCTGTCCTTTAATTGGATGAAAAGCTGAAGCTCGATGATAAGATGGAGGGTAATTTTTTATTATCTAAGAGCCCAGTGAAGAATTAACTCGGGAGGAGACTGGCATTTCAGTAAAACTGAAATAAATGACCACTTTCGGTTCCCTTCCATTAGGAGATGTCATCATAATTGCGAGACGACTGGGTTGATGGTCTCCCTTAAGATGCCACACGGCCTCACCCCTAGTCAGACTGCTCATCCCCACGCGGCAGCCTCCCTGGGGGAGGCAGCTCTGCATTCCGTGACCCCGAGCCCACTGTTTAAAATCTCAAGAAGGCAAGCTTTGCGTGCGTGGCTGCCATCCACGTGGGCTCTCCCTTGGTCTCCAGCAACACGTAAATGAGCTCTGTGCTCTCAGGCTCGGAGCTTTTCATACCTGTTTTTGAAATGATTCTCCTTTGAAGGCTTCAAAGAGCAGGCTCCTTTTGGAGTAAACATCGTTCTTTCTTTCCCTATGAACAGAATTTCCTACTCTACATAGTGCTGGGCTTCGCGGCTGGTCCTAGCTCTGTAGGGGGTGTTATTTCTGTGCACTGATGCCCCGTGAGGAGGGCTTCTGACACCCTTCTGGCTGATTAAATTGGGGGAGTCAGGGAGGACGTATGGGACAGCTTTCTGTACTCTCAACACATAAGGCGAAGGTAGCGCCTTCCCCAGTCAGGTGTGTTGCAGTACAGCTCTTCAGAAGAAAAGGGTCTTATTAGATAGGCTTACTGGAGCAGAGGTGGGACAGTCTGCCACAGAGTGACCAGCTGCACATGAAGATCAGAGGATCCCATAGTTGCCAAGTTCAAGAAGCTGCAGACCAAGAGGAATTGAGGATGCAGAGTCAGCTCCAGACTGCAGGCCTGGAAGCTCCCTGGAGAATTGCTGCTGTGAGTCCTCACCAAGAGGCAAAAGAAACTGCAGTCTAATGTCACAGGCAAGGACATAGCACGGGTGGCACCAGCTCAACTGGAAACACAGGCCAACTTCTTCCCTTTCATTCCACCTAATCTAAGCCCCTAGGATGGTGCCACTCACAAACAAGAAAGTTGGCCCCCTCCATTTGCTGGCTCACCTGCCAGTCATCTGTGGAAACACCCCCTCAGACATACCCAGATCCCATAGGCATCTCTTGATGCAGTGAAGTTAACAATCACAGCCATCCCTTACTTGACGCTTGCCTGTGAACCGGGGCTGGGGCAGTCATCTTGTAACTGGAAGGGTACCTAACCTCAGCGTGGAAGCGTGGTCTAACATCCTGGGCTGGAGAGTGCTGCTGAGGGTTGAATTCAGTGATCTTGCAAGTGCTTTGGCAAGTGAGAAACCAGCACTTCCTATTATCTGACCCACTTCAAGTTTGGTTTTTGGATACTTACAGATAGCATTTTTCTTAACAGCCATCTACATGAAACCAACCCATTAGATGGATGAAGTTTTCAAAAGACATTGCAAAGAGATGTGAGAAATCTCTTGAGCCAGGTGTGGTGGTGCACATCTGTAATCCCAGCACTTGGGAGGAGAAAGAAAGAAGAAGAAATCTTTGAAGGTGATGAAGGACTCTGTTACCTTGATTGTCACAGTGGAACCCTGAACAGCAACATACACCACAGCATATCAAGTTATACACTTCAGTGTGTGTCATTTACTGTCCATTAACAAAAACTCAAGACCATGGTCCGCCCGCTGAACTGTGTCCGCACCGAGTCCAGAACATGGGCATCAGCAGGATCGGGACTTGCCCTGGCCCCTGCTCAGGAATGACTTCAACTGTCTCCAGAGGACAACCACAGCCCAGCCACCTCTGTGGAAGGTAAACAGAGTCTGGCAAGGCTGGGCAGGAAGACCCAGTTCTCCATTCTGGAGAAGAACCAACCTTTGAAAGACAGAATTAGTATAGTGTAAGTGGAGAGCTCAAGGAACTGCCCCCGCAAGGAGCTCATTGGCTTGCCCGAACTCTGGACAATACCTCGAAGCTTCCCGAGCAGCCAGTAGCAAGGGGGACCTGGCGAGGGTCGTGGGCGCAGCGCTGTGCACGGGGAGTCGTGGGTGGCCAGGCCACGCCGAACTGTGGCAAGGGTCATGCAGGAATTTGAACGTGACTCATTTTTTCCAGAAACGGATTTGAAGAAATACAGGCTCCTCCTTGGCCACCCAGCTGTGCTTTCTGAAGTCCAGGAGGAGAAGGCACTAAGCACACATTTGAGGTCTATAGAAAGAACGGTTCACACGAAGCTGCATTCTGGTTGATCGTAGGTTGTTTCCCTGCCTCCTAAAAAAGTTATGAATTTATATACTAGGAAAAAACGCTCATTCTGATTTCTCATCTCTGGATAAATTTTTTTCTAAATACTTACCTTTAAAAAATAGTAAAAATCCCATTAGAAATGATACAGAATCTTATTAAACAAAATAATAGCAATATAACAATGATTTGTTATATCACATAGTATTATCTTCAAATTAGTTGTTTAGATAACCAGATAAAAGCTTGGAAAAATTGGTCAAAAAGTTGTGAAAGCCTCAAGTATGACTTTCTTTGGGTACAATGTGATAAATAAATTATTATTTAAATCAACACTAAAAAGCACATGAGGAAAACCCATTTGGAAATTTACACATACTTCTAGAAATTCATGGGTCAGGATAAAATTTAGAAATTCATTAGACTTGAACAGCGGTAACAACCTTGAGCATACAGCCAAGTCGTGCTGAGGCACAGTTGCTCTTTTCTTTTTAATCTTTTATTTATTTATTTATTTGGTATAGGGTCTTGCTATGCAGCTTGGACTTGTAGTGATCCTCCTGTCTCAGCCTCCCCTGCACTGGGATTACAGGCATGCACCACCATGCCTGATTTTGGTGACTGGCACAGCATGTGCTACCAGGGATCGAACCCAAGTCCTTGTGCTTGCCAAGCAGGTGCATAGACTGCTGAGCTATCTTCCCAGCCCCCAAAGTTACTGTCTTTTCCTGCTCCCACAGGAAAACAGGACTTGACATTAGAAATCCAAACTGGAAGAAAAAATAAAGAAGAAATAAAAAAATAGAACAAAAATTAATGAAATAGCAAAGGTACATGTAAAAGAAAAGGTCAACAAAGGAAGGTCAATTTCTTTTTCTTTCTTTCTTTTTTGTTTTGAGCAAGGATCTCTCTACACAATGCAGGCTGGCCTAGAACTCCCAAAGATCCTCCTGCCTCAGCCTCCAGAGGGCTGGGATGGCAGCCGTGCACCACCATGCCCAGTGGTCAGTATCTTGAAGAGACTAAAACCAGCCAAAACCCATTAAGAAAAGATGAAACAATGACTTAGAGGTGGTGGCCCCCAGGGAAGAAGGGTGCGGTTCCTGAGGGATGAAAAACACGCAGAGCCCAGCCCCAGCGTGTGGGGACCCAGGATGCGTGCCGCGCCCGAGGCGGGAAGGGAACAGCAACTCCAGTGCACCAGGGACCGGGACCAACGCTGCCTCGGCCGCCTCGGAAAACTCACCTTTCCACAGTGGGAGCCCCACCAGACCAGAGAGGGCAGGAGAGGCTGGTGCAGGCGGTGGGAACATGCACACACCCAGACCTGGCAAGCCGGATGCTTACGGGGTGTGCGGTTTACCTGTGAGGTACATCTCCATCTGTTAAAAACTAAGAAGTAGCTAAAACTAAAATAAAATGTTAAAACTTTTAAAAGGAAAACTTTAAAATATTTATCTTTCTTTTTAAAAAATCTTTTTGAGACAGGGTTTTGCTATGTAGCTATACTGTTCAAGGGCCTTGAACTCACTGTGTAGCCCAGACTGGTCTCAAACTCAAAATGATCCTCCTGCCTCAGCCTCCTGAGTACAAAGATCACAGGCCTTCACCACCAAACGTGGCTACTCCAGATGGACTCAAGAAGAAAGGGGAAGGGGTACTTGCTTCGGCAGCACATACGCTGAAATAGGAATGATACCGAGACAGTCAGGATGGCCACTGCGCAAGGGTGACATGGACGAGCATGAGGCGTTCCATATTTAAAAATGGAAGAAAGAGGAAGGGTGAATGGTCCTATTTCTATGAAAAATTAGGCCAGAATTTTAAGACTATTCCAAAAAGAGTACTGCGCCTAGAAAAATGTCCATGCTATCTTAGCAAATATTTAAATGAAATAGACTAAAAAAATAAGCTAGAAGTAAACCCATCTGTGTAATACTCACTAAAAATGCAAAATTCACTAAACTCGGCACTAAGAGCCAGCCAGGCGCAGCGTGGCCCGTGATCCCAGCGCGCGCCTGTGATCCCAGCGCGCGCCCGTGATCCCAGCGCGCGCCCGTGATCCCAGCGCGCGCCCGTGATCCCAGCGCTCCGGAGGCTGAGGCTAGCCCGGGCGGCGCAGTGAGCTCAAGGCAGAGCTGAACTGCACGATGAGGTCCCACCGCACAACAGAGCAAGCGCGAACAGCGAACAGAGGTAGAGAAAAACCCAACCGTACATAAAAGAGTTCGCATCATTATCACAACAATTGGGAAGACAAACTTTAATCCTGACCCAAATATTTCCAGGGAATAAAAAGGCTGCTGAGACTGCACAGCTCATTGTAGGAGGTTAAAATACCACAAGATCCAGTACAAAAAAGTACAGATCAATTTCATCCCTGAATATTAAGTAAAATAATAAGCAACACAAAGTCTGTTACTATAGAAAAGACATGTTCTGACCAGTCAGGCTTCTTCCCAGAAGTATAAGATTGGTTTAGCACTTAAAATGCATCAGGTCGCTACTTAACAAATTAGAAGTAAAAACTATGAAGAATAAGCTTCAACGTCGTATTCCAGGAACTCTTAGGGATCCCTGACTATAGAGAACTTGCTCAGTGTGATAAAAAGCTTCTACTGCTCGCTAGCAGATCCTACATCTAATGGTAAAGTATTGAAACACTTCCTTTAAGGCCAGAGATCAGACAAAGATCTCATCACGACTTGCGTCACGTTGTCTGTTTTACGATCAGCATGCTCACCATCACTGCCCCCGACCGAGGGCCGCAGTGCACAGTCTGGTCCCTAAGGTATCAGACTATTGTTTCACACCCTGATCGCCAGCATGCCCCTTAGCGCAGGACAGAGCTGGCACCACCTCTGGAAGGCACCTGCATGGCACCCAGCGGCGAGAGGTGAGAGGCCCCGGGAGATTCACTTCCAGGGAATTCACAGCCGGCGTGGCAAGGGATCGAGGCGTGATCAGCTAGCACAGTTTCCTTTTCCCACTCCTGTCTTAGGATGCTGCTCAGGTTCTGCATCCTCAGGAAGTCTTCTCTGACTGCCCTCACCAGGTGAGGTGTGGCGCCCCAAGGCCTCCTGAGTACCCAAGCGCTTCTCGTCCCCTGTCCTCACCCACATTAGCAAGGGTCCCCTGCCCTTTCCAGCAGACTCTGCTTCTGTCATCTCCCAGGAATGCCCTCCTCTGCTGCCACATGGGTTCACCAAGTGTTTGCTGAATGGGTGAGTGAAGGGGTAGTGAGGGAACAAGGGAACGAGGAGACAGGTCACCTACTCTGGAGCCAAGAGTAGGTGGAGATGAAAACAGAGAGACCCAGTCCCCCTCCTGTTGACATCTGGTCATGAAAGATGATGGCGCACTGGACGATGCTATCCGTATGAAATGTTCCAAAGAGGCACAGAACAGGTCAGTGCTGGCCTGTGAGTGAGGCAGGGCCAGATGGGGAGGCCTTTGCTCATGGAGATGGGGTCTCTTGTGGGGGTGATGGATTTTTTTTTAAGGTTTGCTAGTACGTGCTTGTAGTTCACGATTACATTCCGCACGGGAATGAGTTGGTAGGCGCACGTGGCATGGCTTAGTGCTCTCTCGCTTGCCTCTTCTCTACCCGCCCTCCATCTCCTGGTGCCCTCCCATCTGCAGAAGATCTCCATCCCCCTTTCCTGAGGTTTAGAGGTCAACCATGCTGACAATTGTGCCGTTCTCTGCATATCATGAAAACTGTGGACTCACACTCTTTAAGATGAAGGGGGATTGCCAGGCATGTGAACTGCAGCAATGTTTTTGAAAAAAGATTACCATAGCACGAATCACAGACATCTCTGTTAGGTGATGATGGTTATCAAGAACGGGAGTTAAGACGGAAAAACTGGTTTTGGAGGGAAGTGGCTGACTCCAGGTGAGACAGGCAGTGAAGAGGGACTGAATGGTGGCAGGGCATGGACTTCCAGGAGAGGAAGATGAGACATAAGCCACAGGATCCTGGTTGCTTCCACCAGCCAGCGTATTAGCCTCAAATTTTATATTAGACAGGGCACCTAAGTTTTTAAAAAGTGATACATAATGTTCCTCTGCTTTCCATTTTCTTGTTAAAAAGGTATTTGGTTTATCACAACTCATTTAATGGGATGTTCTTTTTAACTTGCCTTTATTAGATTCTAATATAGCTTAACGTTAAGCTATATTTAAAACCTTTGTGTGGAAGTGGGTGGGAAGAAGTGTTGTCTTCTGATGGGGGTGGGTGACACAGTTAGCTGTCCCCTCTGTGACTGGCTTGCTTCTGCCAGTTTCTGAAAGCCTGGTCCATTCGCGGGGGAGTGAGGGACAGGGTGGGGAGTATGTTATTTCAGATCCGTGGAAGGAGCCGTGAAAGCCCAGGCCCGTGCGGAAGCCGTGGAGGGGGCTCCCTCCTCCCTCACCTGCAGCCTTTGGTAATTTCGCTGGCTAAGGCTTCACACTGACTTCTCCCACGGAGGCTGCCAGAGGCCTCTCTAGCAAATTGGCATCCTGTGGAGAGCCAGGTACTTTGAACATTTTCTAATTAGGAGAAGTTAAAGGTTATATAAGCTCAGCTGCCAAATTGACTGCCTGACCTTAAAAGTCAAACAGAGGCTACTTGCCCTGCCGCCTCACCTCCCTCCTCAAGACCTCAATTAGAAATAAAATGTTAAATGCAAACATAAAGTTGTATGATAAATCAGGTCCGAGAAAGTGGTGAGGAAACGGGGTGTGGAGGTATATGTCTGTTGTCCCAGAACTAGGGGGGCTGAGGCGGAAGGGTCCTTGAGAGTTTGAGGCCAGCTACAAAGTGAGTTCAAGGCCAGCCTGAGCCACAGAGCGAAATCCTGTCTCAGAAAGTCAAGAACAAAAAAACACCACAGACGTTTCTCCAGAGCGACCCTAGTTGCTTCTGGAGATCCCCCAGCAAGTGCTTTCCATGCGCCACAGAGCAACGCTCCGTCTTCCGCCACCTCATGCCATCACTTGTCCATTCTATTACGATGCACCAAGCACCTGTCACCTACTGCACAGGGCCAAGGCTGAGTCTTGGTGCTTTGCTTCGCCCGCTCTAGTGCTCATTTGTCATCTTCCATGGCTGACACGTCACTGAAAGCTTTGTTCCTGCCTCTGCTAAAGAAGTCCACTATGACATACTCAACCATAAGTGTGCTCAGAACACTGTCTCCTAAGGTCCCTGTGGCTTCTGACTCCAGACACCAGAACGAAGCTCAGTTCCCTCTGGAGTGGGACATGGTCCTCAGCTCTGCGCTTCTTGTGGACAGCTCGGCCCTGAAGCAACACCTTTTATTATGACAAAGGAGATATTTTCATGAGTCCCATCAAAACACTGCCCCTTGCTTTGAACACACTTACTCTATCCTTGCCACCTTCTGAAAAAGATCTGGAAATCACGTCATTAATGTCTTTAAAATTAAAAGATGTTATCAAAACATGGTGAATGCTGCTGTCAAGTGCCAGCCAATAGAAAGGCAGATTCATAAAAACGCGAGGCTCTCTCCTCACCCATCTTATTCACCAGATTGGGCACCGTGTGTGACTTCCTCAAGGAAAACATGATCATGAAAGGTAAAGGTAAAGGTCCTTGAGTTGAGTTGATTCAGGACGTAGCCACAACAGGGCAGCTAGACTCTTAGGAAAGAGGACAATCACTAAAGGCCTTAATCCAGAAGTAAACACTGACTACAGTCCGTGCTGTGGTTGGTTGACAGAGGCAGGTCACTAGGAATGTGACTGCGAGAGCGTCGGTCCTGCCTGCTCCTGCTTTCTCCCCTTGCTTCCTGCCTTCAGGGTGTCAGGCACCCTTCTCCATGGGGATCCTGCCTACTGTGCTGCTTCCACCTTGCAGCCAGCCTACTGCGAACTGAAACCTCTAAAAACGTAAGCTCGAATAAGCCTCTCTTCCTTTAGGATGTAGGTGTCGGATATTTTGTCCCAGTGATGAGGAAAGTGCCTAAGACAGGCTTTCACGCCAGGGGTGTGGTCACTGCTGTAACTGTACCTGATCACGTAGTTTAGAAGCTTTGGAATTCATTCGCAAGAGGAATTGAGGAGATTATTATATGCTAGCCAATAAGCCCAAGAAGTGCTGAATGCTGCATTCGATCGGAGATTCTGTTCCGAACTCAGAAGACCAAAATGCCCACAGAAATGAAAATAGTAAGGACTGGGCTCAGGGGGTTCCAGGTGGGAGCAAGGACTCATTGGTATTTGGACTCAGGCATGTGTTATGCCCTGGCAGAAAATGTGTCTTCATTTTGCTTATGCTTTCAAACTTTATGAAAGACTGAGATTAAGGGTGGACTAAATAATCTGGTAGATCAGAGATGAAGGCACCCCAATGTTCAGACAGTGGCATGGATACTGTTTCCAACGTTTAGCCAGCCTTATACTAAAAACCAGGAACAAAAAGGTCTATTTAATTTTTTTTTCAGTTTTTCCAGAAAGGATGCACCTGCAAAGTTGGAACACAGGAGAGCATGATTGCTAAAAATTGGCATTAAAAAGGAGCCAAGTATTTTGCATTAGGACAATATGCAAAATGGCTTATGGTTATCTTAGAAATTGGCAAGATCTCACCCTTTGCGGGATGAGTTGTAAAAGTGAAATATTAATGCTTTGAGCAGAAAGCCCAGGGTTCCATGCTCAAGAAGGGCTACCCAGACCTAAGCAATTAGTTCTCTGAGGTTCAGTTCACAATGCTCAGCCATCCAGTGTTTGGAAACCTCTGCAGCCATGAACCAAGAGGACCTGCCTACTGCCCAAGCAAGTATCATCGGTGTTGGTTTTACAAGCATGTAGAATGCAAGAGTTGTGGAATCAGCCATATTTCAAAAGAAGGCCTCTGAGTCTAGAGATCGTGTGTGCCCCTGAGAGGTTGGTACAAGAAGCTATCGGAGTGAACCTGGAAGTACAGTGGAGACCCAAGGAGGTTGGAAAAGTAGGAGTATGGAACATCTGCTGGGGAAAGCTCCAGGCAATGAGAAGAGCCAGTCAAGAGAGAGGCCATAGGGGCTGCGACCGGCAGAGTCAGAAGGCAGAGCCATTCATGCCCTTTGAAGCTCATGTCCCACTACAAGGTGTCCAGGGTGCTGGGCAGAGAGCTACAAGATTAAAGCTTGCTCTGCCAAGTTTGTTTGTTTGTTTGTTTGTTGCTTTGGTCTTGTTTCTTTCTAACTCCCTATTTCTCCCTTTTGAAATGAGAATGTTTTTTCCTGTGCCATTGTATGTCAGAAGTGTTTAACTTTCTTTTTTATTTTTACAAGGGGTCACAGTGAAGAGTTTGCCTTGAGTCTCAAATGAGACTTCAGACTTAGACTTTTCAGCAATGTTGTTAGGACGTTGCCAGCTCTTAGAGATGGATGAAGTGCATTTTGCAGAGAGATACACATATGTCTTTTGGGGGTGAGGAGCTGAATGTTA
>NW_004524601.1:3753239-3767724 GCF_000260255.1 Octodon degus | reverse complement strand
GTTCTGACCACCCACTGGGAAGCCATGCCTATGTGTGCACTGGGGTAAGTGCTGGGACTGGGGGCAGAGGTGCCGAGCCTGAGCTCACTGCGCGTGAGGAAATCCCGATGTCCGACGCTCCTGACGGGTGCGAGTGTGCTTTGACAAGGCACATCTAGTATTATTATCTTAATTTAGAAAATGATAAACATACAGGATTTTTAAATAAAAAAATTAAAAGTATAGCATGCACTCAAGCCATAGTAAGTTATCAAAAGGGAACCCAGAGTGGGAGGGATGTAGGGATGCATGAGTCATAATTTTTCTATATCTAAAAGTCTTCTAAAGTTAAAAATCTCCTAAAGCTAAAAGTCTATTTAAAAAGAATCCAGAAACTTGTAAAATCTTACTAACTGGCGTGGTATTCAGAAGCCACACAGCTTCTCCATTAAAGATACGGTCTCTGAGATTGTGTCAAGAACTCAAATACATGAATCACTGGCAAACATGATATAGATGAAAATATCAGAAATAATCAGGAAAGTAATTGGAATTGGACTCCACAGCCCCAGGGAGACATTTCAGTTATGAAATAGCAAGGGAAGGAAATTCAGGCTTAGATGATTGGGTTCTATAATTTAACATATTATTTATATCCATTGACATCTAAAGAGGCACAAAAACTTGTTTATAACAGAAACCTTATATTGAAGAGTTAAACATTGGGAAGAGGCAAAGCAGGATTTTTCAAAGAGTAGAAATAAGTGTTAACTTGGAACATCAAGTTGTGTGTTCAAATAAGCTTGAGAAATGCTTAGATAAAAGGAAACAGTATCATTCCTTTCTAAACTGTATGGAGCAATTGACTGCTAGTGACCCCAAATCCAAAGAGGAGGGGAGTGTAAGCAGCGTCCTTCCTGTGATGGAGAAAATGCTCTGTAACCTGTTGGCCACATTTCGCTATGAAACTGAATGTGGCTTGTCCAACGCACAGCTGAACATTTGTTAGTTTCTGTGGCCAAGAGTGGCGACCAGCTTGGCTTCCATCTCGGATAGGGCAAAGCAGAGCATTCCAAGAGCCAAACTTGCCAGCAATACATGTTGGCAAGCGTTTTCTCAAACATTTGATCTTAGGATGTGCTGAGTCCCACAAGACATATCACTGAGGGCCTAAAATCGTTATGTATTGTGGAGAGTGGCTGACACTGGAGGTCGATCACACCCATGGATGGAGCAAGGCCAGCCCAAAGAACAGAGCACCTGAGCAAGGTCACGCGGAGCAGCTGCTGCAGCCTCAGGAACACGGGGTGTCCGGCAAGCCACGTGGATGAGCTATCAGGTGGAGGGGGTGCACGGGACATTCAACCCCGTGAGTGTGTAAATAAGTGTGCTGCGGAAATTAGAGCTCTTCTTCCTCCTCTTTCTCCTCCTTCTCCTCCTCATCACAATCTTTCTTCTTTCCTTACTTTCCTAGTAGAGTGGGCCCCATCTGGCCTCAGTTTTCTGTGTTCTGACTCTTGCCCTTTCTTTTCCAACCTCCCACTGGGAACTCTGAGAGCTGCACAGGACTCAGTATTTGGTGCCCAAACAAGGTCCGAGGGGTGGAGGAAACACGCCAGATAGCAGGTAAGAGGAGACCCTTAGCTGCATGTGCACAAAGAGAAATGGGCTCCAGAGAAGCCAAAATGACAAAGGGGCTCATTAGGGCCTAAGAGGAAAACAGGCTCATTGCAGTCAACAAGCAAAACCGGCTCATGAGAAACAAAAGGGAGAGAGGGATATTGATTTTATGAGGTGTTGAACACAAGACAAGCAGATTCTCCAGAACAGCAAGTGTATATACAGCTCTTCCTCCTATTATGGATTCGTGCATTTACCCTTTTTTGGTAGACTTGCACTTGGGAATGTCTTCATGGTCATACACTTGTTGAGACAACCATGGGGGATTTGGCTTGGAGCACTATTTTAAAATTAAGTCCAGAGGGGGAAAAAAAGATGGCAGAGAAACAGCCCTGACCCAAGTGCTTATATGGTCTAACCTTGCTCAATCAGGTAAGGAAGGAGCTGTAGGGGACAAAAAAGAAATAGGCACAGCATGCTTAAGTCCAGGGGATTATTTATTGTGAAAGAGAATTTTTCTGATTTGTGTGCAGATCGGGCTGCCTGCAAGCCAGCTCAGCACGGCATGGCACGGCACCATGGGAGGGGGCGCATGGGCTGGGCAGAAGGAGGGCCCCAGGGGCCAGCCCCAGGCAGACTCAGCCAGATGCTCCGCCACTCTCCTGCATGCACACCCACGAGTCACACCCACAGCCCCTTGCACCCCATGCTCAGCTTGGAGCCACAGTAGCCAACTGAACTGAAGGAGGGAAAGGCCAGGAAAAAAGGTGGCTGTGGCTACAGAGGCAGCTGCTGCAGCATCCCCTGGGGAGGATGACACCAGTGAAGCTGACCCAGAGATGGAACTCATCCTCTGCAGCAAGGCAGACACTGACCCCCTTATGGTCACTGTCACTAAAAGTTTCAGTGTCAGATGGCAAAGCTGAGGGAAAACAGTCTTCCCCTCAGCTGATGAGCCACTGCTGCCACAGAGGCAGAAGCGACGAGCGGGAGCCTGGGTGCTCAAATACAGGATAGAGGTTCTTCTTCTGCACAGAAGACTGAATTGCTGGCTGCTATATGGGCCTTACAAGGTCCCTCATCCACTCCAATGAACCTCTTTTTCAGACAACTCTTGTGTTTGCGATGTGATGTGCCACATTGAAACTGCCACCATTCACACTAACCATTTACTCTACAATCTCTAATTTACCATTTGGTCATGCCATGTTTCCTATTTTACATCTTCCCTCACTTCCTTTGGGGCTTAATCCCCAAGGATTTCACCCCACCATCTCTGGCAAATGGATGTCACTCACATTCCTGAGTTTATGTCTCTAGGCTAGGTCCATGGTTCAGTGGACACTTCCTCAGGATTTATATTTGCTTTTGTCCACCCTGGTGAAGGAGATGAACATGTCCTTGCTCATTGTGTGGATGCTTTTAGCACTCTTTGCTGCCCTTGGGCATCTAAGACAGACAAGGGCCCAGGTGCTGCAAGTGCTGCCTTCCATGTATTTTGTAAAACTTTCACACGTCCCTTACCATAGGAATTTCTTATAACCCTCAAGGCCAATGAACTGTTGAACACACTCACCATACATTCAAAATCAAAACAAGAGGGCAGGAGAATCCTTCCTTACAAAATTCACACCTTGTGATAGACCTCACTTGGTATTGTATACTATCAACATTTTAATTCTACTAGGGATGGGACTATAGCAGCAGAAAGACAATTCAATCAGGTTAAGAAAAGAAACTGGGAAGGGTGCTTTGGAAAGATCTTCATACTGAACTGTGGCAGCAACCTAGTCCATTACTCATTTGGGGCTGAGGCTATGCTTGTGACTTTTGAGAGAATGCTGAAAGGCCCATCTGGGTGCCAGAGTGCTATCTATCTACATCAGGAACCCAGACTCAGAAGGAATAGGTTCCACCTCTAAGGACACGATGTGTAGTCCTTTGGTAGTGACACCTTGGAGACCTGCCACAGCCAAGAAAGATGGGCTAGACCTGGCCTGGGGTCAATTAAAGAAACTGACCCAGGATGCCCTGGAGATGATAACTAAACATTTGGAAAAAGATCTGAGTAGGTGACGGAGTATGTGGAGACTATGGAATTGGAGGCTACCTGAAAGATAAGGATGTGAAAATTGCCAGTATTCTTAAGACAAAATAAAATACAAAATTATATATTAACTATAGATACAAGATTTTGTTCCTTCCAAATTTTCTCATAAAAGAAATCTCCACTAATTCACTTAAAATTCTGATTAGTCTATTTATAATTATAAGGTACTAAAATTATAAAAGTTATTATAATTTAGTTTGACCAAAAAATATTACTTGCATGCACTCCGAGTGTATAAGCTGATTGTCCATGTATCTATTTATCAGCTGTTTCTTCTTTTTTTAGCCCAAGAAGTTTTTTCTTATTTCTTATTTCTTTTTGCATTTTTGGATTTTTAAAGCATTGTCTAATATGCATCCACTTGGGTTGCTAGCTGGTCAAAATGATGATAAAATTGGTTGCGCAAATATAATGTATATTGTTGTTTATGTATTATAATTTGAGAGTCTTTCATTGTTCAGAAATAATGTTAAATGTTTTGATCAAATTTTCATAAGTTCTCAAAGATTGTTAAGATAATTAAGCGATTTCTTGAGGCATAGAGAGACTATTTGACGGGACTATAATTGATAAATAGGGAAGCATCTGTCTGGATAATTACCCAGTCCCTGTTCATTGATGGGGAGCCCCAGTAATCTCCACAGCCTTCTGGGAGATGCCCCTAATAAACTGGTCAGCAGCAAAAGGTTAAGTTTCCTAGAAATAATATAATAATATTTTCCTGCAAAAGATGCTCTTGGTGTAGAACTAAAGTAAGAACAAAGGTTTTTCACATGGGTATAATAACTATCATTACTCTCACGCTGTATTAAGTGTATTCGTGCCTTCCAGGTGTACCATACCCTAAAGTGTAAAACTAGGACCGCATATGGTGGTGCTAGACCTTTTCCTTCAGATTCAGACATTTACTTTCTTTTTTGTACTCCAATTAATTGTGATAGCAGCTTCATGCAAAGCCAACGTGAGGTTGCCAGTCAGTAATAAGAAAACTTACCGCTGCATATTGTACTGATTGATACATTGGGTCAACTTGAGAAGTTTAGAAGTTTAATTAAGGGACTCAGCAGAGAGCCAGGGTTCTTAGTTTGTAAACATCCTCTTCCTGTTCAAGAGGAGGGCCTGGACACTGTGTGAGTTCTACACCCCCAGCCCCAGGTATAAGGAGAGGAGACCGGATGGCTAGAAGCCCAGCTGCTGCCCTTTCCTTTGCTCTTCGCTGTTTTCTGCTGCCATGAACTGCTGCCCTCTGCCATGTGCCACTCTGCCTGGGAGCTGGCCGAGTGTAGACTGAAACCCCCAGAAACTGTGAGCTAAAGAAACCCTTCCTTCCTTAATTTTTGTTGTCAGGTATATTGTCCCAGTAATGAGTAAAAAGTAACTGAGACACATATGATATGATATATGATATGATATGATATGATATATACATATATGTATATGCCACTATTCTTAGAGATACCTGGACATTAAGTGGTCCAGATAGTGTCACAGACTTCTTCCAGGACATCTCATTAAAGGTCAATGAGTTAGGTAAGAGCTTCTTATGTATTAGACAGAGGTGACTGATTAAAAGAAGAAATTTAAGAATGTCACAAAAATGTCATCATGATTGTCATGCTACAATATTATGTATGGTTGTGATTTTCAATTTTCTGTGCAAAATTATATAACAATTGCCTGTTAGCATTGCACAGAGGTTGAACTACTAGAACATCCATGTTTGCTAGAAAAGAATCGTTCTAGGGGCTGGGGATGTAGCTCAGTAGTGCAGCACCTGCCCTGCAAGCAGGAGGTTATGAGTTCAGGTCCTGGTACCAGAAGAAATAATGGGTCTATTTTACATTCCAAGCTGCTTGTTATTCAGATAAATAGCAATATTAAGTCACTGCTCTCATTACAAAATGTTACATCATTAACCTCTTCTGGATGTTCAGCAGCTGAGATGTGGAGACCAAAGACCAGAAAGACAGATGGGCTGAGGCCAGCCAATATCTTGGCTCCAGCCCTCGAAGGTCAATGAAAACCCAGGACATGAGGGAACTTTTTCAGTGACATCCTGCAACTCTGGTGACTTATACAAACTCCTGAAGATTGTCGGCCCACGGAGGATAAGATCTACAGTGTATAGCGCCCCTAAGGAGAGTTACTAGGAGAAAAGGGTCTTCACAGAAAGCAACTTCTCCAGCAACGACCGTGACTCATCCAGATGGCTGACCCCGACTGAAGAGCTGGAGGTGCCATGCACCTGGTTCCAAGGTAAATCCTGAGGAGACTTAACTGATCTTGATAAATAGCAAAGATTAATTAACACGGGTCTCACCTTTGTTTGATCTTGAACATCCAGCAGAAAAATATAACTACAAGAAGTATAAAACAATTGCCAACTACACTAGCAACTGATCACTGTTCTGGGAAAGAGCTGTGTAGGACTAAATTGCTACATGCAGAGACGTAGTCTTTGGACTGGGAATCCTCAGCCGGCATCAAGCAAGTTCGTCTAGAATGAGAAGAGTTCGAAAGAGTCCTCTACAGAATCCTCCAAATACAGCTCCTCCGACTCCAGTTGACCACCCATCATTGTAACTACAAAACAGAAAAGGGGGAGCTGTGGGCAGTGGCCGAAGCTGGAGATAAGTCACACACGCAGGGACAGAGCAAGGCCAGCCTCAAGAACACAGAGTGCCCAAGGAAAGTCGCATGAAGAAGCTGCTGCAGCCTTAAGGGCACTGGGTGCCTGAGGCAAGCCGTGCGCACACGCTGTCAGGAGGAAGGCTGCGCGCCATCCACCCCCCACTGTATGAAGAAGCACCCTGCAGCCACTGGAGCTCTCCTCCTCCTCCTCCTCCTCCTCCTCCTCCTCCTCCTCCTCCTCCTCCTCCTCCTCTTCCTCCTCCTCCTCCTCCTCCACCTTTTCCTCCATCCTCCCCCACCTCCTCTTCCTCCTTTCTTCCTTCCTTTCCAAGAGGGCTCCATCTGGCTTCAGTTTTCTGTGCTCTGCTCTTGTCCTTTTTTCTCCATCCTCTCACTGTCCTCACCCTGGGAACTTCAAGAGCCGTGCAGGACCCAGCCATGGCTGTCAAGCTCGCTGTTTCAGTGTGCGGCTCAGAGCCTTGGGCATGCTTTCATTGCTTCAAGGACTGCGGGGCAGGGTAGACGACAGCGGCATCGGTGCAGTCCTGGTCAAGCCCTGTGCCCTTCCTGCTAACTCACCCACAGTTTTAGTCATCATGAAGCTTGTTTTGGCACCAAGCGTGAAAAAGGCAGTTAGTCCTAGAATTGTTACGAAAATAACTTCCAGCCTTGGGAACCCTTCGCAGGGGTCTCACGTGGACACCAGGGGTCTGCAGGCCATGTCAGAGCAGAGCTGATAGAGTCGGGGAGGGAGAAGACGGGAGGGAACGCGCCAGGGCCCGACCCCGCCTGCCAGACAGGGACACTGTAAAGCTGAGTGCTATGGCAACACCAGGTCCCACGGACTTGGAGAAGTAAACAGAATCTATCCTTGGCAGGAAGTAGTTGTAACACATAAAGTAAGGGCACCATCCTCACACCCTTTGATATCTGTCAATAGCTACATTATAACAGAGTGTAAATTAGTACAAATTAGCCAACAAGGGCTCCTAAGGCTACTTCTGCACAGATGAAATTAACTGAAGAGGGCTGGTGAGACAGCTAAGTGGACTAAAGTGCCTGCTTAGGCAAGCTTAGGCAAGCGCAGGGACTGTGGTTCGGTCCTTGGCACCATGTGCCATGCCAACCCCACCCCATGGGTTGAGCCAGCCACAGAGTCTGGGTGTAGTGGTGCACGCCTGTAATCCCAGCTCTGGGGAGGCTGAAAACAGGAGGATCACTATGAGTCCAAGCTGTGTAGTGAGACCCTGTAACAACCAAATACAATAAGAGAAAGCAAGCAGAAGGAAAGAAAGAGAAAGAAAGAAAGAAAGAAAGAAAGAAAGAAAGAAAGAAAGAAAGAAAGAAAGAGAAAGAGAAACAAAGAAGCTGAAGAATGTAAGGAGAGAGAGAGGTCACTTTCTGCAGTACTGGTCTACAGTGTGTGACCCATTTCTAATCTAGGATCCAGGACCTTTCCACATTCTGGAGTGGCCTTGGCCTGACCTCTTTTCTGCCTCCTGACTCGGGACAGGGCTCATTTTTCTTCCCCGTCTGGATGGGCTCATTCCTTCTGCCTGAGCGTCCTTCTGGCCTTCCCTTTCTACGTGGACTCAGAATTCAGAATGATTTCCCTACCTCTCCTCAGCTTACCCCTCTCACCTTTGCCTGGCAGGAAGTAACTCCAGCGTGTGCTGGCAAGCTGGGGACAAAGGCCGCTAGGACGGGAATGGAGCCCATCGAGATGGGGAAGGAAAATGAGCCCTGTCCTGATGCAGGAGGCAAGCCGAGGACAAAAGGTGCCAGCCAGCGGCCGAGTGGCATGCCTTCCTCCCCTCACAGTCAGTGAGGTCCTCTCCTTACTAAGTGGCTTGCAGCTTACAGACCTGGTAATAAAAGAGGCATCACCTGGGGAGTCACCAGTGATGGGAACACAATTTAACACTGCAAGAAATCATTTGTGTTTTTCTAACACTTAGCCTGAACGAATTCCGGAGGGCTCTGCAAACACTAGCCAGCTCTCTCTGCTTCCCTCAGCAAACACTATTAGTTGTCTACCTTCAAAGTGGGAGGGTTTCTAGTACCTTGCTCCTGGCTCCTGTAGGCTGACACAGGGCCAGAGTCCGTGCACATTGCAACTGCAGACGTGAAGGCAGGGGTCGTCCCTCCTGCCTCCTCCCTGCAGCCTGAGCTTTGGTCGAACCAGCCCTGTGCACTGTGGTTCCTGAAGCCTTAACAGGGGGAGAGAGAGAGAGAGAGAGAGAGAGAGAGAGAGAGAGAGAGAGAGAGACAGAGACAGAGACAGAGACAGACAGAGAGAAAAGAAAGAAAGATGCAATCATGTTAGTGTTCTCAAAATGTGGTTAAGGTACTCAAGGAAGGAAAGCATTTGTGATCGGATTCACACCAGATGTTTAAAAAACGAACTGCACCAATAACAATGTGCAATGCACGATATAGCAGTCAATTTCATAAACAGGCAATGAACACTGATCCTACCCTCAAACGATGTGTATTGAAAAGGAATTCTATTTCAAAAGACACGAGCGCTAAAATTAGGAATCTGAAAAACGACTTCCATCGGGCTGCATTGTTCTCTGTACCAAGGCAACCCGCAGTTTGAAAGATTCATTCCAGGAGGAAATGTACGTATGGAAAATCAAAGTGGATTGTGAAAGCAGGGCTGCGGCGAAGGCCCGGAAGGGCTCCTCGCCCATCTCTGGCAGGAAAAGCGGGGTGCTGGGCATGCCTCATCTCTCAGGGCTCGTCTCGCAGAGCAGCACAGTCTACGTTCCAAATCGTAACTGAAGGTATTTGTCTATGTTTATTTGCACTGCTGAGACAGCGCTCAGGGTCGGCAGTTTCATTCAGGGTACAGGAGACCCAGCCTCCTCGGCAGGCCCCTCTCGGTGGCCCAGTCTGTCCAGCAGGAGGAGGACGGGCTCCCTCACCCCGCGTTCCTCCATCGATCCAGCTGCTCTCGTGCAGGCTCAGCATCTTCCATCTCCTGTTCTGGCCTTGTTTTCTTTCATCCTTTCTCTTCCACCCCATAAGACTTAGCACGAGGCCAACAGCACTGTCCCTCAGCCTGCAGCAAGGGATGCTTGGGACGAGCACATTGCCATCTCATTGCACAAGCAGTCTCATAACTGAGTGAGCACATGCGGCAGGCTTTGCCAGTGGTGCATGGGAGGCACCCGGAATGAATAAAGAAGAAATAAGGATTTCTGCCTTTTGCTTTTAGGTAAGTTTTGGGATTGCTGGGGAAGAGGTGACCTCTGAGAGTTGATCTTTGAGCTAGGCCCAAAAAATTGAGTCCAACAGGTGTGAAAGGGGCAAGGGGTGGTCCTATGTGGAAGAGGACTTACAGGTGGGAAGCAGGAGGCTCGGAAGGAGGGCTTGGGTCCTTCCACAATGTTCCAGTGGCTATAGGTCTTTACAGTAGGTGGGGAGCTAGGGACAGGACAAGAAAATGAAGAGGCGAGAGATGCTTTTCCAGGTGAAAAGCAGAGTGTGAATTCTGCTGGGTGAGGTGATGCACCCTTGTAATCCCAGAGCTCTGGAAGGCTGAGGCAGGAGGATCACTAGTTTAAGCCCTGCCCAGACAACTTTGTGAGTTATTCATTATCTCAGGCAATAAATATACAAATACACGTAAATAGTTCTGTGGATATAGCTCAGTGTGAAGGCCCTGGGTTCAATTCCTAGTGCTACAAAACAAAACAAAATAAAACAGACCTTTGGGCCCTAAACTGAGCCCTGTGGTCTACTCCCATAATCCAGCTACCCAGGAATCTGAGGCAGGATTGGGTTTTTTTTTCCCTACCCTTTTTTTGGTTTGTTTTTAGTACAGGGTCTGCAGGGTCTTACTACACGGGATCTGACTCATAGTGATTCTCCCATTTTCAGCCTCCCAAGTGCTGGGATAATAGGTACATGCCACCACGCCCAGTCTCATTCTTGGTCTTAGGGTGCCCCAGGGGCGGGGCCGGCACGGCACACTGGGAATTGAAACCCCAGTTGCTGTGCCTGCCTAAGCAGGCTCTTTAGTCCACTGAGCTATCTGGCCAGCCGTCTGAGGCAGGATTGTGAGTTTGAGGTCTGCTCGAAACTCTGTTCTCAAAACCAAACCAAAATAAAGAAAACACAAATCTGAACTTTAAAGATCTATGTACTGTGCAGTCCCGGTTTTGAAAGGGCCTGCTTTAGCAAGCAGCAGCAAGGAGCAGCGCCAGGTGCTCTCGCAGAGGTCTGGACTCCCTGAGATGCAGGCCGGAAGGAGGGTCAGAGGGTGAGGAAGTCAGGTCGTTAGTTCATAGACATTTTGGGGCCCCAAAGGATAGGAATTCCTGCCAGCTGCATGGGGAGCAAAGGGAGGGAGGAGCCCGGGCAGTCCTTCTGGCTTTCTACTTGGGGACAGAGGGCAGATTTCAGTGCTGCCAAACGTAGCAGGGATTCTGAGCTGCTGAACCTGGGGAGGACGCATTACTGTGGAAGACCAGGAGGGGCTGTTGGGCCTCCGAGCTCTGGGCCTCACGACGGTGGGACATTTCTGCCCATGCACAAGGAGGCTGGTGACCTTGATCCTAAGTCTCCAGCAACAGGACCTTGTCACTCTGTATTAACCTCCTCTGCATTTGCTATGCATTTTCCTGATAATTTTTCTGTCCTGGGTTTTTTCAGGCTGTAGTTTAAAATGTGTTTCTTTCCCTGCTCAGAGGAGGAATATATGCATGGAAGAAATCCTTCCCATGGCAGAAGGCCTAGGGATGATGCAGTCACCTTCAGTGTGTGTGTGTGTGTGTGGCCAGCTCAGCCCCCCAGGGGGCGGGGCTGGCTGACATGTGGTGCTGGGGGATTGAACCGCGGTCCCTGTGCTTTGCTTTGCTTAGCTTAACTTGTTCTAAGTAGGTGCTTTAGACCACTGAGCCGTCTTACCAGCCCCATATATTTCACATTTGAAGAGACCTGTAGGTTCTTCTGTTTCTTTTATTCTTCTGTACCTTTCTGTTCTCTGTGCCTCCTCAGCTTTTACGGAAGCACCTCCAACTTGTCTCCTCCTCCTCAGTTGGAGCTCGAGCTGCCTCTGCGCAGGAAGCTGGGTGCCTGACGTTGCTGTTCAAGCCCTGCCCCTCCCACAAGCCTCCCAGTCTTTGCAGACGCCCCGAGGTGATGCAGTCCGGTGAAAAGCAGAGGCAGCAAGTGGGCCAACAGGGAATCTCCTATCACAGTTGGGAGAAAAGGTGCATCTTGGACATGGACCTCCTCTGGGGAGGGTGTGTTGGAAGGCGGAAAGAAGGAAGGAAGCTCAGGGGAGAGACTCCCGGTGCTCAGATGAGCGTTTTGGTGAGGCCTTGTAGCTGTGGCCAGAATCTGTGGACAGCTCAGAGGGAGGGCGCGCTCACACCTTCCTGCGGATCTCTCAGCAGGGCTGATAGCTCTTGGAAGCTCAGCTGTTGTCTTATTTTAAATTGAGCATTGAGAAACATTGTCTCTTTTAATGAGCAAAGGACTTAGAGACTTTTTCTAAACACCCACAAATAGCCAGCAGGCTCATGGGAAGGTTCTCTGCATCGCTAGTCACTAGGAAAGGGCAAAGGGCCCTTTCAGGTGGAAGCCTGATTTGAAGAGGCATTCGCAAAGCCTCGTTCAGGGCAGCATTAGTCAGAACAGGGAAGTGGAAACAACAAAGTGTCTATGCACTAATGGCCAGTAACCAGATGGGGTCCAGTCTTACATCAGACCATTGTTCATACAGAAGAACAAGGCATTCTGGGCTGGGGAGATAGCTCCGAGGCATAAGCACCTTGTGCCTGCCTAGCAAGCACAAGGTCCTGGTCCCCAGTACCACACACGTTTGATCCCAGTACCAAAAGAAAGATAAAGAACAAGGTGTTCTCCCGTGCTATGGTGTGGGCAGAACTTGAGGACTTCATGTTAGGTGAAATAAGCCAGGGGACAAACACTGTAAGATTCCACAGACGTGCAGTTGGTAGAGTGGCCACATGCCAGAGACAGAAGGGGGAACAAGACTGCTGAGGCAGCGCTGCTTAGCTACCTCCTGGATCTTTGCTGTGTGGCCTGCCCCCCTCTGCTCCTGCCGCTGCTGTGCCCATCAGGGTGACCCAGAGGTCCTACTAGGTGTGGCCTTCAGTGCTTGCTTGTACACAAGGGTGCCCAGTATTACCCCTACCTCCTGAGCAGTTTCCAGGGTGGCCTGGGCTCCAGCAACAGTCTGGTGCAGATGACACAGGGCTGGTGGTGGGGAGTGTCACAGGCAGTGGTGGGTGGACCAGGCTGCTGAGGCCTCCTAGCTGGAGAAGGCCCCAGGCTGTGAACACCCTGTGGAAGTGGTTGATTGAGGCCCTTAATCATGTTTATCTTCTGCTGCGCCAAGGGGTACAGTGTTCACATTCGGCCAGTATTTCTATCTGGAGGCCAGTTGCCATTTTTGTCTTCAATTAAAATTTTGTCCTGGAGAAAGGCAGAATTACAGTTCTTTTCTACACAGATTGAGTTAGTGCAGTGCATTCTTGATTACCAAAAATACTCTTGTAGCTCTGCAATTTTGACTTGGTGACTATACATAGTGTGTGAAAAGCGTGGCACCTGCAGTTCCCTCCCCGTGACACAGCATCACGTTGGGTGTGTGCACGTGGGACCTGGGTGGACACAGCCGGGTGGACTGCTGCTCGCCACAGCGGCCTTGTTCTTCGCTCCCTGTGGCTTTGTTTCCTGTGCCACACATATTCGCTTTAAGAAAATAAAGATTAGTTTTAAAACTCATGAAAAACTTTCTGTGAGATCAGTAGACATTCTGAGGAAAACTTACCAAAACTCTGCCATTCGATTGAATCAGTCTTTTGGGGTGTCTGTTACCTTTTAGTCTTTGTCCATTGTTACTCAATTTTACTTATTTTTTGAGATTAAAAAATAATGTTATTCTAGATTTTATATTTTCACTGAGTATTATTCCATTTCATAGTGATGTTACCATTTAAGCACAACTTTTCTGCCTTCTTCCTTGAGCATTATGCGGTAAGTCCTGCTGTACCTGCTGGGTTCTGGCCCAAGTACAGACTGCTAAATTACCCCAGCCCTGATTCAGCGTGGCTGAATCCCCAGAGCAACAGCTCATCTTCCCAGGGACCGCTTCCTCCTCCTTCCCACCCCAGTCCTGGATGCCTCTCCCACGCACCAAGGGAGGCCCCATCAGGTCCTGCGTGTCCCCGACCCTGCCCCTCAAGCTCCACCCCTAGCCTAAGTCCGTAAAGCCTCAGCCCGTGTGTCTCGGGTCCCCCTGCCCTCGCTCCTCTCCCTGTCCTGCTCAGCGGCAATAAAGGCCCTTTCCAGCTTTTCCTTTTATTCTGCTTCCATGCCGCACTGGTAAAAACCTAATAGTACTCTTCCCCAGGATCACTAATGCACCAACAGCTATAGGCTATACGGGGGGATTTGGGGTTGATATTTGTGATTCTAACCATGAGCATTTCATTAAAACTTGTTTTTAAAAAGATCTGGCTATGTAGCCCAGACTGGCCTCAAACATGTGGCAATCCTCCTGCCTGTGTGCCACCACACCTGGCTAAAGCTAAGTATTTCTTAACCTTATGTCTTGGTTACTTTTCTCTCATTGCTGGGACGAAATATCTGACACCCCAAATTAAGGAAGGAAAGGTTTATGTACCTCAGTTTGTGGATGGTTCAGTTCATAATCAGCTGGCTCCAAGGCAGAGTCGCACATGGCAGAGGGCAGCCGTTCATGGCCGCAGAAAGCAGCAAAACAGCAAGAGCAAAAAGGGAGGAGCAGCGGCAGAGAGCAGGCCTCGCTCCCTCCCTTACACTGACGCAAGCGAGCGCCCCAGGGCGGATGGAGTGCCACAACCCCAGCACTGGCTCCTGAATTAATCACAAACTCTAGCAGCTGCCCCATGACTGCATGAGGCTGGACAGAATCTATAACACCATATTTCATTATTATGTTTTAAATCAGATTTTATTAGTACATTTCAGATTTACATAATGATCTCATTATCATAGAAAATTTGTACCTTTCATGATATAACTTGATTCTTTTTTTCCCATTTCCCTATCTTCCCTTCAACTCCTCTTCCCCTCCTCATTTATGAAAGATTCTTTCCCCCCTCTCTCTTTCTCTCTGTCTCT
>NW_004524601.1:3751542-3753139 GCF_000260255.1 Octodon degus | reverse complement strand
TCTCTCTCTCTCTCTCTCTCTCTCTCTCTCTCTCTCTCTCTCTCTCTCTCTCTCTCTGGCCCCCAAATCCACACAGCAAATGGAAATCTATGCCTGCACAAGTGTTCACAACAGCATTACCCTCAGTGTAAAAGCGACGCCACCCAAATGCTCACCAGCACGAGCGTGGCTAAGCTGGAAGTGGCACATCCCTGGGATTCAGCATTAGTCATCCGCAAGAAAGGAGCAAGGTATGGAGTGACATAGAGACAGACAACACAGATGAACCTGGGACAGTGCATGAAAGTCAGTCACAAAGCTGCACATTGCATTATTTTATTGCATAGTGCCTGGCATAGGCAAGGCCACAGAGAAAGGAAGTTATTAAAGGCTGGTTATCAGCCAGGCTGGAAGAGGGCAGGGAATGACCAGAAGGTGGCTTACCAGGGGCTGTAAGCTTTCATTGCAGGGTGGTAAGATTTGCCTGAAATTTATATGATATTATTATTTTTTATGTATTTATCACAGGGTCTCACTATGCAGATCAGACTTATAGTGATTCTCCTGTTTTCAGCCTCCCAAGCACTGGGGTTACAGGTGCACAACACCACGTCCAGTCTCAGTTGCCATCTCAGCACACCCCAGGGTTGGGGCCGGCATGGCACACTGGGGATCTGACCCTGGTCCTTGCATGTAGTGATATTATATAGCTTTAAAAATCATTGCTAGACAGTGTTAGATTGTTTAGTTGAATTCAAACACCTATAGTATTTAGATGCCAATAGAATATTCACCTCTGACAGGACAAAAAAAAAAGGATGCAAAGGAAAGATCATTTTGTATTTATATATACAAAATAGGATAAATTTACAGCTACTTTCGCTTAATTCAATGAGAAGAAAGAGGTGTACTAACAGTGTTTGGACAGGATATCCTGTCTGCTTCTTGTGCTATGGATAACCCCTAAGAAGATAACAATGTATTGATTATCAAAACTGTCCTATTAATCAGCTGTGAAACTGTCTCATTCATATTTATTTCTCAAAAATAAATAAAAACACATTAAAAAGAAAAGAAATATCATTTGCAGAAAAAAATTTTTTGAAAAGAATCAACTAATGTAAAGACAGAAAATCAGAATGAAAAGACAGGTTCATGGTTAGCAACCATGAAATGAATGACTTGAAATGAATGAAGTAGCAAGGGATTATGAGATATCAATCCAACAGCTGTTAGATGATGCAAACAAATAATATAAAACTGACTGGAATGAATTACAGATCAGAAAGTGCCAGCGAGATAGCTTAGCAGACTAAAGTGTCTGCTTAGGCAAGCTTAGGCAAGCACAGGGACCACAGTTCAATCCCCAGCACCACATACCATGCCAGCCCCACCCCCAGGGCAGGCTGAGCCTGCCACAGAGTCTAGGCGTGGTGGCACATGCCTGTAATCCTAGCACTGGGGAGGCTGAAAGTAAGAAGATCACTATGAGTCTGAGCTGCACAGTGAGATTCTGTAATAACTAAATACGATAAAAAATAATAAATAAAATAGCACAAAAGTCATTAAAAACCCCTGTTCACCATCACATAACTCAGTGGTGTCCCAAATTTTCTGA
>NW_004524601.1:3729204-3750932 GCF_000260255.1 Octodon degus | reverse complement strand
GAAGAATGTATGCAATGTGTTAATTATTGAAACTGTCCTACCAGTTTGGTTTGAAACTGTCTCATTGCTATTTGTTTCTCAATAAAATTATTGGAAAAAAATTAAAAAATAAAAAAACCTGTTGACAAAAAAATCATTGAAATCATTGCATCATATACTTTCTTTTGTGTTTTTGTTGTTGTTGTTTTGGTAGTGGAAACTGAACTCAGGACCTTGTACTTGCCAGGCAGGTGCTTGTGCCACTGAGCTATGTCCCCAGCACAAATCATACACTTAAGATGGTGCATTTTATGGTGCATCGGTTACAGCTCAATAAAACTGTTGTTTAAGTAGCTGCTGGTGGGACCTTAGTTCTCACCTTCTCTCTGGTAGACCATTTGTGTTAGTCAGCTTTCTGTTATGATGACAAGTACCTGAGATCACTAGTTTATAAAGAGAAAGAGTTTATTCCAGCTATAGTTTAGAGTCAGATTCATTGGTCTTGTTGCTTTTCAGTGAAAGGCAAGAAACACATCGTGGCAAAGAACTCGTGGCAGAGCAAAGCTGCTGACCTCACCTTCAGATGAAGAAAAAAGGAAACAAAGGAAGAAGAGAAAAGGGCCAATGTCCACCATTAGGCCCAGCTCCCAGGGATGGGAGCTGTCCCACCGGACCCACCTCTTAAAAGTCCTGTCAGAAAAGTAAGGGGGATAGGGCCAGCCAAATAGCTTAGCAGATTAAAGTGCCTGAAAGCAGGTGCAGGGGCTGGGGGTTCAATCCCCGGGCCTGCCGTGCTGGCCCTGCCCCCAGGGCATACTGAGATGGCAATTGAGACTGGGCGTGGTGGCGCACGCCTGTAATCCCAGCTTTTGGGAGGCTGTAAACAGGCGGATCACTGTGAGTCTGATCTAGTAGTGAGACTCTGAACACACTGTAGACCCTTCCCTAAAATACCAGAAAAAAAAGAAAGAAAAAAAGCAAGCAAGCAAGCGAGCAAGGGGCATTGCAGGTTAGCTCAGTTGTTTAAAGCACTTACTTGGGCAAACTCAGTCAGGCGCAGGGAGCCGCAGTTTGAGCCCCCGCTCCACATGCTGCAGCAGACCTGCCCTTAAGGATTCCTGAGGTAGCCAAAAAAAAAAAAAAAGCAAAACAATGTAGCAAAAGAGAAACAATAACATCAAGAAATTTCTTCCCTTCCATACAGAAGATACACAAATGTGCAGTGCTCCCTCGGTTCATGAACACGTCTGTTCATGAACAGTTTGCCTGTTCCGTGAACAGCCGTGGTTAACAATGTTTTGCTTCCCTTCACAGACTCCGCACTGAATGACACTGAAGATTCTGGGGCAATTCGATTCAGTTCATGACCAGAATCAGGGGATGAAATAATCATGAACTGAGGTGTCGCTGTAGATAGATGGATACATACATACATACATACATGATAAATACAGTACTACATATGTATAATGCATGTATGTGTCTAGCAGAGTTGAGATTCTGAATTCTGTGATCACCTTGACTCAGCGACCCTCAGCCCTCCTTCTGCCGAGCTGGGTAGTTACGGCGCTGGGATAGCATCCACTTCCTAAATTCTCATAGGACAAGAAGCCCTCGGAATGGGGCCATCAGAAGCCCTCAGAAGCGCCGGCTGTCAGCCTGATCCACTCTCACTGGAAGTAGCCCCTGTAGTTTAAGAAGGTGCCTGTCATTTAGGGTGTGAAGCTCTGTCCCAAGCAGCCTGGATGAGGATGTCCTCGGCTGTGTGCTGTTCCGCTCACTCTTGGACCACGAGGCTGGAGTGAGGATGTGGTAAATATGGACTAGAAAGGCGCTCTTGTGTCCAGGAGCTGACGTGGGCACCCTCAAAGGCTATACTTTTGCAATATGGGAACCACATTGTGGGGAATTAATTGGTTTTCTCAATCTAATTCCTAGTGTCAGCTGTGATGTCACAAACCAGCCCCAGCTGGCACCAGCTGGCTCTTGATCAACATTTTCAGCCCCGATGCCAACTTGACCCTGGCCCGGCAGCCTAATCAAAACTGAATGCTGATAAGCAGTCCCTGTGCACGGAGTTAGGAGCAAAGTGTAAACTAGCAGGCACCGTTCCTCTAGCATGATTACGGACTTTAATAATAAAGTAGCATGGAGTAACTCTCAGGCAGGAAGAACAGGAAATAAAACGTAGCGTTAGGAATGAAGAAACCACTTCTGAAAAAGGGAAATTCAAAAGAGAATTATAAACCTAAGTTCTCTATTTTTTAGTTAAAAATGGAGATTTTTTTTTTTTTTCAGGAAAAGTTGTTTTGAAGCAAATCAGGTGTTCATTTAAAGAGCAGCCCAGAATCCCAGTGGCTTGTGCCTTGTTTGCTGAGGGCGCGCCAGGAGATATGCAGCTGTTCATTGTTTCCGCCCTGATCGGCATCTGATTCGTCCGCAGGCGCCTTTGCCCGCTCTGCAGCTCTCGGCCATCTGTCGTGCTTTCTGGCGAGCCTGAACATCGCGTGTAGGATGAGGCATACGGCCACAAGGCCTCTCGTCCCAACGCACCTGATCCTGCCTTCTGCACTTGACCATTCTTACTTCTTTGAAAGATTCAACCTACTAGGCATGCTGGCTCGCACTTGTAACCCTGCACTGGAAAGCTGAGGCAGAAGGGCTGCAAGTTTGAGCCCAGCCTGAGCAACCTGGCCAGCTCCTGATTCATAAAAGGGGAGGAGTTCTGGGGTGCCTAATGGGTGCATGAGGGCCAGGGACACCCCCCCACCCCCACCCCCCCACCCCCGTGTGGGCAAAACGCACAAAACCCTGCCTCTGAATCCTGAAACCAAACCTCAGTCTGACAATACTCAGCCTTGAGTATGTGTCTACTTTTAATAAAATACGTACATAATAGGCATTTTGAAATGGCCAAAAGTTTTCAAATTGACAAATGGCTTTGAACTCTTCATCACTGTGGCCTCCTGGCATTTCTGCTCAGTTCCAGCACTTCCACCTTCAGCTGTCCTCAGTCACCCACTCCAGAAGGCAGGGCCTCAAACCGCACCCTTCTAAAATTTTGGCTTTAAGCCTCTCCCCACCTCAATCCGCAATGACCCCTATTGCAGGCAGCATGGCAGGCAGCGTGGCACGCAGCGTGGCTCCACAGCGCCCCCTCTCTTTGGGTTCAGCTAGCAAAGCTCTGCCCCAGCTAAACTTTTTATTTAAATTAATTAATTGGTTTAGTACAGGGTCTCGCTATGCAACGCGCACTTGCACTGGCCCACCTACCTCAGCCTCCCCAGTACCGGGATTACAGGTATGCACCGCTATGCCGGGTTTCAGTGGCCTGCACTGCGGGCCTGGGGTTCCAGGGCCACCACTGTGTGCAGCAGCGAACCCGGGTCCTTGACCATTTGCCAGGCAGGCACTGATACCACTATGCCATCTCCGCAGCCCTAAACTCTCCTTTCTATTTCCTTTATGCCTGTGCAAAGCTCGTTTCATTTTAAATTCACAGTCATAAATCGCAAGTGTAGTGAACCTTACTCAGCAATCCTCCTCTACGCTCTGAGAATATTGTCTCTGAAATCACTCTTTCTCCTAGTACACTTTCCCCACCAGTACACTGCGTCTTTTGGGACGAGGTCCCCACGTCCTCCCCAGCTAGTGCCTCGCTGTGCTGCCCCCCAGGCGTCGCGCTGCGGCGGGCCTCGATGTCCGCGCCCCGCAAGGGCCTCTGATCAGCTCTGTGCTGCATCCCGGGGCCAGTCTCTCTGCCAGTCAGTTTCACCTCCCAGGTGCACCGCGGATGCCACCGCGGTCTTTCTTCTCTCTGTGGTATGTAGCTGGCAGCTTGTGGTGGGTACAATTTATGCTTTAATTTTGGAAAATTTTAAGGAAACTCAAGTATAATTATAGTCTTGAGTTTGCCAAGTACTTTATCAAGGGAGTTTAAACACAAGTAAGCTTTTTGTGCCGTAAGGACCGCGTGAACATCTTTACTTGAAAATCCTAAAACTCACCCAGGATTCAAATAGAGATCTAAGTTGTCACTTGGAAGTAGAAAGCGGCGGCCTAGAGATTTGTGCCCACTGGCGCCCAGAAAACTTCACGAGGCTACAGTGCTTGCACTAGGCCTTGCCGGATCTCCACGCCCCAGGGCCCCATTGGGGGGCAGGGGTTTTCCACTAGAAAAGCAGATGCAATAAGCCCTTGCTTAAGACAAGGGACGTAGATGTGTGTGCACGCACTTTGTGTTTAGTTGTAGGTAAGGTTTACATCAAAAAGTGTCCCTCAGAAGTCCCGTCGGGGGAAGCTGACTGGGTCATGGGTGCTGTGCTCACCGTTAGAGGCAGCCACCGCAGTACAGTAGCGGAATGTGCCTGCGGAGGGACTTGGTGGGGGCTGGGTCGCGGGGGGCTGGGTCGCTGGGGGCTGGGGGCGTGGCCTGGAGGGCGCTCCTGTCCTCGGCTCCTCCCCCTCTTCCTGGCCACTGTGAGGTGAGCGGGTCTCCTCCTCCAGCCCCTCCTGCCACGCCCCTTCGGCCTTGGAGCCGATGCACGTAGACCAAATCTCTGACAACTGTGAGCCAAAAGGTTGTGAGTGTGGGGCGCTGTGTTCCAGTGACAGGAGAGCCGACCCATGCAAGTAGAGGAGTTAAATACTGAGCCTGGGCAGCGCTTGCCTGTTGCCCACCCACCTGGAGGACCCCGGGGCACGTGGGCTGAGCGCGTCTCCACCGCTGCCCTGGAGCTTGGAGTCCGCTTACCACCGGGTGCCCAGCAAGCAGGATGTGCACTTCTGCTTGGAAGCAGAGAAGTAGGACAGGCTTCACAGGCCGCACAAGAACTTGATTCTTTGCATGATTCTGGTCGAGTTGGATGAGAACTGAATCGAATTCAATGGTTAGGTTCAATGTTGGCCTTAGGAGGAAATTTGTTTTGTTCTCTTCCCGTTTGGTTTGCGACTAGAACTGGGGAGGGAACCGAGTTCATGAACCCGGCTACCCTTGGAAGGCGAGGAAAAACTGATTCACAGACAGACAAAGAGCGCACAGATGGGCAGAGGGCGGGGAGCGCTGGCACGCAGTGGCTCAGATGCCCACTGGCTGGGCGGCAGACGTGGTACCCTGGGTCTCGGGACAGTGAGTGGCTGGTAGCAACCCCATCCCTCAGTCCTCGTCCCAAGAACAGGTCCCACATACTTCTGTTCAACCTGGGGTGCCTGAGAATTGACGAGCGCCACAGCCTCGCGCTGCTGTTTTACAGCAAATGTGCAGCCAATATTGAACGTGCCGGGACAATGCACACAGCGCTCCTACCCACACTGTTTTTATGTTAATAGCCTTTTAGCTCAACATCTTGGTGCCTCAAGAGCTAATTCTGGGACGCAGTACGTGTGTGAAGTGAAGGCTAGATGAATGGGGATGTGAACTTACTGAATGGAAGCAGAGCAGGACCCTGTGGAGACAAAGTGCTGTGTCGCTGTTCAGCAGTGTGGTTGCTGCAGCAGGGGCCGTTGTCAGCTTCCTACCAAGAGGCGACAAAGAAGATTAGGGATCCCTGCTTTTCTCGAAAGGGTAAATTTTGGAAGCCAAGTAAACACTTCCCTTAGCCACTGTTGGAAGGAATGTGTCCTCGTGTAATGCTCAACTCTCAAGGGACGCTGTGATAAGTAGCCTCCAGCAACGGCTGCCGGTGCTTCCTGGGGCCTGGCATTCACTTCTTGCTCATCCTCTGCCCTGAGTATTGACTGGACCTGGGGACTGGCTTCTAGGGAACAGAACGAGAAAAATGATGGACTGTGGCTCTTGAAACCCCTCGGCAAAAAAATGGAGAGTTGTGTCTTCTCTGCCTTTGTCTGGCTTTTCCAAGTTGCTTGCTTTTTGTGGCAAGCCACCATGCTTCAGGATGAAAGGCCCACTGAACTCAGGCAGCCTGGAGCCAAGGCCCTCATTTCAACAGCTTAGGAAGAACCTGCCAACCGCCAGGTAGATGAGCGCAGGAACAGGTCGACTCTGATGCTGTCCCCTGAAGGGCCTTGAGGCATAAGCCCAGCTCAGCCACGAGTGGCTCCCGGAAAGAGGGTACAGTAAGCTGAACATTTGTTGTTGTAAGCTTCTGTGTTTAAGGTAATTTGTTATACAACAATTGATAATTAATATACCCAGTCTGCTCTAAATGGCAGGACATGATCATCAATGACAGAATCTACACTTTACAGTTAAGAATGAAAACCATTTAGATGTGTGTATTTGACTAAGGAGAGATGCAGTCCTGAGTAATGAACCTTCCCAAACATCTCTGCCAGAAAAAACAAGACATCCCGTGGCAGAAAGGTGCAGATGAGAGAACATCTAGTGGCATACATGATGCAGTCAGATCACTTACTCTGCATTTTTGAGCAAGTTAATTTCTGTGGTATTCAGTTTCTTTGTGAAAAAGCTAGTGGCAGAACTGGGGTCGGGCATAAGAAGTACTAACATTCCAAGACACTATGATCAGCAACATGCAGGCAAGCACCACCTCCAACTTGTAGGAGCTGGAAACGCCACCATTAGGAATTTGTCCCTTGGTCTTTCAGGCACTGCCAGGAAGCTGCTTCCAAGGGGAGCTACAGGAGAGGGCGAGGCAGGCAGAGGAGCACACTCTACGACCCCCTTGGTGCCAAGACAGAGACGCAGGTTCTGCTGCTGCGCTGCAGCAGCTCTCGGGTGGTGGAGACAGCTGCAGAGTTGGGTGACAGCACGATTTGTGGCCTCTGCTTACTCCCGCCTTTCTTGTTCTACTATTTTTTTAAGTCTCCATTTTTTAAATCTTCTATTTATTTGGTACAGTCTCACTACACAGCTCAGACTCACAGTGATCCTCCTGTCTGAGCCTCCCCATTACAGGCATGCACCACCACGCCTGGTTTCAATGGCTGGCTGGGTGCAGGGCCGGTAGGGGCATGTGGTACTGAGGATTGAACCCGGGTCCCTGCGCTTGCTAAGCAGGTGCTTAGACTGCTGAGCTATCTCCCTGGCCCTCACTCCCTCCTTTCTGATACCTGTGAGCACATAACCAATCATAGGGCTCTTACCCTGGCTATCAGGAAGCTTAGAGAAGACTTAGTTTATTGCACACCTCCTGCTGTGAGTCAGCTGAAATCCTTAACAAAAACTGTTGGGGCCAGAAAGAAATACAGTGAACACAGACACAAGTTGCAAACTTTTTTGTCTAACTGTGATAACACACATAGCACCAGTTTGGAGACATTCTTCTAGCTTGATTATTTATTTTCAAAATTTAAAGTCCATTTGGCTTGAGGAGGAGACAAAGATTTTAATTAGCATAACTTTGGAAAAAACAGATTGCAAAAATGGAAGACAACACACATTGCAACGATGTTTGTACCGCTTTTATTTGTAAAAATAACCCTCTGAATGCGCTTCCACAGTAGATTACAGTTATGTACTTCGTTGCGTTACAAGAGCATCCAGTAGTTGCAAAAGTATGAAACTGTGCTTGAGAAGAGTCAGGTTGGTTCCGAGTCACTCACTGAACCAAAAACAAAATTTCCTCATTTTTTACAGTCATGACATTTACCAGAGTCACCCAACTCCGATTTACATAAGAAAACATTACAGACAAAATCCCACCAAAGTCATCAAACAATATTTTAGGCTGTTACAAATATGTTATGCAAAAGGTAATCCTGGCACCAGACTTGTACCACCGTGCTTTGTGAAGATATATTGCACATGCGAAAGCATAAAGGGTGTAGACAAAACTACCAGACGAAGGTCCTCGCACCGAACCTTCAGCTCGCTGCGTAAGAAACGCAGAGCAGGACAATCTATGCACACACTCAGATGGTCACTATCTTCCGATGCTCTTCTCCTATAATACTGACCGAGAGTTTACAGTGGTGGGAGAAGAGAGCATTTTAGCAATATCACACATAAGTCCTATAGAAAACTTTAGCATTTTCATTTCAAAGCAGAGATGGGGGAAGTAGGAAAAAACACTATACATTCAACGAAAAGTTGAAATGAAACCTCACTGGCATTATATTGCTCTGATAATACTCAAATGAAAAAAGAATACAAAATGTTTCACAAAACAGTTTCAGAATATACAAATATAAAAAGGCACTCTAACTTCATGTTACAAGACAGGGAGAGGAATGAGTTCTTCAACCAACACAACGGACTAGCAAACAAGTCGCTGGACAGTACGAGATTAACTAGTGCAGCAAATCCATTGCAGGTCCTCGTTCGAACTTCATAAGAAAAGAATACATCAAGCAGCTGTTTACTGCCTCAAGTACCAAAACATACTATGGTGCCCTTTTAGTAGTGATAAATAGAAATCCCCTGAGCTAGTTACTGTAGAATCAGAGCAGATTTTAGGCAATTTGGAGACAGAAAATGTATTTACCAAAGATAGGCAGACACTGGTGAACAGGCAAGTGAGGTGAACGTGGTCCTGCGGCTGTGGTTAAAAATGAGTCTAAAAATGACAGATTTAGGGAACAGCACTAAGCAAATGACTCAAACACATGCCTTCTGGTCTCTGTCTTTACAAAGCTGGGTTGCAAACAGATTATTTCTAAGAGATGCAACTGGAGCATACAGAAACCACAATTTTTAATGTCATTCTTTAAAAATATTTGATCTCACAATGAAACAGAGGGGCTGAGTGGGTGGGAAGGCTAGACGCTGATTCAAGGATCAGTTCCAACGAGCATTTATTTCCTTCCTTCTAGCAGGAAGACAAAGCGAAAAGCCAAACACCCTCCGCAGGAGCCTGTGTCTGACGCTGGGTCTCCGCTCCTCTCCAAGGAGCCCTGCGTGTTGCTACTCGATGGGGAAAGCGGCAGGCGCGGCCCCTCGGCGCAGCATTTCATTTCCTGCCTTAAATGCCACCGAGCAAGATTTCCAATTACTTCTAGAAAAAGACACTGCAGTATGTCATGCTTCTTTGACGCTGGAGCTCCTTTATTTTCAGTGTTTTGGTAAAGAAAAAGTCATTATTGCCCATTAGCAATTTGCCCACTTTTAAAAGATTTACCTTCTGTAAACAAAAAGAGGAGGAGGAGGGAAACGCCACACTGCGAATTTAAGAAACAATGTTGGCACTGTCACATTTTTTGATGTTTTCCCTTTTGTGCAAGTTCTCATTTGTGAAGGACCCATGAGTTTTAATTAAATCCAGGATATTACAAGAGGAAGATTAAGGTCTTTTACAGCTAGATGGAAAAGGTAATTCAGTGACTATACTTGATTCAGAGGGGAGAGAATACTGTTTTTAAAACTACCTCACACATTTCCAGGGAGAGATAGAACCTGTCATAAAACGTTTAATAATTCTCCTCCAACACAACCAGCCCCTTGCCTGTCTCTCTCTCCAGTGGGAAATGCGGCTGAGCTGGGGATTTTCTCTTCCTGTGGGCTCAGCACGCACACCAGCAGCACTGCCCTTGGGGTGCGGGGACCAGGTGAGATTTTCAGCATCTGCAGGAGATTTGTGGGTCTTTGAAGCGCCTTTGTGCGTGGGTCCACTAGGCACGCCAGCTCCCAGCTCCCAGAAGAGCTGTGGGTTGTGGTATCTTCTAAGCTTTTAGCTGGCTGCAGATAGGCTGGGGAGGGCCTGAGAGCACACGCAGATCATTCGCCATGGAAATGCTGGTTTTGTCCCCAGGGCTTAGAGCACCTGGGGTCAAAGGTGGTTTCTAATGTTTTTAAAAAATTATTCTAAATAAAATACATAGCAATGAAAACAGAACAGTGGATGTTTCCTCATATTTCTTTCATTCAAATAAATATAAAAACATTTACATCAAAAGTATATGGACATCTCTAGTTTGGCAGAAAAATAAACCGTGGTCAATGTATTACCAGTTGCAAATGTTCAGCTGTCCACTGGAAGTCTCTGTCATAAGAATTACAAAATACAACAAAGACTGTACTCAGAAAAGATGATATCTGAGCTCCATAGAAAAGCTCCTGTAGTTCTTACTTGCGCTTTGAAGGAAAACACTCTAAATCTTCCATTTTAGGCTGACGCATTTTGGTCCTCGTGTTCAGCTGGCTGGTGAGCTACATACATACACATGCATGTACACATGTGTGTGCGTGTGCATGTGCATAAGTTTTGGGTCTCACTCTTCTTTCTGTGCAGCTATCCCAGGTGTGGAACGGGGTCCGTTTGACCTAGAAGCTTTGGCAGAGGGAGCAGACAGTACTCACTACGCTGGCCTCGAGGTGTGCAGCTACACTTGGCTTGCACCCCCGCCTCACCCATTTCCACTTTCTGGGTCCTGTCTGCAGTCCCTTCCACTCCCTCGGTGTTATGTGGGCCGCAGAGCTCTCTACACACCTCGCCAGTGACCAACAACGCTGGCGAATCAGATGCTTTGAAAAAGTATTTTGACATAGAACAAGCCAACAAAGGGTAGTTTTGTATTAAATTTACACATCATCTCAAAGTTTTGATGGAATGCAATTTCCACTTGAATGTTACTGGGTCAGTTTGGGTTTCATAATCACTCGGGGGAAAATTAGTCACATGTTTGTTAGGGGAGCACCGAGTGCCATATTGGGGTTAAGCACAAAAGCAAGTTCACATTCCCATTCATCTGGAAACTAACAGAGACCCTCAGAAAGAAGTTCTGGATATTTAAGCACTGACTACGGACGGGAGAGGAATAGTGGACTCCCTTGGAAAGATCACCTGCAGGGGTTATTTCTGAAGCAGAACGCCTTCACCTTTGGCTTCTAGTGAGGAAGTAAACATCAGAGCAAGAGGAGGTCAGAGGCGTTTCCTGTCCGCCGCTCCCTCCCTCCCCAGGACACGAATGCCACACTGAGAGGCTGCTGAAAAGTCACTGCTGAGACGCTAGAAAGTTCTTTAGCACGAACAGCTGGCCTCTTGCGTTACCCCCAAAGAAAAATAATTAGAATACATGTTTTATTCCTTACTTAAATGAGAGGTAGACTTTCACAGAAGTACCTTAGAGCTAAGGAAAACATGAAACAAAACCAGCCTGGGGCCCATTGCACAGGAGTCTCCCCCTCTGGCCCGCCCTCCCCGTGACTGGCTCCTGAAAGTGCGGGCCCATCAGAACACTCGACCTCGGCAGAAGCCTGGAAATCAAGCTTCTCCCTTCCTCCAACGTGTGTGATCAGGGAAAAGCTTCTACAGTCCACAGTCAAAAGGTTTCGGAGTCGGAGTCGTTCTCATTGTACCCGTCCTCGGAGCCTACGTTGTTACTGCACAAGCTAACCATGCTACCCAGGTTGGAGAGGGTCGTCCTGCTCAAATTGTCTTTTTTAAAACAAACAAAGTTGACAGCCGTCATTGCACTGGAAGGAGAGAAAGGCATCATGGTAGCCAGAATGAGGGCCAGGCAGTCAGCCACGTCTTTGTTAGGAGCGCAAGCCAGGGCCGGGGTATGACCTGGGCGTAAATGCAGACAAGGCAGCGGTTAGTCCTGGTCCGGAGAAGCACGCATTCCAAACACGTAGGGCCTCAGGGGAGACGCATGTGGGGTTAGAGGTCATGCCGGGTGCTAGGAGGAGTTACATCATGCTAGGGCTGAGGCCGAGGGGGTGGGAGGGAGAGACATTTACAGAACTGGGGTTTGTTGTGTTTTCAGCTCACACCACTACAGCAAGCATGAAATTATCTAGAGTTAGGCGCCATGTCAGCCTTCATCTAGAGGACAGACAGGAGGAGATGGTGGGACGTGACTCCAGGACAACAGGATCAGGACAACACTTCCACCGGGGGCAGACGCACACCATGAGCCTGGGCCCTGGCAGAGGGGACCTCATTCTGAGAACAACGGCTTTCTGAGATGGGGAGCTGTGTGTTGGGTCGGAGAAGACACTGAGTCAGGTAGCTGCCCACCAAGTGACTTCACATAAGGCCTACGCCAGTGATCTGGGTTTGAAAAAATGGAATCATTTGGACAAGTCAGACGGGAGGGCGTCTGTGCTTGTGATTAGAGATGCATGATCATTTAAAAGGCATTTAATAGAATTTCTTAAAAAGCCACCCCACTAACCAAAGTCCCCAATCTGCGGTGTGATGTGGGGGCATCGCTATGCTTGCTCTTTAGAATGTGTCACTGTCCAGCACCCAGACATAATGGGGTCCAGTCCAGATGAGGAAACTGTCTCAGTGCATAAAGCTGGAGCCCTGGGCAGCAGTCTGCTCCTGGCTTTGTCACTACCTGACCCACCTTCCTTCTGTTGCCCAAAGTGCCCAGCACAGTGCCCAGTCCACATGCCGGCTCACTCAGGGGAGCTGTCTTTATGCAGCCTAACTCGACCTGATTGCCAGCCCCACCTGTAGAATTTATTCCTCCTTCCGGTATGAAAATAAACAAGAACAAGTGCCCACTGCACCCCACAGAGAGCAGAGATGGTGGGAATGGCTATCCCAGAGCTGCAGGAGGACCTTGTCCCTTGTGCTCCTGGGTTGTGGGTGGGGCTAAGCCAACCCAGGAGGCCATGTCCCACAGACCCAGGACTCTTGTTCCTGGTGCTGATAAGGACTAGACAAACCTCAGAGGTCCCAGATTTACACTGGAAGAAAGCAAAACCAATTGATTCTAATCTCTGGTCATTTTGGAGGAAAACTGTGGGCTTCTGCATGCCAACTTGAAGGTGGGTAGTGGGGTGAGGGGAGAGGGAAGATGAGGCAGGAGGATCAAGGAGATGGAGTAATGGGGCTTTCTGCACTTCCTACAGGAGCCAGGTTGTGGGCAGGGCGGGGAACATGCTAGGAGACACGGGCTGCAGAACCAAAACTAAGAGTTAGCTAATGACGTCAGTAGGGCCGCTTACTTCTGAGAAATAGGCATGAGCTGCTAATTCCAATACCTGTAATAAGCAGTTGAGTTACATTAATACATTATAATGCTTTAATTCAATGCCACAATTAATGCCGTGTTTAAAAAATTACTTAATTCATAAATATCCAGAAGTTCTTCTTTTCTCACCAAGGTTAAGAGGCATTGCACTTAACATGGTATTTTAGTACAGCTCTAGTATGTGTTAGTTTTCAGGCATCTTAGGAGGCAGAGTAGAAAGCTGCTGACAAGAATTAGCTGATTCAGAAAAGGAATGTTATATAGACCAAGGGGAGACTTCAAGTCTAAACATTTGTTAAAAATGTTTTACTTAAGTTCCCCAAATTTCCACGCTATGGATATGATTTCTGATGTGTACTTAAAAAGGTTTGATCTCAGAATGAACTATATACAATCGAAGATCTAAGTGCCCATCAGGCCCTTGAGCATGCACCAGCGGCATGCGCGATCCCTAACTCTCCGCATAGGCTGGGAGAGGCTTTTCAGGATGCCCCAAGGGTTTCCACCAGCTCGCTGAAGAGTTAGGGACCTGCTGCCAAGTTAGGGACATGACATGCAGAATGGACAGCAGCGGTGGCCACAGGACACAGTGTGATCCGCGACAGGACAGACAGGGTGCGCCCGCCTCGCTTGCTGCTTACGCACAGGACTCCCGAGGGGCCGATTCGCGCTGCTCTTTTAACTGGCTCCCTTCTTTCCCACTGTCCCCTGCCAGTGACCAGCACAGGGACGGTGCCTGCGGCCACAGGGGTGTTTGTCACTTACCATTCTCATCCACGGCGAGGACACAGGCTCCTTTGGCCAGCAGCTCCCCCACGACCACCTTCAAGCCATTGCGTGCAGCGATATGAAGAGGCCTGCAAGGTGAGGCGGCACGTCAGCTGGGTGTGGCTTGGTGCGCACCCTGTGTTCTGGAGGTGAGCTGCCCCCCGGAGGCCATGTGTCCAAGGGCTGGGCCCCAGTGTTGGGAGATGGGGAATGGGGTGGCCTTGGAGGGGGTGGTGGGACCGCAGCTCTTCCTCTCGATCTCCCTTGTGGGGGCCACAAGTGTACAGCTGTGCTGTGCCACACATGCTCCCTGCCACACTTTGTGGCTTGTCCCTGGCCCGTGCCACAGCATGAGTTGACAACAGAGGACCTGTGTGTCTGAGCCTGTGAGCAAAGGCAAACCTGCCCTCGTCTGAAGTTTGAACCTCTCAGGTACTTGAGATGGCAATGGGAAGCAAACACAGCAAAAATGTGATGCTTTGGGCAGCTTGGGTCACCAAAAGGTGCTGTGCTCAGGAGTCCAGAGAGTACACGGATACTGACTTTTTTTTTTAATTTAATTTAATTTTATTTATTTTTGTGGCCAGCCCACTCTGGGGGCGGGACTTCCGCAGCATGTGGTGCTGGGAATCAAACTGTGGTCCCTGCACTTTGCCTAAGCTTGTCTAAGCAGGTGCTTTAGACCACTGAGCTATCTCTCCAGCCCGGATACTGACTTTTTAAAGAAAGTATGTGTCATGCAGATCTTTCCCAGGAGCTAATGACCTGGCTATTTTTATGTACCATACTCAGGTATCGCTGCAAGTATTAAAACAGTCTACATCTCATAGAGTTTTAAATGACGGTAAGTAGGAAGCCTGGGAGAGTGCTCAAACGTCCGTGTGTTTGGTAGAAGGCTCTTTCTGGCGTAGCGTGTTTCACACCGTCCATCAACATGACTGGCATTCATACAACTCAAATCTCGTTGTGATTATTAAATGCACTCAGGTGTTTCACTGAGCGCACGATGCCTTATAGAAGAATGTCAAACAGCAGATTGGGCTGTAAACTGCTTCATCATCTTAACTGAAAAGTCATAATATCCTTTGCCTTTAAAAAATGCACAAATAATTTCCTAAAGTGGAAAATGAAGCAAGTTGTAGATCTTGCGCACCGAGGTTTATATGAATTGCATTAAAATACAACTAAGACAAATAGCTTTAGAAACTCTTCAAATGTGTTTTGGAAATCTGATTTATAAAGGTGCTGTTTTCCAGTCAGAATACATACACTGATACATAATGCAAAAACTTTCTCCATGAGCCTCTAAGATCTTTCTAACAGCTCACTAAATTTATAATGCTACCACAGAAATATCAGTGAAGAACAGCAAAGAGCTCACACACTAGATTTTACAAAGGCTGAGTGAAAGGAGGATTCTAAGGGCAACCGTCTCGCTAGCTATGAGCACTGCAGGTGCGCGGAGGGGACCTCTGCGGGGGTCAGCGCCGTGCCCGGGCAGGGCCTTAAATTCGCTGGGTAAATGCTCCAGCCAAGAGGAAACTTTCGCAGCCATACTTACGTCTGCAGCGCGTTGTTTTTGGCGTTAATAAGGCTCTCGTCTTGGATCTTGTCAAGTATTAACAAGGCACATTTTTCATGGCCCTAGTGAAGGAAAGGGACAGTAAGAAACATGAGACAGCGACAGCAGCAGGGTCCTGCATAATTACTCCATCGTATCTGAAACTGAAAACAAACGTGTTCTAAAAACATTCAGCAAGGCTATTTTCTGTATACTTTTTTCCCTAAAAAGGAAATGGGCCCCAGATACTGTAAGCAGTTAAATGCAGCCGATTAGGACTTGGTTAGCATAAGTCTATTCTAAAATATTCATACTTAACATGAATATTTCCAAGATAATTTTCAGAATTAATGTTCAAAGAGCTAAAGTAGATGGCAGCTTAGCTAGGTCAGCTGCTGGATTAAGAGCAGAGCCCACAACCTTCAATGCTCCTATATTACTTTGTAAAACTCCGTCAAGTGGCCATCTCCTCCTGTCGCCTTCGAGTCCCATTTTGGCACCCTGCCCACCCTCAGAGTCCTCACATACCCTCCCTTGGGGTCACTTAGCATAGCCAGTTGCCTCACAACGAGGAGGCCCTGTCTCGGGAAAGTTCATTCTGCCTCTGCTCAACAGCAGAAGGCATCCCTGGATCTTACAACAGCAGATGGCTGACAATTCACTGAGGCAGAGCTCCTTCACGGCCTGGAGCCTGCTGCCCTCTGAGGGGTCTTGGCTTCCTGAGCCCTTGCCAATCAAGAGCAAAACCACTGCAGTATCATCTGCTAGGTAGAAACGCTGCCTCCCGGGTCCACCCTGGCCCAGTCGGCCAAGATCAGCACAGTCACCACCAGGGCTCATCTGCACATGAAGTCTGAAAAGTACTGCATTTATGTTCTCTATTGAACTGTAATTGTGAAACTGAGCTGGTGTGTGTGTGTGTGTGTGTGTGTGTGTGTCCGTCCGTCTGTCTGTCTGTCTGTCTGTCTGTCTGTTTGTCTGTCTGTCTGTGCTTCTGGGGATTCCCACAGCATGAAGGGGAAAAACAACACCAGTAAAAAAAGGCACGGGGCTGGCCAGATAGCTCAGTGGATTAAAGCGCCAATGTCACCCTATTACTAATGTATATTACTAATGTATCTGATAACACCAGACATACATGCACATATATGTATGTGTGTGTACCTGCAATGTCTGTTTTCATTTATGTACTTGGTACAGGGTCTCACCACACAGTGTGGAGTCATGGTGATCTTCCTGCTGTCAGCCTCCCCAGTGCTGGGATTACAGGCACATGCCACCATGCCCAGACTCGGTCCATGTGTTCTGGGGGTGGGGCCGGGGCAGCATGCGGGACCAGGGGTCGAACCCTGGTCCCTATGCTTGCCAAAGCAGGCGCTTAGACTGCTGAGCTATCTCGCCAGCCCTCTTGCAGTGTCCTTAATGGGAGCAGGAATGCGACCTCTTTACCACCACCACCACCACCAAACCCAGCCACAATCCTCTAGGTGGGAATGTGCAGCAGAAGGGAAAGGGGTGGGGCAGAACTGCGCCTGGTGTGCTGCTTGCTTCGCAGAGTGGACTCTTGGGGCCTGCTAGCACAACGCTTGCCTTCCCATGGCATGAACACAAAATGAGTAGAACTGCTTACTTCTGGAAGCCACATAAGCAAGATCCTACCCTGTGATACAGTACCAAGCTGTGACACCACCACTAGGACACAGATACAGTAGCCGCATCAAGACAGAAGGCCTGCGGCAAGAACCTGAGTGACAGTACCACGAGGAGCGGGGCCTCCTCACTCTTCTGGGTGGAGCATCGCCTCGTCAACCTGGAGGTGGCCCTTTCCCTCTCCCCCTTCCATTCCACCTATGGCTGACAACATCCTGGGAAAATGCACACCTTCCAGAAAAATCACACTGCAGACTTCCAGAATAGAGGGGATGTCAGTGGTATTACTGTCACGACACCCAGTAACTGTGCCTTACGTTTGTTTACATACTTTACTGCTAGCTAGATGTAAGGGTGTATTCAAGTCCTTATCCTTCACAGTCAGATCAGCCTGGATGTGGTTCACCAAAACGTCTGCAGGAAGAGAAGAGAGAGGCTTAGACGAAATGCTGATCACACGCATTTTGAAGAAGTTACTGTAAAAACAGCAACATTTAAATCAGGACAGCTCACTTAACTGTACTTCATGCTTTTAAAGAAAAAAGGAGCAACTTATTGCCCTATTTGTTTCACCCAAATCAAAGATTGGCAGGCATTTAAGTGTCCTTGTAGTTTTACTATTTCCACTTAAGTGACTGTCACCACACTTGGCCTCAAAGTGTGAGACTTCACTGCAGGAGGCTGGGCAGGGCCTGCCCTGATCCAGGTTCCCGGCACAAGAAGTGACCGAGGAAGCAGTCAGGGGCTGAGGTAAGGCTGCCTCTTGCCCTTCTCCAGATGGGGAGACCCCAAGATCGCCAGCTCCCATATCACCTCACTTTGGCCTGGGACCAGCACATACCTACGGCACCCGCCTGCCCGTTCTCTGCGGCCATCATCAACGCCGTCTTCCCCGCATTGTCCTCGGCGTTCACCTGAGCGTTGTGTCGCAGAAGCAGCTGCAGGCAGTCCACGTGGTCCCTGAACGCTGCCGCATGGAGCGGGGTCCTGGAGATGTCAAGCGCGTAGGGTTTAGATTCCGTTCAACCTCTTCTCTCCTTAATAACTGCCCGGGAAACGTGTGTGGTGTCATCTAGGGTTTCAAAGGTCTCCGCTTGGAAACATAATGGTCAAGACCCCTCGAGAGGCCATTCAGGGTAGTCACTGAAGCGTCCCCCACACAGAAGAAATGCGTTAGGGTGGGGGTGGGGCTTGTGGTGGCCCTGATGATAAAATCAGCATGGACTGTGACCTTCAGGGACTTCTCTGTCATCTTTGAGATGGAGACTTTCAAAAGCTAGCCTTAAATTTGTAGGTAATTGGTAGATTAAATAAAGATTTAAAAAGCCATATAAGTTAATATGGATGGGTGACTTCTTTGAGAACATGATTTGGCATTATTTATCAAAACTATGGGCTTTTTAATCAAGTAATTCTGCTCCTGCAACCTCATCTCCCAGATACTGTTGATCATGTCTCCAGGCTCACAGACTATCCAGTGCGACGCTCCTTTGAAACAGCAAAATACTGGAAGCCAGTGAACTTTTCCTCAGCTGAAGGCAGACTGAGTAAAATAGAGCACACCCATTTGGTGAAATAATATGTGCTTTAGAATGACAGTGGCGATGCTGGCTTTGGCAGCCTGTGCGTCACAAGGGACGCCGTGAATATGTATGGGCTGGCGTGGAAATTTCCAAGATATACTAAAAGTAGAATACGGTTGTAAGTGGCCCATTTGCATCAAAAGAATGCATATGTATATGTTTATAGATGCTTACAGGCACACAGCAAGTATTTAGGAGGAAATACCATTTGGACTGAACAGAGCCCAGCAGCTGTCGCTATGGAAGAGGCCAGGGTTTCTTAGCAAAAAGGCAATTTAATCGAATGATATATCCTTTCTGATACTCAGCTTGAAAAAGTCATGCTCCTACAGCATATTACTTTGTCAGTGGAAAAGAGCTGTTTGGCTACTCCGCAGCTGCAAAGCACAGCCCAGGGCCCGCAGTACTGGGCACGTCTCAGGGGCCCTTACCTGCCTTTGTCGTCTCTGCAGCTGACGATGCTGGAATCGATGGCGCCCAGCAGCAGCGACGCACAACTCTCATGGTCATTTATTCTAAAGCAGAAATGGATTTCCATGTTAAAATGTCACCCTGTGCCATCAAGTCCCTCCAATTTCACCTTCCTGGGCTTGTGTGGTCCCTCCCACCTCATCTCCCTCTCCCTTTTCCAGCCATAAGACTTCTAAACTGTGTGCTCACTGTGCCCGAGCACAGGACACTGTACAGGTGTACTGTAGACCATAACTGGAAAGATGTGGATCCTTCACCCTTTTTTTAAAAAAATCTTTTATTTGTTTATTTGGTACAGGGGTTCACTACACAGCTCAGACTCATAGCAATCCTCTTGTCTCAGCCTCCCCAGTGCTGGGATTACAGGTGTGTGCCACCACACTGGGTTTGGGCCGGCTCACGGCCGGCACAGCATGCACTTATGGGGATCAAACCTGGGTCCTTGCACTTGCCAGGCAGGTGCTTAGACTGCCGAGGTATCTCCCCGGCCCCCTTCATCTATTTTATACTGCTGTTGTCTTCCCAACAAAGAAGCCAGGGGCCTGTGAAGCCCACAGAATACACAAATAGACCTCAGGTCTCGGCCCAGGCTGGCATGGAAGTCTGATGGAACTCGCTGTACCCTCCTGCCAATGACTGACCTGAGACTGGAGGAATAGTTAGATTTACCAAAAGCACGACTCTGATGAAGTGTGACAAACATGCAGAGACCTCCTGGGAGCAAATGCCTTTTTAACCACACAGCAGCCTGCTGCAGACCCTGGCTTATTTTCAGAATCTAGCAGACACCAGGGGCTGTACACCCTCAGAGATGTGCCCTCAGGCCCCCACCCCACAGCTCTCCAGGGATGCGTGAGTCCCCTGAGAGCAGTGGAACATCCCCGGGGCTCCTGGGAAATCCACAGCACGAGAGCCCACACTTCACTAGCAGAACTACTTGTCTTTAGCAGTGAAATGGAATAGTTTAGTCTTAGCTATAATCTGGAAGCTTTCTCCTTCCCTAAAAGGCCATGTTTATACTCAGAGGCCAGACAGCCGATGGGGCACGTGTGCTTACATTGCGCAGTGAAGAGGCGTGAAGGGGTTACCCACAAACGTGCGGAAACACTTTTGCTCCAAAAGCACCTCTATGCAGTTTTCATTACCTGCAAACAATCAACAGAACTTAGAGATTTTGCAAGAAAGAAATTTTACTTCACACAGTCTGGCTTTCTTTTTTTTCATTCAGTGTTGAATTGCAGCTTATGAATTTTCCTAAACTGACTGAGTACTCATTTTCGGTGGGATAAGATGAACACAATGTCAAAATGTTATTAACTTGGCTCACAGGTGTTCGCAGATGTAATGAACAGACCAAACAATGAAGGCCATATGGTGTGGGGGCAAGAAGACCCTTCCCTGGCCAGCGGAGTGGGTTCTACACTGCCCTCAGCTCTGGATAGAAATGCCAGTGCAGATGGCCCCAGGAAACACAGCTGTCACCCATGAAGAGCTTTACCTATACTACGAGCGCCCTGGAGGTAGGGAAATGGGTTAGCCAAGCAGTGTCTGGCGTAAGGCAAGGATAAAGCCGTGGCTGTAAAATATGAAATGTTTTGCATGACTCTCGGCACACAGTAGGTGCCCAGTAAACACTTTTAATAGACAGATGAATAAAAGTGGGAAGTTATTTTTAACAAAAGGATGTTTGGCTTCTAAATCAACTGAATTTGAATGAAGTAATTCAAAGGTCCCAGCCCCGTGGACTTGTAACATGACCTGAGGCAATTTTCTTGGGACCTCTGAGCCTCAGTTTCCTTCTGCATAGAAAGCTGGACTCGCAGTAGCCACCTTGCCCACAGGACAGGACAGTGAGAGCTCTAACTCCATAGGGGACTTGACGTGTGGCCGAGCACTGTGCGCATGGGAGGCAGGAAGGCGCTGCTATTGGCTTTGGAAATGCAGGTGGGCTGCCCCTTCTGCTTCTTGGCCAAACTTGGAGCTAATTTACCGAACACTCCCTTATCACCTACCTCAGAACTAGGAAGAGTGTTTTAACAAAATATTAAAATAGAAAGAAAACTCTTTGGAGAGACAATTTTCTACAGCTTTCAGGAGGATTGAGAAGCCTGGAAAGACTGCGTACAAGCATCCCCTAGCAGGCAGGTGTCCTGGTCTCTGAACCCTTCGGTTAGTATGAATCCCCCAGGCCGGGGAGATAGCCCAACGGCTAATCGCCTGCCTGGAGAGTGCAAGGGCCTGAGCTCTGTTCCCACTACCAAAATAAACAAACAAAACTCAAACCAACAACAGCATGAACCCCCCAAGGAGCCTGCTTTGCTTGGGGCAGCACCTACAGGCACCACTGGAGGCCGTGAGGGCTGCACTGGCACAACTGAACTCCAGCCATCGACTCAAATGTGCAGCGAAGGGGATTCTGAGAAGATGCGAGGTGAGCCTCAGAGCTGGAAGAGGCTGCCAGCCAGGGTGGACTGCTCAGGGGAGGGCTGCCCTTGCACCCCTGCTGTCCCAAGAGGCCTGGGGACACAGAGACCTCACCCGTGTCCCAGGAGGAGGCGGCCCATGGCAGGTCTCACAGAGCCCATCCTCTCCTGAAGGTTCTCCACAGCCTGCGAGCTCACAGCTTCATGGCAAAGGGGTGAGGGGGCGTGGCCCATTTTAGGGAAAATAATCATCATCATCATCATCGTCATCATCACAACTGTCCAGTGCTGGGGAGGAACCAAGAGCAAGGAGACACTTTGGTCCCGCTTGCTAAGGCCAAATCAATGAAAAAGGAGGATCAATGAAATTCATGGTGAGGTCTTCAAGCAAAACTCTTCCTAGAATTAGCATTCAGTTTCTAAATTAAAACTTTTAATTGATGGGGC
>NW_004524601.1:3723250-3727184 GCF_000260255.1 Octodon degus | reverse complement strand
AAATAGCACCATTAGCCTCTGAGAAGTTGAGGCATCAGGGACACAAGTTCGAGCCCTGCCTGGGGAACTTAGTGAGGTGAGGTGCAGTCTCAAAGTAAAAAACAAAAAGAGCTGGGGAGGCAGCGCAGTGCAAACCCTGGGTTCAATTTCCAGTACTGAAAAAAAATAAAGAAGAAGAAGAAGGGAAAGAGGCATGGAGGGGGGGAGAGATCAGGAGGAGAAAAGAAAGAAGAGGGAGGGAGGATGGAGAAAGGAAAGACAGACAAAGGAAGGAAAGGGGAGAGGACGGAAAGAACAAAGAAGAGAAGAAAGGAGGCAGGAAGGAGGAATAAAGGAGGTGGGGGGCGTGGAGGGTCAAAGGGAGGAAGACGGAAACAGTGACTCAAACCAAGTCACCAGTGAAATGAATTACAGCACCTACATACACATTAAAGGAGCCTTAGAAATGACAACGAGGAAAGATTCTAAATTATAGTCCAGAAAAAAATACTTAATGCTATGGAAAAAAAGATCCTTGATTTATTATGAGAAAAAGAAAACCAGATTCCAAATAGAATCTCCAGTGTTATCTTTTAGAAATTTAAAACACATCCATGTACAAAAAGACTGGAGACATACACCCAGCAGTGGTCATCTCCAGGGGCTATGATTGCTGCTGATTGCAATTTTCTTCCACTGTGCTTTTAAAAAATCATCTTGCAGATTCTCCATAAGGCACACAAAGCACACGCAGCCTGCAGTCAGACAGCGGGGCCAGCCCCACCCGCGAGGGATCATGGGAGTAGGGCCTGCAGCTGTCCAGCTCCGCCCTCTGCAGGGGCCCAGCCACCCCCTTCTTTTGACTGGCAGAGGCGGACTGGTCCTATGGTGAAACCGTCTCTGCCTCTGCCCTCTGCCCTCTGCCCACTGCCTGCCTGCCTCTGCCTCTCCCTCCCCCTCCCCCTCCCCCTCTCCCTCTCCCTGAAAATTCACATAGGGAGCGAGCAGAAGAAAGCTTGTGTGAGGCGCGAGCGGCACGCACCCCTCGGTGTAGGGCCGTGCACCCCATGACGTCCACAGCGTCCACATTTGCCTCCTTCTCCAGGAGCAGCGAGACTGCGTCAATGTGTCCATAGGCGACTGCAAGCATCAGCGGGGTTCTAGGTGAGAGGCAGACAGGCTTCTGAGGGACCCAAAAAGAACTCCAGTGGGAGGTCCTCCCCATTATCTCCGCCCTCCCCATTTGCTCTCCACCCTGAGGCGGGAGCGAGCTGCCCATTCTAAGGGTGCTGGGGCACAAGCGCAGGGTGGCTGAGGGCAGCTCCTTGTCCAAGCAGCCCTGCCCATCCGTCATTTCCGAGGGTCGCGGGCAGAGCATGTGCGCGCAGGGCAGCCGAGGACAGCATGCTCTTGGGCTCTGGCCCAGGACTTGGTCCGAGGGAGACCCTATGCCCTGCACAACAGCGTCACCGCTCAGGGGGGTAGAGTGGAGCACGGTGGGGGGTGGGCTGCCACGCCTGTGTATCCAACAGTCGCTAGTGAGCCGCCCTGGACTTCCGGATGGTAAGAGAACTTGGGGAGGGAATCGGCCAAAAGATGGGAAATGCGACAAAAAACAAGTCCCAGCAAGAACAGCAAGTGGAAGGACCTTCAGTGCTGGGGTCTTAGAGTCTATTGCATTGCATTATTAGCTTAAAAAGGGAACAATTTGCAAGGAGACAAAGATGCAAAAAGGGGAGAGGAAGGGAGCAGAAACAGCCAGGAGCCATGGCCACAGCCAGGAAGTGACACTTTTTATCCAGATGTGCACACGGCTCCATGCTGTCCCTGGGCTCTCATCAGGACCCGTACCCCAATCTGCACCCCCTGAACTCAGCATTGGCCTTGGCACTGCTCCATGACCCAGCCCATCTCCACGGGGGACCGAAACAACGACCCGAGGATGGCGAGAGAGCACTTACTGTCCTTTGGCATCCTTCACGTCCACCACTTCCGGGTTGTCTGCGATCTCTAACAATAGCCGCAGACACAGGGTGTGGCCGTTGATAACTGGAAGCGAAAGTAATGGGCGTTCTCTTTAGCAGACCAGTGCCACACAGGCCCGTGACTTCACCTTTGATTTGCTGCTGCCACTGCTGCTGCCGTGGACAGGTGGCCTAGCTTTGAAGGACACTGGGAACTGACCCCCACACTTCTCTTTCTCCTAGGGCGCTGTGAGCATCACCCGCCTTCTGCTTCCCTGGGAGGGAGCTTTTCTGGAATGTGATGTCCTTTCTTATCATTGCTGGGGGCTGATGTGTGTCCCCGCTTGTCAGCTCCTCTAAGTGTCATTCAATTTCATGGCTCCGGTGCCTCCTTCCTCCAGTGCCTTTCAAGGGGGATATAGAGGGGACAGCCTGGGAGGGACCAGGGGAGAGGGGACGAGTGGGCAGGGAGATGGGCGCAGGAGACAGGCCCTGCCTCTTCTTGCTGGCCCATCCTGCAGCCATGGCTCTCACCGATCAGTGTGGTTTACAGTAAAGCACAGAGGCGTCGGTCATGCTGTGCATGATGACGGACCTGCACCCTCAGGAGACTCAGGGAGCCACGTGGCATCCTGGGGTCCCGCAGCCTACATCATCTGTCACCCTGCAGGGCCTCCAGGCTGCCACAGCCAAGCTCCACTCCTCCTCTCCCGTCCTCCCCTCCACTCCAGCTGAGTAGGTGCCCTTCCACCACCAGCCCTCTCCTGATCAGTGGCCATGAAGTAGACAGGAAACGTGACCCATGTACAGTGTCCCTGAGGCCCCAGTGTGCACCCAGGATGCTGCTGCTTTGTGGAGAGGTCACAGACATCAGGGTGTGGACCCCCCCAGACCAAGGAAGGCACCTTCTTCCAGTGGACCCTCCAAACCTCCCCACAGGCTGCACTGTCTGTGGGGGAACAAGTGAGAGCAAACGTGGCCACAATTCCAGGCGTGACTGCCCTGGGCTCTGAACAGGGCCCCGCCGATGCCCTGGCAGGGGACAGACACCGCTACACAGGGCCAACACAGCTTCTGCCATGCTGCATTTCACAGTCCTTTTTACGGCTCCCCAGGCCTGAGGGATCACTCAGTCAACGTCCCCACACATGTTCAGGGACAGGAGATGTTAGAACCAGCTCACGTTCACCACAGCACTCAGATGAAGACAGGCACAGCGGCCGCACGGTGCAGCTTGCTGCTTTCAGCCTGTTCTCAACAGCAGCCCACCTTTCCTCGCCAGAGAAACTTGGCGGGCAGGAAATACAGGTAAACGCCATCGCTGCCTTTGTTTTTTTTTTGTTTTGTTTTGTTTTTGTTTTTTTAATTATACTGAGTCAGTTACTATTGTTGAAATGTGGGAGGGGTTTAATGCCCACGAGGAAATCATTATAGAAAGACTGACAGTTAAACAGCCCTGGCCTGGGGGTATAGAGGTAGAGGAACAGTGTATTTGGGTGGATTCCTGCCTCTGTACCAATTTGATATTCTTTAAATGCCTGTAATTACAATAGTCCTGAAGCTGTTTGATTTCAGCTAAACATAAGAAAGAAATCGTCTAAGTTCATATTACTCACCTAGTGTATCGGGCAGCAAAATGATTTCTGTAATTACATTCCTTTTCCATAGTAGCTTGCTGAACTTAGCTCATACCACGCTGGAAAATTTAACTTGCCCTTAGAGTAAAAGTGTAGCCAAATTTAGATTCTCTTTGGCTTCCCCCCAGCTGTCTTCCAGCAAAAAGATGTCATATTGCTAGCTGTGCCCAGCTGGGCCTTGCCCTGGCTGAGGACAGCTATTCCTGGGACTGTCCCTGCCTCTGTCTGTGACCACACCTCTAACCTCTCCTGGCTGCTGACCCTCATAGACCCCGAGGGCTCGAATAACTGTGCTGAAAAGTCGCTGGGTAAGCAGATTTCCAATCGCAGGCCTCACCTCATAAAGCACACATT
>NW_004524601.1:3718602-3719596 GCF_000260255.1 Octodon degus | reverse complement strand
ACGAATAATAAAATCAGAGAAGCAGAGTAAGATGCTTACTCTGTGGAGAAATGCATATGTAATCTGAGGAGAGGAGAGTTTAAGAAGACTGTGAGCTGGGGACGTGCAAGACAGATCTGACTGACTCCACTACATGGAAGCTCCAAATGCCTGCGTGGACAAGACATGGGGGCGGGCAGCCTCGCGGGGCTAAGACCTGGTCATCCTCTCTATGCATGAGAAAAGAGAGCATGGAAGGAGAGCGGGCGAGCGATGAAGAAGAGAGGTCATTTCCAGAGGAAACACAAATAGCCAGAAACTATGCCACCCAAAAGGAAAGTCCAAGTTAAAACTATGAGATGCCTTTTTAGTCTTTAGAACTGATAAAAATAAAAAAGGTGATACCATTTTGCGCTGGCAAAACTGTGGGAAAGAATTCTCATCTCTGCATATTTGGTCAAGGAATTATAATATCCATTTTGCAAGGTAATGCCGCATAACTTATTACAGTTAAAAATTTACGTTCGGGACTCTGGCTGGAGAAAACATCCGGCTGGATCACAGCCTGCACCCCGCACAGGGCTATACGTTCTGACAAGAGTCAGGCATCGCTGATCAACCGGACTGAGGCCTGGGTGAGGGGGAGGCAGGAAGCCTAGCAGCAACCAGCCAAGCCGACACCCCCTGGGCCCTGCCCTGGGCAGCGTGGAAACCGTGGAAGGCCTGTCGCCAGGCCCGCGTGTCCAGGCAGGACTCACCGTTGTAGCAGGCCCAGTGCAGGGGTGTGTAGCCCTGGCTGTCCCGCAGGCAGCAGTCCTCCTCGGCCAGGGCCAGCTGCAGCAGCTCGCTCAGCCACGTGGCGTGGCCCCGGGCGGCGGCGTAGTGCAGCGGCGTCCTCCCCCGGAAGTCCCTGCAGAGCACCGACACCTCCTGCTCCAGCAGCATCTGCACGCACTCCTCGTGTCCTGTCATGATCTGGGCGTGAAGAGAAGCACGGGGAGACCTCAGAGGAGCC
>NW_004524601.1:3680706-3714387 GCF_000260255.1 Octodon degus | reverse complement strand
ACGGAGTGAATCCCCTCGGCCACCAGGAGGCGCCCTGGGACCACACCTACAGCACGGTGGCAGATGGGTGACAAGGACTGTTCCTGATTATTCACCTGCTTGCAAGAGTGGCCTCCAGAGGCCCTGGGCAATGGCCAGGAATCACATGGTCACAAAGCAGAGTGACTTCCTCAGGGAGAACACAATCTGGACTTTATAATAATGCCAAGAATGTCTACAGAGTGAAAGGATGGGATGGGATGGGAAACGAGAATTTGTGATTCAGTCATGCCAGCCATCACCGACTTCATGGTTGAAGTTCTTCTCAACAACAGTCATGTCCAAGTAATCAGGCAAAACCCAGCTTCTTTTAAAAAAAATCTTTGTATTGTATCTCTTCTGTGGCTCTTGGGGAAAGGGATGCGGAGGGAACTACTGCTACAAGATCTATCTCTGCTAGAAAGAGTTCCCAAGTCACAAGCATCGTAAAGTCTTCTGAAAAGTGCTTTCAGGGCACTTCACTGTGTCTCAGGGACCAGGTTTCAATCCACAGGCAGAGGGCTAGAAAGCAGAATCACTGCTAGAGTGTTGTCTGTCTAACAAACAGCTAAACACTACCTACTCCCTCTTCAAGGGTGACAGCCTTGGAGTTCCTGGGCCCAAAGGTCTGATGCCTTAACAGAGCCCGAAACCTCCGAGGTTGATTTTATATCTGTTTGTACATCCACAAGTGTCTTTAGGTAATTTTCCCCATGCACTGGAGGAAATTCCCAGAAAAGACAAATTACTTAGCTTTTTACAGATCCAGATTTTTTTTTTTTTTAAAGATCTCTATTTTTGGGCCACAGATCTAACTCAGCAGTACAGCACCTACCTGGCAAGCACAAGGTCCTAAATTCAGTTTTGGGTTTAAAAAAAAAATTCTCTATTTTTGCATGTGATGCACAAGGAAGCAGAGCCAAAGCCAAGAATGTGACTTGGGCCAGGAGGACAATGTGCTGTTGGGCTCGCTCACATGAAACAGGCCAGCAACACCATTTATGCTACACTTTGACCCATTAAGAGATCTGGTCAGCAGAACATGCCCACTCTTTGTTCAGAAAGTTTCTCATTGTGGTCTTTAGCCCGAGGCTCTGAACTCTCTTGAGTGGAGAAGAAGGCAGAAGGTATTTGCCCAGAGAGCACCAGCCTCCACCAGAGGGAGGGAAAGGGAGAGAAGAGGGAGGTCAGAGGCATTTTGGAAGTGGGTCAGGAGACGCACCCCAATGCAACCTACCTGAGGCATGCAGAGGGGTTCGCTTGGTCACGTTGTCCTTCACAAAGATGGAGGCGCCCTGGTTGACAAGCGCTTCCACACACTCTGTGTGTCCCTTGAAGGCGGCCAGGTCCAGTGGTGTGCGGCCTTTCTCGTCCCTGATGTCCAGATCCACCAGCGTCTGCAGGAGGACTTCCAAGGCTTGATGGTGCCCGTTGTAGGCCTGCAGAGAAGAAAGCAGCTAAAGGCAGTGCACACATGTGCCCACACGGCACTGCCCAGGAGGTGGGCCTCTCAGCCACAGAAGAGACCCCTTGCTGCGAAGGGCACACTGGAAAGACACTGTGGTGGTGCATGCCTGTGATCCCAGCACTCAGGGGGCTGAGGCAGGAGGATTGCTGTGAGTTTGAGGTCCACCTGAACTGTACAGCAAGACCCTCTCAACCCCACCCCCAATGCAAAAACCAAAAAGCCCTATGGTCACTGCTGACAAAAGGCAAGTCGGAGAGGTAAATCAGAAACCACCACTCCCAAACCTCATGATTGCACCCAGGTTCGTTCTGTTTTGTCAGGCAGTTTGCTCAAACACGCTTAGTTCATTCATGTATCTATATTCCTATTCAGCAATCGAATCATCTAATGTGGACAAACAGCGGCATGAATTAATGTGTGGCTCTCTCCAAATGGCATACCCAGCAACGGCACGGGAGGCTTTTCCAGGAGGCTTTTCTGTTAGCCAAACTAGAGAATGCGATTACTGGAAACATCACTGACTCGGGGCCACCAAGGCAAGGGCACCGTCCTTTGTAGCACGGCGCGGCTGATTCTAACCACGTGACCTCAGGCGAGCGTCTTCCTTGCGCTGAGCGACCAGGTTCTTGCTGATCCAATGGAGCAGTAAGAGCTGCTGCTCAGCATGGCCAGGAGGAGAGGCGACCGCTGCCCTGGCCTTGTGCAGCATTGCGCGTGTAGATGACACGCTTCCTCCCCTCCTTTGTTTCTTCCACTGATTACAGTGAAACCACACGTTCAGGTTGTAACATACATCACACATGTGCAGATCTGTCATGGGGGCCTACGCTAGGTCCAGATGAAGAGGCTGTATACTACTAAAACATAAGACTGAAAGCCTGAGAGACAGTTTCTATTTAATCTCCAAGGTAAAAGCTATAAACTTGCCCCAACACACCCACCATGCACACCCTGCACACACAGGGGCGCACACACATGTGCACTTACACAGAAGAGCATGTTGAAAATAAAAGGGGACGAAAAATGGGTTGGAAGGAGAGTAAAGAGTCAGGAAAAGCCTGTCCCCAGGCCTCTGGCAAAGTCCCCTGCATATTTAATTTTTCACTGTGGCTGTGATTCAAGTTTTAGTTTATTTGAAAAAAGGTTTTGCACAAAGGATTAATTTCCTTAATATAAAAAAGCTCTTAGAAACCATTGTGAAACTAGGAAAAGGTATCAAGGGTATAGAAAAGCTAATAGACACACAGAAAAACTATGCAAATTTTTCAAGTACTATTTTTCAACTCGCAGACTGGCAATAATTAGAAAGCTGGGTCACATCTAGTATCAGTTACAACTGCGAACAAAGCAATCTGACACTCTGTTGGTGGAGTGCCGACTGGTGTGACATTTGCAGAGGGTGACTTGACAGCATCTATCGAAAATGTTGGGCGAGAAGCTCAGTTACAGGCAGCATGCATAGTGTTTCCTCATTTATACAGAAAGCAAATACACATGGACACATCTCTTCTTTATATATTTTACTCTGTAGAAAATTTTAGAAGGATATAGAAAAGCATATTAGTGGTGCCTTGCTTTGAACTAGGGAATAAACATACACACTTTTTTCATCTTATCTTTTAAAACACGTTTCAATTTTTTTTTGGGGTTTCCTTTTTTGTTACCACCAAAACCCCCTTTTAAAGGATTCATTGGAACTTGGATTCTTATTCCGGTTTTAAAAATTCTCATGACTTTTTGGGTTAATGATTAGGGCTATTTTACATATTCAACATCTACATCACATATGGCGTGTACTACAATGAGCCTCGTGCTAACGCCTCCCACTCTCTCCCCTGGCATCTAGATGTGCATCTCCAGCAGCCTCTTGGGCCTTCCACTTCTGCGTCCAGCAGGCCTCACATCCTGACTTCTGACTTAGCTTCCCCAAACCTGCTCTGTTCACAGCCTTCTCAGGGAAAACAACTTTCTCCCGGCTGCTCAGGCCTCAGACCTTGGTGTCCTCTTTGTCTTCCCGCCTCCTGGGCCCAAGGCGATAGCCCTGAACAAGCGCTCAGGGACGAGAGCGCAACAGGGTGCTAGAAACTCACCCCACGTTGCTGTGCCTGCCCTGGAGGGCAGCTCCCCACATCCTGCTCCTAATTCCCCCGGAAGCGTCCTGTGGCCAGCAGTGGAGTGTCCCATGCCACTTCCAAGGCTCTCCTCACAGTCTCTACTCTACAGTCTGTCTACAGTCAGCCGCTTGTCCCCGCAAAAGCATCCCCTTCCATCTTTGTTCCCTGGCGATTACCACCGGGCCAACACACAGCCCAGTGGAATCTATCAAAACCCAGATTGGATCACAGCACTCCTAGATTAAAGAGTGGATAAGTGGACAAGTCTTCCCCCGTGACGACACCCGGCAGAACTTCTGACTAGCGTGCCCCAGACGCGAGGGCCCTCCCCAACTCAGGTGCAGCCACACCCACCCCTGCAGCTTTCCCTCTTCCGCTTGGAAAGCTCTGCCACAGCCAGGGTGGCTTTCCTGGGACTTCTAAAACACCCCTTCCTCCTAGGGTGCAATGGCCCCCATTCTCTGTGGATGACCAGCTGGACAGCTGTCCCCAGAAGAAGAGCGCTGTTTGTGTCTTGGCTGAACCTGGCCCTGTTTCCAAGTGTCGATGTGTGAGGAGATGGCTGGGGCGTTTCCTTGTCTCCTCAGTGGGTTTTAATCAACACAAACTGGTCCAGGCAGGCAGTGGTGTGTGGTCTTCGAAGCAAGGCCACAGGGCAGCGCTTGTGGCCCCATGGCCCCCCAGAGACACGTGTGAGCCAGGCCGGGATGGAGAGCCGCGCTCCCACTGTCAGCTGGGATCTGCCTTGAGACAGAGGTTATGACTGCCCAGGGCATAAAATGACATTTTAGAGCTGAAGCTCCAGCTCTAAAACATTCAGTACCTCCCAGAAGTGTGTGGCGCAGAGGACGCGGCGTAGCCTCCTCGTCTCTGTGCGTTGCAGAGGCCTCCTCCCCAGCCCAGCTCACGGCCCTCACTGCTTCTCACCATTCCCACCGTCGCTCATCCCGAGCCCCTCCCCTCTTCACGTATTAATAGGATCTGGGTTTGGCCAGGCTGAAGCCTTCGTTCCAGCTAGCCATCATCCTAGCTGGACTCAGGGCCCCCCTGGCTCCCCCAACCTGGGGCATATAATTGTGTCTTTATTCTTACTATGGGCCACACTGGAAGTGGTAGACTGGGATTCGCTCGCTAGCGTTCCACTGCCTTTCCCTTGGGATTGTAGATATACCCTTCCAGGACTGGGACAAGGGCTGGGAAAGGTTCTCTCTAACTCTCACGCTGCTCTCCCCACTGGGCCTGCTCTCTCCTGTGCTTTGGCGTGCAGCGCCCGGTGCTGTTGTCAGCAGATGTTGATTGGTTCTTTTGTCTGTGATTGAAGGGATGCCTAAAATCATGCCCGGAAAGCTGCAGACATCTAACAGTTATGTGACGGATGAATAAATGAATGAATACAATAGCAACCACCATTTGCCCCAGTAGTGACAGAAATATGTTTCTTTTCTTTTTTGTGATACTGGGGATTGAACTCAGGACTTTGTGCTCTCCAGGCAAGTACTTATTCTACTGAGCTATCTCCCCGGCCAGAAATATGTTTCTTAGACAGTGTTTTTTGTTTTCTGAGGCAGGGTCTTGCTGTGTGGCCCATGCTGGCCTTGCACTTGCACTTCTGAGCCCATTGCTATCACCTAAAATTTATAATTTAGGTACACACTTTTCTCTGTAATTCCATTTAAATAATTTTAAAACTAAATAATTTTGTGTTTGCATGTAATAGAACAGAATGGGAAACACTGAGTCGGAACCTCAGCCCCTTAGACAGCCGAGCACAAGGTGAAGTGCTGTGAACAGAGGTCTGAGGCAAAAAGCTGCACGACAGGGACTCGCTGGGGGACTGCTGGGCCTTCACTGTGCACGTGGCCCTTTGTGCAACAGCAGATCAAACCTTACATCTACCTTTCTGACCTACAGGGGATGATCGAAATACATGGTGAATGTAGTCATTTTAAAAAATTCTTACAGTAAAGAACACATTGCCCTGAATCCTTCTTAAAACCCTCCCCCCGACTTCCAGTACACTGATCCCATCCTGTTGCCATGTTCAGAAGCAGCTCTGGAATGTTCCTTCATGTGTGTCCTCAGGAAGTGTGATAAAAAAAAAAAAAAAAAACCAACCCAGTGTGTGGTGTTGTGAGTGCCATCCAGCAGAAAGGCAGGCTCGAAAGAACCCACACCGTATTTATAGGACCTGGCACAGTGTGGCTTCTGACTCCCACCCAAGTCAAAATGACCATGAAAGAGAGATGTTTTGTTCAGGACATCAAGGCAGCTGGGACAGCGCAGCGGCAGGCACTAGTGAGAAAGAATGCCCAGAACTGCTTCAGCGTCGAGAGTGACGGAGTCGGTGTTTACAGGGGATCGGAGTACTCGGGTGGGATGCATTTGAGTAGTGTGGATTTTAGGGTGATAAGTTTTTTTTTTTTATTTTTATTTTCAACACTTTTTAAGGGTTTTGCTGTGCAGTTCAAGCTGGCCTTGAGCTGACTTTGTAGCCCAAGTTGGCCTCAAGCTTGCAGCAATCTTTCTCCCCGTTTCCTGAGTGCTGGGATTAGAGATACGTGCCACCATATCTGGTCTCACCGTATTTTCAGTCACCCCTTTCTACCTGCTGTGCCAGCCCTCCCATGTGGGGCAGGAAGCCTTCATTCTATCCTAAATTCTGAAGCAGTAGCTATCTTTTCCTGATGAAAGGATTTCTGTTACCTCGCGCCTGTGTTGCCTTGCTTAATTCTCTCCTGAGTTGGCACAGGGAACACTTGTTCTCATCTGCACCGAGGACATAGCTCTGTCTGGCCTGTGTGGGAAGCTGGGTTTCTGAGGGGAGCAGCCCGAGTTATGGGCTTTCAAGAGCAAGTGCGAAAAGGCACAAAGTAGCTATTGGGTACACGGTTCCTTAACTTTGCATCATGGGAAATGCCAAACATCTACAAGGAAGACAGGAGTCGCCATGTACCCTCCCCGAGTGTCAGCCAGAGCTGATTTCAAGTCCGTCTGGAAACTTGGTCTCACGACAGGGCTGTGATAACAGAAGCCTCTACATCGAGGTGTAAATCAGTCTTCTATACTGCACTCACAGCTTGAATCTCTTCTCATTTGAAAGCTGACTTTGCGTGACATTTCTGCCCATTTTCAATTTTTACGCTAGTCACTGCCTTGGCTTATATAGAAATCACGAAGCCACGTGGCGGGCAGCGAGCTCCAGCGGACAGAGCGGCTCCAGATGCTACTCGCAAACGCCAGGCACTGCTATGACAAGGACAGCGGACAGCTTAATTTCGTTAATGTCACTTCGCTAGGAAAATGGAGCTGGCGGCTGATGATGCGTGCATCTGTACAAAGCACGACGGCCGACATATTTAGATTTAATAAAGGGAAGACACCCGGGGGAAGAAGAAACGTGCAGGAAAGAGCCCGAAGGAAGGAGCCAGTGCTGGCTGGGGCAGCAGTCCTTTCACAGCACGCTTGTTAGGTGCTGACGCGTCTCCCGTGCAGCGGATCCCTGGGCCTCGCCCCCTCCTCACAACAAACGAGAAATCCATTCGTCGTGTTTCAGTCAAAGAGGCTTAATCTGAAGATGAGTGGAACCCGGCTAACTAGGGTAGCTTTGGAATTCTCACGTTCGCCTGTCCCTGGCCCTTGGATATGCTGACAGCGAGGACACAGAAGCCCTGGCACCTGCAGGATGCTACTCGCTTCTCCCCTCACTCTGGCTTGCAGCTCCTGGCTCTCCCTGGGGACAGAGGCTCCCCTGGGGTCCCTGTCACACTTATGCACTGTGTTAGTAAACACCTCTCTAAAGCATCTCATTCTGTCACTTAAACATCTCAGCACAAGTAACTTCTCTGAAGCTTTTTAGACAGGACCAGGACAACAAGGGCAGGGTAAAGATCTGGACGGAATCCACGAGTTCTCACAGTCCATGTGGAAACCTCGACAGCTGGAGGCTTTTGTTTGCATGACCTTGTTTCTTAACCTCTGTCCGTCGTGTGGGGAAAAGGCTGGTGACATTTACTGGGCTGGTAATTCTGGAGACCAGAATCACTGCGCCAGGAGCTAAGTAGCTCTGGGCAGGCTGGGCCTCTCATAGCACTCGGCTTTGGGGTGCCAGGCTGCGTTTCCCTGCCAAGACCCTTCTGCCTGGGCCCTAGTTTTCACATATCGCTTGCCGTCAGGGCCCCGAGACAGAGGACGTGCAGGAAGTCTACTACTTCTTGCAGCCACTCTTTTAAGTGAGTTAGCATTTCAAGGGGAAAAACCAGACAATTTTAGGCCAAACTTACCGTCCTTTGCTGGCTTTCCGCTCACTGCCTGGCTACTGACTTTGCGCCTGCTAATCTAGCACAGATGGTAAGGTGGCCTTTCTGAGGCACAAGTCCTGTCATGTCATTTGTCCCCTCAAAACCGCCCATTGGATTTCTGCTTTGCTTAGAGTAAAATACAAAGTGTTTTCAAAGGACTGAAAGGCCCTGTAGGTCCAGTGCTGCTCTTCCCACCGAAGCCCCTCTGCAGTGTATCACAACCCTGCTGCCACCCTGCCCAGCCCAGAGACCCCTCTGCTGCCCTATGGGCATGCCAAGCCTCCCTGATCCCAGATCACTGTGCCTATGTCCATGACCCTCTTCTGCCAGACTTGGATGGGAGCCCTAAAGGTGAAGCTCCTTGAGATCAAAGCACCTTCTGCCCCCACTCTCCCTCTCGCAGGTTCCACCTCATGGTGGTCACCGCCATCTGTCACGCTATGCCCATGAAAAAGTGCAAGGACATTAGCCGGCTCTCCTTTCCCAGGGTGTCTCCGGAGTGTAAGAGGGCATGAGTGGATGCAGAAGTAAAGGGCTCTGTCCGCATTAGCAATGACGGCATGGAGCTGGCTGGCTGCGTCTGTGTAGCCCGATGCTGTGCGTGGTGCTTCACGTGCACGAACACAGGCCGTCCCCACCGCGGGGCCTGCCGTCCTCCTCCTCCCACGGGTGAGGAAACTGACAGGAGTGGCTGGGTGCTTGGCCACGATCGTACAATGCACAGTTAAACAGGCCAGAGTGGGGAGGAGGCACCCTTTGCTTGTTCACTCCTCTGTTCGCAGGTGGGGGAACCATATCCAGGTAATGGAAGGCTCTGCGTCGAGGCGTAAATCAGTCTCGAGCACTGCGTCCACAGCTTGAATCTCTTCTCTCATTTGAAAATTGACTCCGTGTAACATTTCTGCCCATGTTCAATTTTTACGCTAGTCACTGCCTTAGCTTATATAGAAATCATGAAGCCAGGTGAGGTGTTAGAGACAGGAATGGCCGCTGGGCCTCCCCTATTGTCCACTGGCCCCTGCAGGCTGCAAGCCACCATAGCCCAATCTTTCCCTGGCTGTCACAGCTCCATCCATACAAGACAGGAGCCACACACAGCCCTGCAAGTGCCTGGCACATCGTAAGCACGCAGCAGGCCCTTTCGGGGAGAAAGTGAATGAGCGATGACAGCAATTTTGGAAGCAAAGAGACTTTTTGCCAGTCTTCCCTGTTTCGGACAGGTGGGGAACTCTGTCCAAGACAACCTTCGCTAGAGGACAGCTGCCTCTGGAGAGTGTCCCAGGTGCAGAGAAGGCTGGGCAGGGCTTCAGAGGAGCAACGGTGGGAGCTTTCCCTGTACAAACACCCACCGCCACACCTGCTACCTCTGGGTCTGCCTGCTGGAGCATAGGTGGATGACATCACCACATTGACACTGTGCGCGCATGTGTGTGCGCCTGAGTGCACTGTCTGGATTAGGAGCTGTCTGGAGGGGTCAGCTTGTGTGCTGGGGCACATGTGGGGAGCCAGGTTTACAGGAAGGGGAGGGAGGGCCCAGGTGGCAGCAGGGTATGGGCATCTGGCCCCTGTGCGAGGCCTGTCTCCTTTCACCTGTGGGGTGCCCATGAGTGCCTGCCCTTATGACTCTTTTCCCCTCCCAAACTCCGCCTCTTAGCCCTGCATTAGGACAGCGGAAGCCTTGCATGTGCATGGCATGAACTAGAAGGACAGGAACTATAGTCCAGCCCCCTGTTGTCCTGCCCAGAGCCCTGCCCCGGGTTTCGTCAAGCAAGGGAGCATTTCGGCACCACCTCTGCACCTGAGGTTCAGCAGCACCCAGGCCAGGTGGGTGTCTGGCTGGGTGTGGCTCTGGGCAGACAGCTGTTCACCACCATGAGCAGGACACCCCTGGGGCCAATGAGGGAGTGTGCCCCACCTGGTCCCCAAGGGGAGTCGGGTCACCACGGAGCTGCCACACTCCCCTGGGTCACAGGATGTGGACAGGAAGCTGCTCTAGTGGTCAGGCTGCTCCTCGTCCTGTGTCCCGCACCTGCCACCAGCATGAGTGCGGGAACCTGCGACCTCCTCCAGGACTCGGAGGCCCAAGAAAAGCTTCGAAGCCTCACCCCCACCTTACTCCAGCAAGTCCATGCTTAAAAATGCTAACACTTGTGTATTTAAAAAGGTCACAGTTAATTACTATAGGTTTGACCTTTGTGTATCGTCTATAATCAAACCTCTTACAGTGAAATGTTCTCTGTGAATTTTAAAGATGCTAAAAGTCATGATAAGCCCATGAGGCACACTATGGCAGACTTTCTGTACCCCATTTTACAGGTGGGGAACGTGAAGGCAGGGTAGGCAGCCAGGAAGCCGACTTGGAGGGCACGGGCGCCGTTGCGGCCGGGCTGTCCTCGGGGCAAGCTCTGCGCTCCTCAGCACTGAGTGCTCGCTGTTACACTCGCTGTGGTGGGCAGCCTGGCTCTAGGGGCAGTTCAGTTCTCTCAGAAACAGCAAAGCGGCCCACGGTCATGTGCTTACCGCTAAGTGCAGTGGACTCCTGGTAGCACCAGATTCGGACTCTTCAAACCCAACGTTGGTTCTCTCCAGAAGCTGTAGGGCAAAAGAAAGCATCAGTTTTTAAGTCCAATTTTTAAAAAGAAATCATACTCTTTGATACTAATGTTGGCATTAACGAGAATATAGTCTTCAACAACTTAGGAATTGATGTTGCTCATCAGCAACAACTGAATTAAAGTACAGCTTGTCTAACATAAACAGGCTGCAAATATTTAAATTTCTGGGTCTTCTTAGCATTTGCTATTCAAAAAGACTTCCATACTGGAAAGATGCCCAGGTTTGCCAGTCGGGAAAAGCGTGCTACACCCATGTTTGCCTAGTGCATTGGTAATTGTGAAAAGCAGCCATGCTGACTGCGTGCCCCATCGCGACACACAGCCCTGGAGACAGGCGGAAAGGACGCGCGGCCATGCCCTGGAGCGTGCACCTCAGAAGAAGCACAGCGAGGCAAACACACAACAAGGAAATCATCCGAAGGTGATACACTATGGAAAAACAAGGGTGACATAAAAATGCAGCGCTGGGGACTGCTTTAAGGGCAGGCCTCTCCCAGGAGGTGGTGTTTAGGGTGAACACCAAAAGCCCAGTGTGGTGGGGCTTGCCTGTCACTCCAGCACTCAGCAGGCTGAGGCAGGAAAATTGCTGAGGGTTTGGATCAGCCTGGGCTACACAGTAAGTTCAAGATCAGCCTAAACTACAGAGTAAGACCCTGTCTCAAAACAAATAGAACGCTGAATGAGAATAAGAAAACTAAAACCCACCAAGGTGAGGGAGGGGAGTGTGGAGGAGGGAGGATTCAATTACATACAGGGAGTGGGGATGGACAAGTGAGCCCAAGGCCTGGAAAAGTCAGTGTCACGAGGGCATGGTGCTGGCGAGGGTGTCAGCAGAGGCCATTCCCATGGACCACTGGCAGAAGAACAAGCTGCTAAAACCTTCTTTGGCCATTTGTGCATAACTTTGACCTCAGGAACTAATTGCCAATAGAGAACTAGATGAACACAGGAGGAGGCAGGTGTCTGGACGCTGGTCCCTTCACAAATATTTAAAGAGTGCCTTAAGCACCGTCCACACCCCCAGACAGTGTACAAGGGGAGCCCATGATAAGCAAAATGTTTTAGGAATCAATTTTCCCAGAAGGGGCATACAGCAACAGCAAGAGGTCAGGAAGTTTGCCGGGAAGCCCAAGTGCTGTGGTCAGGGTTCTGACTTTTCCTGAGCAAGATGGAAATCCCCTGGGATTCCTGGAGCAGACAGGGGACAGAGCTTGCTTTGCGACTCCAGGGAGGCCACACGGAGGCAATCTGAACTGGAATGGTCAAGAAAGAAGAACGGCTGCCCGGAGCAGCAGGAAGCACTGGACTTGTGAGAGTCTGGGGCGGAAGAATCAACCAGAATTGCTGATATACTAGACAGGATTGTAAGGCAAGGGAGGAAGCCAAAGATGACTTCTGAGGTTTGCCTTAAGAACCTGGAATGACGGAGATGCCAGAACCAGGGATGAAGACCCACAGTGGACGATGGGAGAGCTGCGTGGGCGTAGAAGGGCTAAGCTTGAGATGTCTGAAAGCCCCTACAGGGGATAGCTAAAGCGGACTTCTGTTTGGGGTTCAGGATACTTCGAGCCATAGACCAGATGTGATGATGAGGGGTAAGGTTTAGAGTCCCAGGCACCAATGAAAAGAGCCAGAGAGGCGGCGGCGGCAGGAAGCAGCTGGAAACCAGGAGGGAGCGGGCTCTGGAAATCAATGCAGAGAGAGCCCAGGAGCTGCAGGAGCCAGCTGCCCTGTCAATGTGCCGACCTCACATAAGTGAAGCCTGGAATTCACCACTGGGCAAAGCAAAGGGAGGAGGCTACTGGTGACTGACAAGAGCGACACATTGATGCTTTGTATGACAAACAGGAAAATCAAAAAGGACTAGCAAGAAAGATGAGTACACTGTAGCAGTCTGTACTGCCCATCAGATTCTGTCCCTTTCAATCTTGCCTAAAGTTCTCCTCCATACAGGGAAGGGTCCAAAGCCCTGCACGGTGATCATGGTGACTGTCACCTGCCACTCCAGCCTCCTAAAGATGAGCTTGGGCTGCCCCCCTGGCAAGGGCTGGAAACCTAAAAGCTACATTTGCTACCTTCCTTAGAGCTAGGGTTCCAGATGTGATTTAAGTCCTCCTGATTCATGGCACTAACGTGGAATTTGAAGACCGAAATGAGGCAGGGGACACCTACGTGATTCTGCTGGGAGCATTTTCGTCCTCCGGCTTCCAAGGTTTGGGTGTACAGAAACAGGAGGGGGGCACACAGCATCCACCTCTGGGCAGCCTAGATCGAGCCAAGAGCTCAAGGGGCTCCAGGGGACTGTAAGTGGTAGGGATGACACAGCTCCCTGAATGGCAGCAAGCCGACGTGTCCACGGAGCAGGTCACCCTGTGGGCTGCTTCTGACCCCCGGCTCCCTCCTGGTCACAGGGAGGGGCAGGCTCACTTCTGGAGGCCCAGCCTGAAATTCACCCTTTAGACAATTATGCTTGTAAACAACCATTTTACACAATCATATCTTTTCTTGCACCAAGTAGGTAGGGTGGTTCCCACTCTGCAAATGAAGCCAAATGATTCAAAGAGGAATATGGATTTTTATATATTTTTTTCTTGATGACTGTGATGACTAGGAAAAGACAGTAACCAAAACACTGAGAAGCAAAACTTCCCCCCAAATCTGCCCATTTTGCTCCTTGAAAGTTCCCAAACTTTTCAAGTAAAAAAATGCGTCCAAAAGTCCTTGTGTAGAATGACATGCTTTTCATTTAAAACAAAAACCTGTATTGCCTTGACAGCATATATAGAGGAAAAAAAAAAAAAAAAAACCCTTAAAAATACAAACTCTACAATATTTAACACAATGACCTAAAGTGGGATCATAGATGGGTTTCATTTTCTTCTTTATATTTTATAATTTTGTTTTTGTAAAGAATGTGTATGGCTACTATAATCAAAAAAAAAAAAAAAAAAACAAAAACAAAAAAAAAAAAAAAAAAAAACCACCAAAGCTTTAACCTATTTCATTTGATACAGTGGTGCCACAGTAAGCATACAGATCCTCCGAGAGTACGGGAATCCTTTCTGGTCAGTGGATGTGGGACACAATGCCATAATGTCAGGATTCTTTGGCAGAGCAAATAACAATGTACAAATTAACAGGTCAAAGCATAAAATTTCAAATGGAAAAATAGCATAGTACGATGATCCTATTGGAAGTATGAGCTGTTTTATATTTGTTTCTTATTAATGTAGGAATAGAATTTGGAATTTAAACTATAATTTGTCAAACCAATAAAAATAAATTTAACTTCCACTTAAAAGTAACTAACTTTAAAACCTGTCACTACACAGTTGAAATGAAAGGAGCGTCCCAGCTTGACAGCCTGCAAACATCTGCTCTTCGCTTTGTTTTGTGACATTATCACTCGCAAAACTTCCAGGAATTGACAGTGTGCACCAGCACCGAATGCTGTCCTAGAACTGTGGGGGACCCCCTGAGCAGCTCTCCTTGAAAGAAGAGCGACTGTCTCCATTCTCACTGAGCCTGACCCTACTTCCTATGTACAGCGCTGGCTGGGACTTCTGTTTATCAACTGGCCTTAGGTAAATGTAGGCCACCCTCTAGCTCAGCTCACAATGGTCACCTACTTCCCACAACTCTCAGTCAATCCTCCTCAAGCCACTCCCCCACTGAATAAAAACCGGGTGAGGCCCTGGGTCGCTCTCTTGGTTCCAGAAAGCCATCTTCGTGGCTGGACTTAGAGCCCCTTGACTCCCCAATGATTGAAAATATAATTTAGTGTCCTAATTTTCGCCGTGGGTAGCATTGTAAGCGGTAGATTGGAATCAACTTGATGGGATTCCAATAATGTAACTTTGGGATTACAAATATTGGCTTCTTGGACCAAGATGAGGATCTGGAAGTGTCTCCTACATAGAACAACCTTTCCAGTCAAGGGACCCAGAATCATTTTCCTCACTGTCACAAACAGGACCAACCGGGACAACAAGGCGACATTCTGCTCGTCACCACGTTAGACATTTCCCACAACTTTAGGTGCAGAGTGACAGTCTGCTGCATGTGCAGCTGGCTTCCTCTCCCACCATGTGACACTGCACTTCACTTGTGCAGAAAAGACTTTGCCAATGTCTTCCACGTGCCAGAGCCTGGGTTTAGAACCAGCATTCAACTGTGTGGTGAGCAGGTGTCGTTGCCGACCCAACAGCTCGGTCTAGCAGGGAGCACGTGGAAGTCTGAGGGCAACAAAGGCAGCAATGAAGAGTCTTGGGAGCACAAGGAAGTGCCTGACAGAGTGAGGGCCGGCAATGGCTCCTCCCAACACAGCATCCCGCACAGCCCTGAGCCAGGAGTCAGCCCAGCAGGGCAGGAGGTGGTCCAGGCAGAAGGAAGAATAGCAAGAACTCTGCGTTCAGCATCTGGGAGCAACTAGGAAGCTCCATGTAGATGCAAAGAGAGAAAGAGGATGGCCAGGCCAGGCATGAAGCAGAGCCCTCATGGATTAACTTAGGTGCAGAGTGGTCCCAGAGCGGCTGTCCAGCCCAGGACAGTTTTGAGTGCTCCGAGACAATGGTTATAAACCGGGGCATCAAATCTGGATGGTTACTCAGGTGCTAAAGGACACTAGGCAGGGCAGACGCATGAGCATGCTGAGATTGTTGGCTTTTAGAAAAGCTTTTCCTGGCTGCAGTGTGGATAGTGAACCACGGGAGCTAGGAGCGGGCACTGAAGCCATAGAAGCGGGGAAAGCCATGAGGCTGCTTCATCCACAGAGGATTCTCAATCCTGAGCTAGCGCGTCAGGGAGCACTCCTGGTGCCCCAGGGCAGAAGAGGCGAGGAAAGTGGAAGGAAGTGGGTATCGGCTCTCTCTGCGCTCTGCTGACTCGCTGGTAATTACATAGGAGCACTGTGCTTGGCACGGACATGACACTTCTAATACAGTTTCTGTCTGCATGGAGCTCAAAGACTGGAAGGTGTAGTGGGCTAGCTCATTGGCCAGGCATTGGGGGACAGGAAGAGATTCAATCAAGAGTGACATCCACTTTTCTAGCACTGGTATCAGAGTGGACAGCAACACCTCCTTTAAGACAAAAAAAAACAGAGCAAATAGAATTGGAGAGAAAAAGGAGCTCCAAGTTGTGGCTGGAAGAGCTGCTGGGACATCCAGGGGGACATCTAGAGAATGCAGGATGCAAGACGTGAGGCTCAGAAGAGAGATCTGGGGTCCTCAGCAATGGAAGGTGCGTGAAGCTCCCACTGTGGGGAGATTATCCAGGAAGAACGGGTACTGAGAGAGGGGACAGGGGCAGGAAGAGAACTCCCAATATTTAAGGGTTTGGAAAAAGAGAATCTGTAAGTGGGGATTGAGGAGGGGGCAAAGAGGCAGGAGGAAGATCAGGAGAGTGAGATGGGGTTGGTGCTGACAACAAGGACAGCGATGGGGCGATGACGGGGGCCGCGGCAATGACCACGCTGATATTAAAGCAGCGGTGACAGAGGACGATGTTGGATATTCTCACCGATAAAAGCTGAGCCAAGAACTCCAGCAGGGAGTGACGTGCATGATCTCCACTGAGCCTCAAACAACTCATTAAGAAATGTTTGCAGATTCCCCCACCCATGAAGGAGAGACAGGCCCTGGAGCCCAGGTCTAACTCTGCCCGTGCCCTTCACCCCGCACGGCACTACCTTCCAGTCAGTGGCTAAGCTAAAATGCTTCCCTGATAGTTCACGAAAGACAGCAAGGATGGGTACAGGAAACAAAGACATCTTTCTAATGCATATGTGTTTCAAGTATGTCTTTTTATGTCTTTAACTTCACAAGTCCTTTTAATCTCTGAGCATCCCCTCAATTTCATAGGCATAATAAGCACTCATGTTGTCACAAGCTGTCACTGGGGACATTAATTGGAATCTGGCTCCTCTTAGTTCCCTTCCTTCTGTGATTCTGCTCTGGCAGTTATAAAGACAGTGAGAAACTCATGGGAGAAAAACAGCTTGCACGTCATTTTCACTCTGAATGAATTTCCAATGCAATAATCGGCCCTAAACATGTAAAATCTGAGGATGAGACTGATACCCAGCACCAGCCAGGTATTTTAACCTGCAAAAACTCCGGGGAGGCACAGGGGGCAGAGAGGTAGGAGCTGTGCACACATTTGTAATTCAGTGTGGGGTCCAGAATAGGACAGGAAAATGACCTCCTCTCCAGAGACCATCCTCAGCTTATGCTGTTGGTGTCAGAAAGCACACAGGAGCCAGCGAGGCAGCTCAGTGACTAAGCACCTGCTTAGGCAAGCACAGGGACCAGGGTCTGACCGCCATACCACATGCTGCGCCAGCCCTGTCCCCCAGCACGCTGAGCAGCCCACAGAGACTGGGCGTGGTGGGGCGCGCCTGCAATCCTCGCGCTGGCGAGGCTGAAAACAAGTCCGAGCCGTGTAGGGAGACACCGTACCAAGTACATAAAACAAAAAGAGAAAGAGCAAAGCTCCTCTGAAACACTGTGACAGCAGTGAGCGCAGCAAAGAGGCAATGAGTTATGCGCGCAGAGCTTGCAGGTATAAATCAGGGAAACCAATGTTATGTATCAAATATAAAACAAATTAACTTTCCCTTAAGTATATTTCCAATTAATATATCTGCCAGGTTGTCACCAACATTTACCGTCTACGAAGTCACACCAAACTGTACTCATAAATCCCATGTGTCATATATCTGGCGCATCTGTCTTCCATGTGCCACCCTAGACTGCTGTGGATACCGTACAGTTTGCGCTTGTTCCAAGGATTGAGTCAGGCCTCTGCCTGGGAACCCATTAGGATGGCTGCCTTAGGAATCCTTTATCTGGACCACCTCGTGTCACCTGCTGTCACTGCCCAAAAGCCTACATTGATTCTTTTCTCCATGAATCAGTCATCTGTGAAGCTTCTATGCAGAGAGAACACACTTGATTCTACTAGTTCCTTATACCACCTACCTCCTGCTACCACCAGTGAAACATGCACATACATGGAAGGTTCAGGCTGGAAACTGCTCCCGGCTGCCACTTCCAGGTGAAGATGGGTGCCGGAAGCTCTGGGAGCAGAGGAAACGCACCTGTACCCACTTATCTGTGGGGTGCGTTGCAGGAAGGGTGGGGGGCGGGGCTGGGAGGCTCCTTAGACTTGTTTTCCAGACAGAATCTTGCTATGTTGCTCAGGCTGGTCTTGAACTTGTGGTTCAAGCAATGCTAGTGCCTCGCTCTCCCAAGGCGCTGGGCCTGCAGGTACAGGCCACTGTGCCTGGATCTCAGTGAGTTTCTTCGAGCCTGAGACTAATCTAGTATTTGAGATTACGACAACTTCTAAGACATCTCCCAGTCTGGTGGCATTCCCACAAGATTGGTGAGATCACATGAACAGTGTCTTCGCCTTGGATGCGAAGGCAGCAAATGTCAGAGAAGGCTAATTTAATCTGAACAGAGTGAATCTGTGATAGCAAAATCAGAATAAACATTATCTCAGTGGTAAGCTTGCGGGCTGCTGGGTTAACAAAACACAAATCTTATCAAAATTTGAGACGGAACACATAAATATTACACTTGTGCTGGAAACTCGAGTTTTATAAACAGTATAAATTATGACAGGCTATTTGAAAACATGACAGGGAAATATTCAGGGGTCCCCAGAGACCTCAAACTGGTCTAAGCCGGCTTTTAAATGTGCTATTTAACAAAACAGAAAGCAAATATGGCTCAGGCTGTAGACCCAGCAGCACAGCCTGCGGGTCTGAGAGGCAGCGGGCTCAGGGGATGCTCCTGGGTAGATCTGTCTACACAGTGAGTGTCCACAGAGGGGGCCACAGGGCCAGGAAGCCACCAGAAGATACTGGCCAGGCATGAGGCGGGAGGGTTTGGGAGTGGGGGACTGGGAGGACACTCATGAGCCCTGGGTGTGCACAGGGCTGGAAACATACAAGGACCCTAGAAAGCTGGCGCCTCTGCTGGGAATTCAATTTCACATTCCCCTCTGTGTGTGTGTGTGTGTGTGAGTGTGTGTGTGAGAGAGAGAGAGAGAGAGAGAGAGAGAGAGAATCGCTGCTTGGGCAGCAGGCAGCCCCTCCAGAGCCAACTGTGGCGGCCAGTGAAGCCAGGAGGGGGCTGGGTCTGCAAGGTTCAGGCCACCCAGTGGGGTGACACCACAAGCTGGCTAAGCAGACAACAGGCACCCTGAACATCTCAGAGCTTTGCCAAGAAGCCTCCTCCATGTTAGCAGCGGGGTGATCTCCTCCCCTTCCGGCTATGAGGGACCCGGCGCCCTTCCCCTCCCCCAGCTCCAGGAGGCTGAACTCTACACTTGAGTCAGTCAGGTCTTGCAGCCTGAAGAGGTGATAACACAAATTGAGGAGGATGCTCCTGGAAGCCGAGCTCCATTAAGTTTCCCTTTCTTCTCGGGAGCTGATTTTGAGGACTCTGCTTATCTCCTCCCTCCAGTGTGTATTCAGCTCCTGGTGGCTGCCTTGCCAATTAAGGCGGGAGAGCGCAGGATGCGGAGGGAAAAGCTGATGAGAGCCGCTCTGAGGAGAAAGCCAAATGCAAGGGGCAAAGCTCACGTCCGAACTATCCTGCGGGAGCTTGAAATGCTTGTAAAGTAAACCGACCTCAGAGGCGTCACCCTGAGAGCTCTCAGTTCAAGGCTGAGCGTGCAGTAGCCAGAGTACAAATAACCCGAACTGCAGAGCAATGGCCAAGCGACGGCTCTCGGTGACTGAGTATTAGTTAGGCATTAACAATGGTCACGCAAGTTTTTAAGTTCATCAAGGAAAAAAAGAGTACGTCACAATATCGTTTTTGTGTGTGTGTGTGTGTGGAACTGGGGATTGAACTCAGGCCCTTGCACTTGCCAGGGAAGCGTTTATTCCACTGAGCCATCTCCCCGGCCCCATGTCACAATATCTTATGGAAAAATTAATGTACAAAATTAGATCTGCAGTATTCCTTCATGTATATAATATAATTCATGTGGAAAGGGAGACTTGGGTCAACAATGACTGTTTGGGGTGCTTGGGACTGTCGGGGCTTTATTTTTGGTTTTCACCTCTCCATATATTCTGGAAAAGGTCCCCTTAGCTGCAGCCTGCTTCAAATCTAGTCAGCATGTCAGGGTGGGTGTTTCCATAACTACTCTATCTTTATAAACCACAATGCTGGCCTATTTAATATGCCTGTTTGTTGAGTGCATTTCCTCCTGGCCATTAGATTTCAAAGTCCTCAGAGCAGGCGACTGCCCAGGCCATGCAGCAGGCATCCAATACATATTCACTGAGTGCACTTAAAATTTGATAAGTGAAGAAGAGGTTGCTAGTGGGGTTATTTTTAGAATGATGACAGTTCAGCCTGCTTGCATTGATATTGTAGAATATCCAAAACATGGCTGTCACCTTATATTTTGAAAACAACCTGAATGACACACTCACTGGTATATTTAAAAACTAGGGAGGCAAGGCCAGCCAAATAACTCAACAGATTAAAGCACCTGCAAGCAGGCACAGGGGCTGGGGGTTCGATCCCCAGGCCTGCCGTGCCAGCCCTGCCCCCCAGGGCCCACTGAGCTGGCAATTGAGACTGGGCGTGGTGGTCCGCGCCTGTAACCCCAGCTCTTGGGAGGCTGTAAACAGGCGCATCACTAGAAGTCCGATCTAGTAGTGAGACCCTGAACACCCTGCAGACCCTTCCCTAAAGTAAAAAAAAAAAAAAAACTAGGGAGGCAAGGGGGAGGGAAGACCAGTCTAATCAAAGAGGACACCCAGCGAGGCGATGACAGTGCCTCATGCCACAGCATGGACACACTCACCACACGTCGTCCAAGCACAGAATGCACAACAGCAAGCAGGAACGCCAAGGTGAACAGAGGACAGAGGCAGTCTGGCGTGTCCCTGGAGGCTCAGCAGCCCTCTCAGACGCATGCTATGGCAGGGCATGTTGATAATAGGGGTCAGCGTGCACGGGGCTGGGGCATTTGGGAAATGTTCGTGCCCATAATAAGATTTGCTGTGGACCTAAAACTGCCCTTTAAAAAAAGCCTTGTAAAAAGAAGTCTTATTAAAAAAAAATCAACCAACCAACTAACAAGCCCACCAATTGGCAAAACAAATAAATCTGATCTTTCCCAAAACATAACCTCATATGCTAAAAAATTCTCTAGGATAAGTAAGCTTTTCTAAATCACAGTTTTGTCTCACCAATACTAGGCAATAGCATCACAAGCTATGAGACATACCTCTGGTCTCCCAAATTCAGAGACCAGAAGGAAGCAAAGAAGGCTATTATCAAATTAAATTTTGAAGCGGTTGATGGACCAATTATATGAAGGAGGTAAGACACCGCTAAAAGAATTTCAAAACTATTTCCTGTTTGTGAAAACCTACACCAGTATAGAGGCAACCATTTGTTTTTGAAATAGTAAGAAATAATGGTTCTTTCCATTTTTCCACAATGTTGCAGATGAGCAAGAGTATTAGGATGAATTCAGAAGGAGCAATTTGCTATCCTTAGGAACTAGGCATTTTGGTTATGAAAAACATAAGCAACGGCTCAAAGATGGAAGAGACCAAAGGCAGTGACAGAGGGACAAGAGTTTTAATTAACTTGAAGTGCAAGGAATCACTGCCAAAGCCATTGCCAGGTAGAAATAAAAAAAAAATAATAATAATCAAAATGTTCCCTTATTCTTTTGGAGGTCTTACAATAGCTATACACTCTAGTGTGAGACTTATCAACTTCAATTTTTCCCAAGCCCAATAAAAATATAAAATTACGATATTTTGCTTAAGCTGAATTAGAAAGCTTTATTCACCTAATAAAGAAATACTCTTTTTTGTGTAAAAGTTTCCTATGACTGAATTTGGTTTTAAGCCAAAAGAAGGAAGGATTGTTTGTATCTCAGAGACAGGGTAGAACAGAAAGTGCTGAAAGGGTTCCAGAGAAAAACTCCACAGGTTGCAAGCCCTGGAAAATTCTGGAAATACCAACCTCACATACAAAACAAATACCTTGGCTGCTGATACTAGTAAAATAACACTTTGGGGGGCCCTTAACACAGCTACTTAGAACATGATCTTGTGACAGTTGCAGGTCCAGTTAGATTTGGCAAGAACTCTTGCAAGGACACTTTAGGATAGCAAAAACCTTTGCACAGTTGCTTGATGCCCATGTGAGAGAACTAATTTGGACCATATCTCTTTACCTCCCGGATTTTGCGGAGCCTGTATTCTGAAGGTAAACATTGCCCTTTGACACTGGCAGTAAACTCAATGTGCTGGTGTGATCCATCAGTGGAAGAGGCACCTGGTTTTTCTCTCTTCCCATCTTGGGTCTCCCACAGTGTGGGGGGGGGCGGTGTTGGGGGGGAAGGGGCGGGGCCAGGAAGACCAAGGTGTGCTCACACCCAGCTGCCTCTCCGGGTCACGTGAGCATCACACGCAGAAGGGTGAGAGGAGTAAATAGCAAGCCACACTCAGCAGACTCCCAGTTGTAAAAAAAAAATGATTCTACACTTGTAAATAAGGCAGTGAGGATGATTCCCTGTCTTTTAAAAGCATTGTTTAGCAGGCTCACCTTGGGGCTAATTTCATAGCATAATATGATGTTAATTAAAGGCTCATTCTGTGTGAAGGTAAAGGCTAGCTTGTAGATTTGTTTCCAGCAGAGGTACAAGCTAGTTCTGTCTGGCAGGAAAGAAAACTCCAGAAGTTATGGTTTAGTGCCCTTCAATATATTAGCTGGTTTTGTATCTGAACCAGCAATCTTAAGGCTATAATCCCCATTGGCTACAAATAACCAATTTCTCACCTTGCCCTTGCATGAATTTTGTCATCTGGATCTCTCATTACTTACTGAGCTTTAAAAACATCCATTCCCCTTCTTGTGAGTCACCTGTTTTTGAAAAGCACATTGGGAACCCTGCCAGTTCCGGTCCTAAGCCCGCCGTCAACAGCCTGCTGCTTTGATGTCATCCCAGAGTGGGCTTTTGTGGCACCCCGCCCCCTCCAAAGGTGTCTGCTGCCAAGAGGCAGGGCTGGCATGGTCCTGCCCTCCCAAGGCTAGGAAGTCAACCCCGGGCTGCCCAGTGGCTTCCGGCTCTGAGGCTGGGGAGCCAAGGCACTGCGCCCACTAACACCACTCCCCTCCTCTTCCCATTCTGTGTAGGGCACCAAGTGCATCCTGCACACTTCGGTGGGAACTCACAACACATCCTCCTGTCTCTTCCTACTTAGAAACCTTAGCAGCAATCTGGGGACCTGACCCCTAGCCGATGCCATCGAGACTTAAATCTCAGATCCCCTGAGGCCCAACGGCCTGGCACCTCTCTCCTTCTCCATCTCATCTCTTTCCAAAAATAAATCTCACTGCAAAAGAAAGTGATATACACAATCAAAGAAGAGATCACCGGCAAGTGCGGGCTAGCACACACAGAGAAATCCTCAGCCTGACGCGGTAACCCAAAGACTCTCTCGCACAGTTCTTGACAGTTCGTGTTTTCACTCACCTAAGATTGAGTCGGGCGCCACTTATGGCTACTTTATGGGCACAGAAAAGAGGAAAATGAAAAATGTTTTCAAGTTTTAAAAAGATAAAACATACAAAAATCATCACATGTTCCATGTTACTTTGATGTACTAAAATTATGATACTCTAAAGTCTAGTGTCTGGGGCCAGTGCGACAGCTCAGCAGACTAAAGCGCCTGCTTAGGCAAGCTTACACAAGTGCAGGGACTCCTGTTCGATCCCCAGCACCATGTGCCACACCAGCCCCACCCCCAAGGCGGGCTGAGCCGGCCAGAGTCTGGGACATAGTGGCACAGGCCTGTAATCCCAGTGCTGGGGAGGCTGAAAACAGGAGGATCACTGTGAGTCCGAGCTGTGTTGTAAGACTCTGCAACCAAATACAGTAAAGAAATAAAAATAAAGTCTGACTTCTTTGTTTGTCAGCTTAAGTGTTTCTCCTGTGTGTCTTTCCACGGTGGGCACATCTCAGTGGCGGCACACACCATGGCTGCCAGCAGGCCTCTGCTTAATTAAGGACACACTGCAGCCAGCTTGCGGCCCCTCCTTTTGGACTCACTTTCTCAGAGGCAGTCAACCATACCCCACACCAGTAGGACTCTGGCGACTCTGTGCTTTGGCTATGATTAAACAGGTCATCTTCCCCTTCCTTCTAGAGCAGCTGATGTTCTTGTGAATGAAGAAAGAGCTTTGTCCATAAGACCCACTCCATTCCTGTTCCCCCAATCTCCTCCTCCTACCCCACACCCACGCCTCTGCTCTCTACTACCAAAATACACAAATATATAAACAAATAAATGCTAAAACCCACCTCCATCCTTCCCAGACCACATAGCACATATGTAATAACTACCAGTCTCACAGGGGAGAGACACAAGCTGCTTCCCACACCCACCACCAATGATGCAAAAATGTAATTTGCTGTTACAAATCCAGAAATCCCATGGATAACACATGAATTTTAATGAGGTTTTTTTGGTATCAGTTATTTAGTTAGGTTCTTAGAAAGAAATTTAGAACATGAATTTATGAGGATAAATTCCATTTGTCACAGCAAAAATGGATCACAGGTAGCCCTGAGGCTGAGGAACAACTATGATTTTTGCTAAAATCTGTGAGTCCACTGCTTCTGATCCACCTTGCACTGCTCTGAAATCTGGTATCTCTCTTTCTCAGCGTTGAAGATCTCGCCCTCCTGGTGTCTGGGTTTCCGCAGCTGCTTCTTCTTGAAGCAGGCATCAGTGAGGCGTTTGGGGATTTTCACTTTGCTGATGTCAGTTTTTGTGCAGGTGGCAATGACAAATTTCTGGTGTGTTCTTCGTAGAGGAACACGATTAAGGCTCAGAGGCCCAGTCACAAGTAGCAAGCCACTGGCCGACTGCTTCAGGAAGACCACTCTCTTGCCTCTGTGACGCCCGGTGAGGATGATCAAGATGGTGCCAGGAGTGATGCTAGCTCGAAGTTTCCGCACATGCTGACTGAAGGGTTTCTTGCCGTGGCTCAAGAGCTTTCGGGGCACATCTTCAGTAGGGTAGTACCTAGGCATTTTTCGAAGCTTAACCACCCGGCTACCTCCATTCTTGTCCCCACCGACTGGTTTTGTGATTGTAGCAAGAACTTTCTCCTTTTTCTTCTCAACCTTTAATTTAGCAGCTGTGTACTTTCTCTTGTACAAAGCCTTTCTAGAATACATAGCAGATCAGGAGTATCTACAAACTCCTCTAACCAGGACAGGATTTCAGCTGCAGTGGGGCTGCCCCTTCTAAGACTTTTTTGCCTTCACCTTACCCTTCTTAACAGTACCACTGGCAGAAGCCTTCTTGGCTTTGGGTTTCTTCTCTTTAGTGTCTGGCTTCTCAGTTTTTTTACCCACCATCTTGCAAGGTGGGAAAGAGAACTAAGTTTCCCATGAGTTTTAAAATCAAATCTCAGATCCAGCCCAGCCCAGGCCCGGTGAGCGTGTGGGAGAGCTTCCAGCTTCCCTGGGCCCACAGGACCCCTCCAGACCAAAACTCAGGCACCTGCATGAGTGAGACCCTCTACCATGCCATTGGGACCCCTGCAACCCTCTGGAGCCCCCGCTCCCCAAGCCTGCTGAGTGAGTAAATACTTCTGCGACTCTCTGTGACTCTCTAGGATCCAGCCCAAGCCCAGACTCAGCTAGTATGTGGGAGAGCTTCTGTGCTCCCCTGTGTCCCCTAGGCCAGGGACATTTTAACAGAGGGGCACCACAGGCTCACTGTTGTGCCAGAGGGGCACAATAGGTTCACTTCCAAGGGCTGCAGCAGGAAGGAGCTGAACACAACATACAGACCCAGGCCAGGCATAACTGGATAAACTCAAACTTAATAGATCTGCACCCAAATTTCAGTAGGTGCTAAGGTTATAACTGCACCAAAGCGCTACACCAAGATCAGAGGTCAGTGCTATATAAAATGATATAGACAAGGAGCAAAATGCAATCTCAGGCCTTGAGCCCACCCATAATAAAATCAAATCTTAGCTAGGAACTTTGCAGCATCCAGCAATTCTGAGAGTAAGCCAAGTTTACCTAGGATACTTTCCAAAAGGGTTGGGGAAAAGAGGGTAGGAGAAGAGTTGGAGGAGGAAAATGATGAAAACAGAGCTTTTGTGAGTTACAAGAAGCAGGGAGGGAAGAGTCAGGAGATGAGAAAAGAATGAAGGTGCTATGACCAGGCCCCAGCCCCTCCGTCAGTACAGGGGTTGTGCACTGTGACCACGGCCCACGGGGGAGGAAGAGCAGGGCAGCAGACCCAGCAGCGCTTCCCTGTGGAACACACAGTGCTCAAGGGCAAGCAGCTAGGGCCTTCTCCTCAGGGCACTCGCACCAATAGTGTGTGTGTGTGTGTATGTGTGTGTGTGTGTGTGTGTGCTCTGTCCTCATCTGTGTGTGTCTTGTTTCTGGCTGTTAATTAGCTCTTTGAATAGCATGTGTATGTGGGGGGGGGGATACTTAATATTTACCAAAAAGTACCATAAATGTTCTTAGAATTTTCATGCTAACCAATTTCACTATGCTCGCCAGTGGCATCCATACGTGGCTTAAGTACATGTGCTGCCGAAGCGAGCACCATAAGTGGCTTAAGAAGAGAAGTTGAAACTATGGATTAAAGTTAAAATTTGGGGGCTGGCCAGATAGCTCAGTGGATTAAAGTGCCTACTTAGGCAGGCTCAGGGACGGAGCAACCCCCTAACCTGCCCTGCTAGCTCCGCCCCCAGGGCGTGCTGAGATGGCGATTGAGACTGAGCATGGTGGCACGCACCTGTAATCCCACTGCTTGGGAGGCTCAAAAACAGGAGGATTACTATGAGCCCAATCTGCGTAGTGAGACTCTGTAGACCTTGTCTACAAAACTTTGCTCTACCTATATAGCCTTATCCTACTACCAATTAGTTAAAAAAAAAAAAAAAAAAACCTGAAATGCAGGGTACTAGCACTAAGAAGCGCCATTAAACAGCAGTCTATACTCTCGCCAATCTTTCTTCTTGCTCCAGCTTATCAGAATGACAGCAGGGCCGTGATGGGCTTATGCAAGCGGCTAGTGTGCAAATGCTCTGCACACTCGGCACAATGGGAAAATCGAACGTGCACCAAGTTCTGACACCAAGCAGCGGAGACCGAGCTGTCTCCACTTGCTATGGATTAGCCCAGTAGTCAAAATTGGATCTTCCTTTTCCTCTGAGGACACATATTGACTTATTGATTCTGTAAATCAGTGTATGGATTTGTTGGGAACACACTTGAAACCCAAACCATAGATATTGGTTCTAGTTACCAAATACACAAAGTGGATTGCTGAAGGTTAGACAAGAGTGATCTATTTACAAAATCCAGTGCCAAACATTAAAGAAATTGTGACAGAAGTGTGATTTCAGGTCTTGATTTTTTCAAAGTCAATGAATCAGTGATCAAAAATTTATAATGGAGAAAGAATATGTTACAGGACAAAAATCATAATTTGTATGTTATTTTCCTTTAATTTACTTACTATCTCCCTTGGAATTTTATTTATTAAGTAATTAAAATGGCAATGAACATAGTTGCATACAAATTTTGGGACACTTTTTTATTATCACAATGTTAACTTTTTTCCCCATAATTTCTCTTTTAACACCAAATTGTTCTACAATTGCCTGAGTGGTGGACAGATGCAGTACTTGCTGGATTATGTCCCAACACGTGCAGCTTCTAACTGCGCTTCCGGTGTTAAAGTCGGGCCTGCCGTGCTACTCTCAGGAAGGGGCCCTACGCTTACTTATGATCGGCTTCTAAGGACACGGCAGACGAGTGACAGCAGCCTGATAAACGCCTAATTCTAAAGCACACCAGGTCAGACGGAGATGACCTGTCCTGGAGGCTTAACGCTGGCCGCCCATTCACAAGCAGTGCCGACACGCAGGTTGAAGCTAGGCCACAGAGAGACCACAGAACAAAGGTTTTGTGCCTAAACAAAAAGTATACTGCCTAAGTCAGCATTTCTCCACTATGAGGGCTCTGAGAGAGTTCCCAACTCTGTGCTCAGAAGGAGCGCTGGGTCGGAAAGCTTAGCTCAAAGCTATTAAAATTAAATATTAATGGTGGGTTTTATTAAGATGCCAAAAGAGTTAGCCAGGGCTCTGATGATTTCATAGGCGCACAGCTTGAGTCCTACCCCGGATTCTTGGCTTCCTTGCCCCTCCTTCCCTCCGCCCTTTCTCCTCCTCTTCCTCTTTCCTCTCTCTGAGGCAGCGTTTCGCCCTGTAGCTCAGGCTGGCCTTGCACCCACTCTGTAGCCCATCTTGGACTTGAACCCAACCATCCTCCTGCCTCAGCTCGCGAGCGCTGGGATACAGGCGTGCGCCGCCACGCGCGGGCCTCGCTTCTTCTTCCCTCTTCTCGCGTCTCTTTTCCTCTGTTGCTTTTTCATTCAGGCAGCAGGGCGGCCGCGGGCGCGCAGGGTTCCTTTCGATGCTGCGAGGGTGGACCATCTCTGCTGAGCCGCAGGGAAGTCCTCCCCACGAGCTGCCGCCGCTCTGTCTTCGCGGTACTCTCCTTAATTGTGGGGTGGAAGCTGTCCTGCTCCGCCGCGTTCTCCCCTACAATTATGAGGCCGGACTGCCGTGACTGCGTGCTCCCAAGGTGCCTTGGAGGGACAGGGCGCGGAGTGGCCGCACCGCTGAGCGCTCTGCCCGCCCGCAGGGACCCGCCGCCGTCCACCCCGCGCTCGCCCTCCCTGCCTGCCTGCCGGGCAGCGGCCAGCAGACTCCCGCAGCTCAGCCTCCTCCATGCACGACAGGCTCGGGAGGACCCAGCCACGCACCCTGGCTCACGCCTTTTCCCAACAAGACTGTCTAAATTCTGACAGTCGTTTCGTTTCCACGGGCAGAGCCCTGTGGTGACTACAAGGCCTCGCCCAAACCAGCGCCACTGTGTCCACACTTTCACGGCTCTTGTTACTGTGGAACTTGCAGAGCGCCCCCTTGTGGATACTATCATTAGCGGCCGCATTAACAGCCCTAGACACCTGCACTGCTGAATGAACATTCATGGTGATTTTCTGGTGATAAATTACAAGAAGCCGAACAGTAAGGCTTTTGATGTATAACTGGCACAATCTGCCCAGGAATTGAAACCGAACTTGCGTGTGCGGCCGGTGCGCACTGCCTGTGGTTACGCTCTGGACTCTGCTCACCCCTGTTGCTGAGTTTATATTTTTGAAGCTCATCAAAGCACTGGTTCTCCAAGGAGCGGGGAGCCGAGCCCTCACAGAGAACAGGAAACTGTGTCTCCTTCATTAAAACAGCTCTGCGGTTACCTCCAGCTGTTCTTTCGCTCTGCGCTGGTTTTCGATCCTTTCCTAGTAGCAAGCACATTCCCTGAAAGGAATCTTACTCTCTTACGACTCTTCCGGTCTGCACTGTGCTCACCCTCGGTACCACCAGGAGCAACGAGCCAGGCCTCGAGAGGATGCAACAAAGCCTCGTCTTTCTCACTAACTTAACAAAAATGAATTCCAACAGGTGAGAAAGAAACAAACACGAAGTTGCCCTCAGAAGTATTCATCGCGGCCTGTGAATAACTGTGTCTAGGAGACCAGGAAGGTTTCTCTCAACATTTACCTCCACTTGGTGGTTCTTAGGACTGCTGTTGTGGGGCTGGAGAGATGGCTCAGTGGTCTAAAGCACCTACTTGGAACAAGCTTGGCAAAACACAGGGACCGCAGTTCGATCCCCCAGCACCACATGCCAGCCAGCCGCGCCCCCTGGTGGGCTGAGCTGGCCACACACACACACACACACACACACACACACACACACACACTAAATAAATGTTAAAAAAAAAAAAAAAAAAAAAGGACTGCTGTTGTAAGATGACCGCCCAAAGGCAGTCTTCTCTAACTGTTAGTGGACAGAGAACACCAGACTTGAATTTTACCCTTTCTCTGTAGCTATTCTTGGAATACGTTCAGATTGGATGCAATGATTTGCTGACTTGTTCATTTTGCTCATAACCAGGCTCAGTAGACAAAGGAAGAATCTCTCATTTCACAGAGCCGGGGCCACAGTGTTTCCGTTAATGACAAGAGAAGCCTGACACCCATCACTGGAACTCAGAGCGGCACTCACAGCCTTTCCACGTGGGTCGCTGCGGTGCACGGAGGGGGACTTGTCTGAGTGCCTGTAACAGAGGCCCCCTGGCTCTCTGTGCGCTCTTCGAAGAAAAGAGGAACACAGAATCGTCACCCAGCCACAGCTGGTCTGGGGAAATACTTTTTGCTTCTCCTTCAAGAACTTAAGTCTTAATCCTTAATTTTGGTGACGTGAATATATATCTTACATGGATTTCTAGCAAATTATAAAATATGATTTCATGCACTGTTTTTCTAAATTTTTAAAATTTTCTTAGCACATGTTTGCAGTACCTCACAACCGCCGTATCATGGGGAGTCGGTGCCCAGACACCACACATCTTGAATCTTTATGGCCCCTTCCCACCACTCCACGCCCCTCCCTCCATCTAGGGCCCCTTCCGTGTGCAGAAGATCTACCCCTCTGCTTCCTACTGTCTACCTGAATACTCCTATTTTCAATCAGTAAGGATTCAACATTTAATAATGTATGTATGAGGGATTTTTCCATAACAGGCACCGCTGTGGAGCGAAGCTGGGGACTTTAACCCTGCGCACATAGCAAGAAACTCCGTTTCACCTCGGGTAACATCCACGTGACCCGGTGCCAGTACTTAAGACTGTGCTGTTGAGGATGTGCTTTTGTAGTTTGTTTACCTTTCACATCTTCATGGTAATTGTGCATCTATTTTTACGCTTTGGGTATCCTTAGGACAGCCAGGTGCTTTTCTGAATCTCCATTTTAAGAACTGGACCTTAGCAGTGATTTTGATCAAAGAAAGAAACACGATTCCTAGAGTGTGTTTTCTATTTTACCACATACAGCTGGCCCTCCATATCTGAGGGTCTCACATCCGTGGATTCAGCCAACAGCAGAACAAAAACATAACAATAAATTTCTGTTTGCATTTGTACTGAACATGCACTGACTATTTTTTCTTGTCATTGTTCCCTAGACAATACGGCAGAACAACTATTTATGAAGCATTTACACTGTGGTGGGTATTATAAGTCATCTAGAGATGATTTAAAGTATGCCGGAGGACATGTGCTTGCCATGTGCGAGTTCTACACCATTGCACACGAGGGACTTGCGCATCAGTGGATTCCAGAATCCACAGGGAGGCTTAGAACCAGCCTGCCACAGGCATCACGAGCCTCCTCTTCCTCCTCCACACTGACCCCTGGCACATCCTGACCACCACAACCAAAGCGATCCTTTTTGCCACATTCTAAATTCACACCATCCTCCATTGCAGTTAAATACAATTAATCTCATCCAACTAAATGGTCCTAGAGCTGCCTTTGGCAGGTGAGACAGCAGGCTGCTCTTCAGAACATTCTGACCCTCAGAGAGGCTGAGCCGCCTTGGTTGTCCTCTGCTGTGGGTGGGTTCTGAGAGAGCCAGTGGTCCCACAGGCAACGCTGAGCTGGGACGAGTGTTGGGATGATCTTGGGTCCCCCTTTCAGCCTTTAATAAGCCAAGACCCCCACACAGGAAGACTCAACCTTTTCAGAACTACAACTCTTCCACATGCAGCTACAAGAGGCACTGGACGGGCTCGATTGCAGTACGTGTGTGTTCCCACGACTGCCCTGCACACGAGCCTTCCGAGTTCCTTAGCAGGAGCTCTGCTGGAGAGATGAGGGAGCAGCTCGGGCTACATCTGGCCAATCCATTCCCAGGCACTGTCACACTGCTAACACTGAGAGGCGAATGCTACTCTCCAGGCAGAGCTTCTCAACCGGGGCACTGTGACCGCAGTGGATACATGGCAATGCCTGGAGACAGTTTTGATTACCAGAACTCAGGGACGGGGCGTGGGCTGCTACTGGCCTCTAGTAAGTGCAGGACAGGGCTGTGACTAAGCATCCCGTTGTGCACAGGGCTCTCCCTGCAAGGAAAGCTTCTTCAGGGGTTAATGGTGCCAAGGCCTGAAAAACCTTCTTTAAGGAAGTAGAGTAAAAGTAGATTTAAACAAGCATTCCATTTGCACTTTGGAAAGGATTAGCACCGGCCAGCACAGTACTCTGGCTAGAGCTTCAGAGCTGGATAAGCTGCCAAACAGAAGCGCTAAGATGCAAGGCCCGATACGCTGTCCTGTAGGGCTCAGGCAGCTCGGAGGAGCTGGGGCACATAGTGAGCATCCACAGAGAGGCAGGACCACCGCCTTGCCAGGGCTCACAGCTGGTGCGAAGCCCATCCCGCACATGTGACCTGACTACTTGAAAGTCCGTGTGTCACAGACTGCAGACGCCAACCTGAATGTCTGAACCGCATGAGTGGCTCCAGGTAGAGCCTCTTTGTTCTACTGGAATATTTTCTTGTTTTGGAAAGTATCGGATGTAGGGGATGGGGCGTGATGAACGTCTTCAGTGTTGTGACACATGAGAAAGCCTCCAGCTATTTTCAGATTTTAATCATCTTTCCTGCATTACAGATGCAGGCTGTCTGGAAGCTGCTCAGAGGAAAGAGCTTTATCAGTCCTCGGCATCTAATTACTTATCTTGGAGGGAATTAGGCGTGATTCCAAGTCTACAGAAGACTCATGTTCTGTTGGGAGTTATTCATTATGAGCAGACTTAAGAAGCATTAATTTGTTTTGGTAGTTGTGCCAGGGGGCCAAACCCTGTGGGAAGTGGGGGCTGGGGAAGGCCCGCCTCTCGGCTCAGCTGGTCGAGGGGGACTAAACCAGATGGCCCTCATTTGGCTCTTTTAGACAAGTTCCAAATAAAATATTTCTTATGCTGAAGTTTGAATTAAATTGATGCCTGGCTGCCCCACTCCTAGTAATCGAAATTGATGCCTTTAAAAAAAACCTTCCTGTTTTGCTATCGTTATTTGTAGGAACCTGAGCTAGTTAAAGCAGGCTCTGTCCATCACATGCCCACACCCATGTGCAGACATGTGAGGAAGAAGGTGGAGGTGATAAAAAGCCATGTTGTACAAGGAGGGTGTTTCTGGGTGGTGGCATCCAAGCAGAATTCAATTTTCTTTTTTATGTGTTTATGATGCTTCCAAAATTTCTACTATTAAGCATACATTTCTACAATCAGAAAACAGTCCAAATAAGGGAATGGCTCGCAGCTTTCCTATTGCTAGTCCATTCTTTAGTCATGACGTAGCACTACTGCTGCCGCCATCCCTGAACTGCCGCACGGCTGTGTGTGCTGGAAAGCATAAATAACTGTCCCGGATACGGGTGAGACCGAAGTCTCACCTGGTATTATGCAGCTGGCTATGGAAGATGTCGACAATGGGTCACATTACCACGTGACACATGAACTAGATGAGCAGACATGTCATTGTGCTCCAGCTAGGGACAGCTGCAAGGGCAGGATACATGAGGAGAACAGATATCAGGGCCTGGTCAGGCCAGTCATAGGACATACTGAAGATATGAGGCTCAGACTTTGAAAAGAATCTGAAACAGAACTGCTTAAGCTCGATGTCTGAAGTTACGTACACTGCACACGTCCACTTTTACAGTGATATTGTGACACCAGAGATTGACAGCTGAAGTACAAGATAGTACTACAATGGATGAAATAACAAGGGTTTGCATCAGTCTCCTGGTCAACAAAGAATTGAAAGTGTATGTCTTAGGGCCAGCCAAATAGCTCAGCGGATTAAAGCTCCTGCAAGTAGGTGCAGGGGCCGGGGGTTCTATCCCCAGGCCTGCTGTGCCAGCCCTGTCTCCAGGGCATGCTGAGAGGGCAAGTGAAACTAGGCATGGTGGCACGCACTTGTAATCCCAGCTCTTGGGAGGCTGTAAACAGGCGAATCACTGAAAGTCTAATCTAGTAGTGAGACCCTGAACACCCTGCAGACCCTTCCCTAAAATACAAAAAAAAAGTATATGTCTTGCTATGACACAAGAAAACTCAGGGACTGAACTCGTATACTGTGGAGGGCACCTGGATGGCTCTCCTTGAAAGAAAAGCAGTCATCCCATTTTGGCTGAACCTGGCCCGATCTCTGTGCATTGGGACT
>NW_004524601.1:3677913-3680144 GCF_000260255.1 Octodon degus | reverse complement strand
AAAAAAAAAAAAAAAAAAAAAAAGCAAAAGGAAAAAGCCATTAGAGATAATACAGAATTTCACTAAAAAAAAATTAACAGGAATTCAACAATGGTTGCTATATTACATAACATTATCTTCAAATTAGTTGTTCAGATTACCAGATATAAACATGCAAAATTGCATGTTTAAATTAAAAAGAAGAAAAAACATTTAAGCATTAACTGCTCCTTTCAATAGACCAGCAGAAATCAGCAGTATAATGATTCAAGCTATCCTGCATAAATACATAAATATATCTTTTTCCCTTTCTTTCTTTGTCCTTTACCTCAAACCAGTTCTTCCTTCTCACGGAACAGATTCTTTCACAGTATCTGTTGTACCTTTCAGATTTTATTTGCTCTTTCAGGTTTTTACACTAGCAAGACAATATATTTGCACATACAAGTCTGATTTATTTCACTTACCAGTATGGTCTTTAGTTGCATCCATTTGCCTATAAAAACCTTGAGTTTATCTTTTTTTATAGCTGAGTAATACTCCATTGTGTTAAAATACCACATCTTTTTTATCCGTTCCTCAGTTGATGGATGTTTGGGTTGTTTCCAAGATTTAGCTATGACAAATTGCACTGCTATAAAGGCAGGCCCACGTCTATCACCATGCACAAAACCACAGACAAAATGGATAAAAGATTTAAATATTACACCTGAAACACTATATCTTCTGGAAGAAAAAATAGATAGAAATATTTAAAAGATAGGGATAGAGAGTTTATGAACAAAAAACAAACTGCAGAGGGAATAGTTCAAAGAATCAATAATTTGGATCTCATCTTTTTAAAAAGTTTCTTCATATTAAAAGAAATCACCAATAGAGTAAAAAGAAAAGCCACAAACTGGGAAAAAATTATAGCCAACTGTCCTTCAGACAAAGGACTTTCATCTAGAACATATAAAGAATTAAAAAAAATCAAGCCCCCAAATTTAAAGACTCAATCCAAGAATGGGCACCTGAGATGAATACATTACTCACAAATGAAGAAATACAAATGGCAAATAAACATATGAAAAAAAGGTTCAACATCATTGGTCATTCAAGAGATGCAAATTAAAACAATGCTGAGATTCCAACTTATCCCAGAAACAATGGCTAACATCAAGAAGTCAACCAATAGGGCCAGCCAGCTAGCTCAGTGGACTAAAGCACCTACTTAGGCAGAGCACAGGGACTGGGTTGGATGCCCAGTGGGCTGTGCCAGCCCCAGCCCAGGGGCACGCTGAGACAGTGATTGAGACTGGGTGTGATGGTCTATGCCTATAATCCCAGCCTTGGGAGGCTGAAAACAGGAGGATTACTATGAGTTCAATCTATATAGTGAGACCCTGTAGATCTGGTACTAAACACATTTTTTAAAAAAATGTCAACCAGTAACAAATGTTAGAGGGGTTGTGGGGGAAATGGAACCCTTCTCCATCACTGGTGGGAGCGCAGGCTGACATAGCCACTGTGGAAATCAGTGTGGAGATTCCTCAGGAAGCCTGGCTCGGGGGTCCCACTCACCCAGCCATCCCCTCCTAGGTGTGTTTCCAGATGAACTACGAACATCGTACCACAGTGATCTGCGCTTAGATCGCTCTTTGTGCTCTCTCTTTCTCTCTCTCCTTGCACATCACAGAGGCAACCTCAGGCCTCCTACACAGCCCAACCTGGCTCCCACAACTCCAAATGTGCCTCAATGTCTTCATTCTGCCCTGAGCTGCGCTGGAATTGGTAGACTGGGATGAGCTCACTAGAACCAAGAACTTTTCCAAGGGATTACAAATATAAACTTCCCAGGCTGAGGGGAGGCCCAGAAAGGACGAGTCACACCAAACGTTTATAGAGATCACCACTGTAAAACACTGTCCTCTTAAAAGTAAAGTCTGAATAGGTAAAAGGTAAAGCAATATCTCTGTAAGCACAAACTAGGGAAAATCCAGCACCTGCTTCCCAGATAGGCTTTCTTGTTATAAGCCGGAAAATGAGAAATAAATCATGCCCAAAATAACCCTGGAAGTGGGCACGTGATCTTGTGCACTGGGTACTTCCAGTTTCAAACTGTTAAATTGGGGGGTCCTTTTGATTTTTGACATTTCTGATGAGAGCACTGATGTTCCCCTTAAAACAGTAAATGTTTAATTACTGGCTCTCTTAAAACAGTAATTCTGGGAACGCTTATTTACTGAAAGCAGTACTTACAGAAGAGCTTC
>NW_004524601.1:3676248-3677574 GCF_000260255.1 Octodon degus | reverse complement strand
CCCATCTCAGAGCAAACCCGATCCACCCGACCTCTTGCTGTCAAGCCTGTGATCTCTGAGCTGAGACCCACACAGATCCCACAAAACTGTAAACCCACGTTTGTAACAGCCTTTGTGGTGAACACTGCGGCGCGGGAGGCACACGCGCGCACACCGTGTGCGCTTCAGCCGCCTCCTTGCGCAGTGTGTGCATTCTTGGATTCCTCTCACGAAGCGCCCGAACCCGCGTTTCACTCATTTTTTCTATTAGACCACCTTTCTTTTCTCTTATTGGCTTTTAGGGTTTTATTACCCTGTAAGAGCGCTTTACATGTTCTGAATATAAAGATTTTTCACGTGTATGTGTAATATTCTGAAACTTGTTTTTGCATTCTCTGAATTTTATCTTTTAATAAGCATAAATTTTAACATGAATACAGTCTAATATGTCTAATTTTCCCCTTTGAGAATTATTTAAGAAATCTTTTCCTCTGAGGCATGAAGATGTTCTCTTATGTGTTCTTTTTTCTTTCTTTCTTTCTTTCTTTCTTTCTTTCTTTCTTTCTTTCTTTTTTTCTTCTTTTGTATTTTAGGGGAAGGTCTACAGAGTGTTCAGGGTCTCACTACTAAATCGGACTCGTAGTGATCCACCTGTTTACAGCCTCCCAAGAGCTGGGATTACAGTCACCACGCTCAGTCTCAATCGCCAGCTCAGCAACCCCCCGGGGGCGGGGCCTGCACAGCAGACAGCGGATCGAACCTGGTCCCTGCGCCTGCTTGCAGGGCCTTCAATCCTCTGAGCTCTTATGTGTTCTAAAAATGCTGCTTTACCTTCCACCTACAGGCCTGGCATCTGTCTTGAACTGGGTTTTGTGCATGGTCAAAGAACACTTTTCCTCTTACAATTATTCAGTTAACCTAGCCCCCTTTAGTAAAATCCTCCTTTATCCCTCTGAACGGTTGTGTCAGCTTCATTAATCGGGATAGCATAGATGGGTAGATCTATTCTTCAGCTCTATTCCTTCAGTTAGTTTATCTACCTTTGCTCTAAAACCATTTTCTTTGTTATAAGAACTTTATAATGGACCTTTGGTATCTGGAAGTGTAAGCCTCAGAGTTTTCTTTTTGAAGATTGCCCTATATATTCTTTGCCTTTCCATTTACAATTTAAAATTAGCTCTCAATTTGTACACACACACATGAAAAATCATACTGGGATTTTGATGACTATCAATCAATCTTTTAGAGAAGAGGAATGTTGTTATTGTTACAATATTGAGTCTTTAAAGCTATGGATATGTTTTTCCATTTACTAAAGCAGAATTTAACTTTTTCTATAAAACATTA